>NC_061108.1:101725646-101775646 GCF_015104395.2 Macrobrachium nipponense
AGTGTCACAGGAGGCATCCACACAGAGACATAGATCACTAACATAAAACCCTCTGAATGTAAATTCGTGTTCTTTGGCAGTTTTACATCTATAATGACTGACATTTGATAAAAAGAGCCAGACAGAGCATACTAAAACCATGTCGGAATTTTAAGAGGTACCCTCACGTGGCAATAAACATGGATAAACCCATTAAAATGCCAGCGCTGTAGGAGAGAAATGTGGCTGTCTGCGGGTTTGAGAAGAATAAGGCAGAGCTCCTGAAGAGGTTGGTCCGCTGGTATAGTGTGCTGTGTCGTGGCATGCCACTCAGACGTCGCGGGTTCACGTCTCCCCCAGGCCAATGAAAAATCACTGGCTCTGTATCATGATCAGTTACTGCTGCAGTGCGGGGGTAGTATGCGGTGGGAGGATGAAACAAATATTCTTTGGAAGCTTGAGTTTCAAGTCAATGGCTCCTGTGGGCTTGTTCCAAGTGAATAAGTTTCATCTATTAAAATAATAATAACCATAATAATGTATTCAGCTTCAAGAGACACTGCCAAACCTAGTACTTGGAACTCACTTCGTGCTTCCGTTTTCTAGATTCCTTAATAATATACCTACTCTTTCCTCTGTCAATTTGCCTCCTCCTTATCATGCCTGGAATTGATAAGGGTCCAAGGGTTGGTTCGTTTTCCAGATTCCTATTATATATAAATGGGCCTCGCTGTCGACCTTCTCAGTTCCTGAGGTCCTTTACTTCTCAAGTTCCCACAACGCTGAACTATGGAACAGCCTCCCACAGGATATCATGCAGCTGGAACTTGACCTCCCACAGGATATCATGCAGCTGGAACTTGACCTCCCACAGGATATCATGCAGCTGGAACTTGACCTCCCACAGGATACGCGCTGGAACTTGACCTCCCACAGGATATCAGCAGCGGAACTTGACCTCACAGGATCATGCAGCGAACTTGACCTCAGGATATCAGGCACGGAACGACCTCCTACAGGATACATGCGATGGAACTTGACTCCCACAGGATATCATGAGCTGGAACTGACCCACAGGATATCAGCAGTCCCTGGAACTTGGGAACTTACCCACAGGATCATGCAGCTTGACCTGGAATCACAGGATAGGATACAGCGGAACTTGACCTCCCACAGGATATCATGCAGCTGGAACTTGAGGAGTTCAAGAAAAATGCAAAGCATTACTATTACTACCCTAATACTATTCTTCTTGCATTTTAATACATTTTTATCTGTTTATTAATTATTTTTTTCTTTTGATAAGTGGGATCTCTTCTTTCTGCATTTCCCTTTATTTCCTGAGCTCCTCATTGGACGAGTGGTTTGCGTACCCGCCTATCAAACTGGTAGCCAGAGTTCGCTCCCCGCTGCTGCCCATGCGGAACTAGAGGGATTTATTTCTGGTGATTAGAAATTCGTTTCTCGATATAATGTGGTTCGGATCCACACAATAAGCTGTAAGTCCCGTTGCTAAGTAACCAACTGGTTCCTAGCCATGTAGAAGAATCTAATCCTTCGTGCCAGCCTTAGGAGAGCTGTTAGTCAGCTCAGTGGTCTAGTTAAGCTAAGATATACTTATCTGAAACACATCATTTGGAAGTTTGAATTTCAAGTCAATGGCACCTGTGGACTTGTTCCATAATAATAATAATAATAATAATATAATAATAATAATAATAATAATAAATACATTCGCTCTTTCTTCTGTCAATTTTCCTCCTTCTTATTATACCTGGAATTGACAAGGGTCCGGGGGTTAGCGGTCCAACTGGCTTTGAGAAAAATTTATATCACCCCTCCTCTGTGAATCGCTTTATTAATCCTCTTCTGTGTTCAGTGACAAATGCTGTGAGTGCAAAAACTGACCAACGCACCAGAAATACAAGACGAGGAAGATGACCAATGAATTCCCTTGGCAAAACAAATACGATGGAAAACTGGTAACATCTAGTGTCTCTCCTTGGAGAGAGAGAGAGAGAGAGAGAGAGAGAGAGAGAGAGAGAGAGAGAGAGAGAGAGAGAGATAAGAAGACGCTCCCATAAAGGGAATTGTGCTTTGGTCAAGGGATAAAATGTTTAAGAAAATGGTACCTCCTTCGCCGCTTACTTGCATTAGTTTCAAGCGAGACTTTTATTTTTGATGCTGAAGGTGAATTTCACTGAATTCGTGCTTAGGCGAAACCAATCAAGTGAACATAATACATAAAACTAAATTCATTATGAAATGAATACGGACAATTTCAGCAAACTGCTGAAAAACTCCAGACATAGGAATTATTAAGTTAATTCCTCAATCTTTCATCACTACAACTGACATGTTACACAACACACACACACACAAGAGAGAGAGAGAGAGAGAGAGAGAGAGAGAGAGAGAGAGAGAGAGAGAGAGATCCTACAACATACGCCTCAACCAGAAATAACTTGTATAAACAGGGCTAAACAAAGAACATTTCATGCCGAAGCTTTACACACACATATGCCAAAAGACACGTATCACACATTCATGAAACGACGTACACCTTCAAGATCATAATTTACATTTCAGACATTCAACAGATACTTTTTTTTGCTGCTGTTCACTGACTGTGCTTACATTGCACAAAACCAGCAACTACCGATATCTATATGTTGTTCATATTTTCTGTGACTGTAATTTCTTATTTCACATAAGGCAATTTCAATTCATGTAAAATGTACAATTCCTGTTATCTCACTGAATATTCCGATTTAGGAACACACGACACACAATGAGATAAAAGAAAACATCCTTAACCCTCAAATAACATATCTTCATGTAAAACAAGATTTTTTTTTTCTTACATAAACATTTCCTACCAGAACAGGAGCAGCAGGAACCAAAAAACCTTCAAACCATCATAAATATTACAGTGTGTGTGTTAGAAGATGATGAGGAAGCCCCACGCACACACGATATATATAATAATATGTATATATATAATACTATATATTATATTATATATACATTATATACACAATATAAATTAATATAGATATATATATTATAGTATACCATATATACACAAATATATTGATATATATATAATTATGATTATATTATATATATATATTAATATAATAATTATATAATATTAATATATATACACACACATTTACACAAATATCATATATAAGTATAATATATGTGTCTTTGCGTGTAATTCCTAGTTTGCTTTTCCAGTTAAAAATCTAATCTGCATTTATAACATACAGAAGAATAAATGTTGATTTTTTCTTGCAAACTGAATACAAATAATTCAGGGAGCTCTGACCATCCAATGTTGAGTTAATGTCTAAACCTTATTCAAACATTACCTTGTGGCAGCACTTTTCACACAAGCTTTAAACAAGAGAAAGAAGAAGACTACTCTGGCAATTTCAAAATACTTCCAAGGGGGGTATAATATACCATTCCCGACCAAAATTTACTGTATATTAAAACGGCGGCCACTTTCCAAACATTAGTAGGTGATATGAATTATGGGGATAACACTAATAAGCGAGGCTTTCAAATGTTTTTCATGTAAAATAAAAAATATAATATATACTATGTATGTATGTTATATGATATGTTTATATATATATATATATATATATATATATATAATATATATTTATATACACACACACACACACACACATATATATGTTATATATATATATTATATATATATATATACTATATATATATATATATATATTATATATTATCCACAGAGGTGAAAAATAAAGAGACAGGGTGTTGGTCCTGACCGGTTTCGATTTTATTTCCAAGCCAATGATGAAGGACTAAACACAGTATTAGAAGTCACAAATATACTATTTACTACAGACAGTA
The DNA here is from genome assembly GCF_015104395.2 of Macrobrachium nipponense. Lineage (NCBI taxonomy): Eukaryota > Metazoa > Arthropoda > Malacostraca > Decapoda > Palaemonidae > Macrobrachium > Macrobrachium nipponense. Next base: position 101,729,526 of record NC_061108.1, read on the forward strand.
CTTAAACAAGACACACAACCATTTGAGACTGCAGATCCACCCACAGGCGGGTGTCAAGATAGGAGTATTTGGATATCTCATTAGCACTGTTGGTCCCTTACTGTGTTTACAAATATGATAATCCTATTTCCATACATTACTACTGCCTACCTTAAAATCTAAACAATTGACAAATTTCTTTTCGATCATTAAAAGGATTCCAAGTTTATACATTCATATAATTATTGGAGGGTTTTGTAACTTTCTTTTGTAAAGCGAGATTCAATGATATTCCTTTCCAGTGCATTATTACAATACACAATACTTTTTGCCCCTTCCCAGTGGAAAGTATGATTCTTCTCACTAACATGTACAAAAATACCAGTTTCCCTGTGCATATCTCACACATTTGCTATGTTGTTCTACTCTCTTTTCCCGTGCTTTATCCGTTTGCCAAATATAAAAGTTGTTACATGTTTTACATGGAATTTTATATACACATCCTTTAGTCCTATCGAGAGAATTCTTGATAAGCACGTTTCATTGTTTTATTGTTCTTAAAAGCGACATTAACACCAATATTCTTCAGAAGATGAGGGATATCTTCCATAAATATCATTATAAGGCAGTAAAAGCAAATATTTTGTGTTGTAAGGTTCTATTCGGTGTTGTGTTGATACATAGTCTTTTGCCGCATCTAATACATTATTTAATACACAGTCAAGATATTTCAATTTCTTGCCCCGTCTCTTATTTTTCACCTATGGATATGTGGTAAATGGATCTCGTGCTTAAGTGATTATAACAATCATATATATATATATATATATATATATATATATATATATATAATATATATATATATATATATATATAATATATATATATATATAATTATCCTATATATTATTCCTATAATATATATATATACACAATAATATACATATAATATAGGTATATATATATCGAGCTACAAATGTCCTTCAATATCTAATTCGCTATACCTAGGAATTCATATATTTTCATATATTTTAACCGAAGGGGAAAAAATTCCCCTTCGGTTTAACAAATATGAAAATATATTAATTCCGAGGTAGAGCGAATCAGATATTAAAGGTCATTTGTAGCTCGATGTATGTATATGAAACACGGTGATGTGATTATATATATATATATATATTATATATATATATATATATATATATAGAGAGAGAGAGAGAGAGAGAGAGAGAGAGAGAGAGAAGAGAGAGAGAGAGAGAGAGAGAGAGAGAGAGACGAGAGAGAGAGAGAGAGACTGGATGGTATCTATCGGAGATACCATCCAGTTTCAATGAGGTCTTGTTAGTAACTGTATTAATGCACAGAACTCATTTTGTAAGTGATTAATATATATATATAATATATGTATACATACATATATATAATATACAACCAAGGAAACTTTTACCTCCATCCACTAGTCTACAGACTCTAACGTATTTGGCGTATGTATCTAACATCTAGGCTGGACAATATTATTACAGATATTCACTCTACATAAATATGCAACAGTACCCAACTTGAAAAGGTGGCTCATATGGGAACCCTACATCAAGGGCCTGTTTACAGAATAAACTTTCCCCATGCATAAAAATACCGTAACTCGGGTCGGATGAAAAGCCAGCGACTGCACACACAAAAGGGTTAACTTTGCAGGACATTCACGGGAAAACGCCGAACACAGGCACCGGTGTTATTATTAAAAAGGAAGTATCTCGACTTTCACAAACCGCGTCCTGGTGCCGCTTTATGCAGCTTTAGAAGGGGAGCCAAGGAAAAATGGGCGAATGAATTGCTTTGAAACTTCGGGGGTCCGCGAATGAGTGCCTGTGTGTGCAGGCTATTTGAGCGTAGGTGTCCTGTAAAAACCTCGGAAAACACATTGGGAAGTTTTGGATAAATAGGGCATACGCACATGAGATGGAATAGGTTTAAATTAAATTTCATTTGAACATTAATATCGAACTATTGCTATCTATTTTAGTTGATTGTTACAAATGCTTAATATCAATTTTCCTGGGATTTGTAGAGGTCATAATCGTGGAGGGTAAAAACAAAACATGTACTGTACAAGATTTGAATATTACATAATGATTTCTATGACATACCTCCTGCATGACGCAAGAATCTACATACCCTCTAGCTCAAAAAATAAATAAAGAAATATATAAAAAAGTTAGTTTATCATTTTTCAACCAATATTGCATGCGAAGCCAGATGTTGTGCGGAGCTGTACAAACACTAATGGCGCATTAAAATATCATTTGCATGACAAGTTTGGTAGTTACTAATCAGATAACTCATGAGTTTTTGAAAACTTGTGATAACAGTACCTCGGTTGTAGCTGAGACACTGGAATTCCTACGAACCAACAAGGCACGAATCCTGAACTATGAAAATAATGGGTTTATATTTAGGAAAATACTTTTTGTATTAATTTATCTAAATAAATATTACAGATGGAAGTCGTAACTAGAGTGCTTGTCATTATAATTTACTTGTACCAAATATAAATCTTATTAATATCCACGCCTAATAATATTCATATTGCAAATACATAATTACTTAACAATTCTTATATATTCAATTTATGCATTAAGAAAGGGCAAATCAGGAAGCGAATTCCAAATGACGCTATTGAAGGAGAGGCCGTCCAACTCTCGGCGGAAGTGAGAAATCTCCCCGACCCAATCAGCCATTGTTAGGTACCTACGCTAATATTCATCTTACGCTCTCCAGCCCCCATCTCAGGTGGGAATACCTCACCTGAAATGGTATGAAGGACTGGTTCAGGTATGAAGGACTAAGAATGAATGCACATAAGTGGGACACGCACACACACAAGCGCACACACACACACACACACACCTAGCTAACTGGATAGTGTTAAGTTAGTTTTACCCGCCCCCCCCGCTACCCCGAAATACGGTAAGTAAGGTTATGTTAGTTTGATGTACATTTTTCTTGCTCTATTCCTTTCTTTGCACGTACTATAAGACCGACACACTGACTTATTACTGCAATATGGCGTCACAATGTTTATGGTCATCGGCGTCTATAATTTTAATAGATGTAAAAATGTAAGCCGATTCAAGAACTGACGAAATCTGCCTACCCTGTAGGCTACTCGTTTTCCACATTATTTCCTAATCCCCAATCACAAAAGTATTTCCAAGTCGTCCATATCGTAAAAATTTCTCCTAATCTTATAATCATAACCATATCCTTCAACTTCAAAATCGCAATAGTATCGCCCAGTCTACCATTCACAAAATTATTTCCCGTCCCCCAATATGACAAAACGCCAAAACACAAAAGTATCGCCCAGTGTCACAATCATAAGATAATCGCTTAGTCCCTCCACGTAACATCATCATCTCCCAGTCCACCAATCACAAAATTACCTCTCAGTCACCTCTATCACAAGAGGTACAATACAGTAACAGTCGCATCTGAAAGAAGCTTCATTAAAGATGGAGAGGCATTACTCTATAAGTGACCGAACAGCCAATCATCAGGCCGATGCTACAAGGACGAGTGACATACATCTCAAGGCGAAGCGAAAGTGTGAAGACGTTCACTCATATGCCTCTCTCAGATTCTGTTCATCTCGTTAATAACAATTCCTACACATCCTGCTGCAATGCGAGCGTTCTGGAGAAGGACCAGAATAAAAGAATTCTGACAGGGAACAACGAATTTGAAGCCAAAGCAAAAGCTAAGGATGGTGCACCAAAAACCAAAATCCTGAAGTGACGACAACTGACGCAGTCACAAGAACTCTCGGATGTTAGAACATGAGTGGAAGAGTATTTACTAAGAGCCATGTCTTTGTTCCCTCGGTTCGAAGCAATGGGGAAACCAAGGTCTTTCTCTAGACCTTGAGGGAAACAGCCATCAGCCATACAGCAACATAAACCACTGTTTGTCCGTGTATGGATGTGAACCTACATATTTGTTCGCAACAAAGGCTGCTGACTGGGTCACTGTTTATCACTTATAGGCATTCAATTTTCGTAGAAGCTTTCTTTGCAATTTTATAGATTTTGCAGCTTGTTATATGCAAGTGTTCGCTCAATAATAATAATAATAATAATAATAATAATAATAATAATAATAATAATAATAATAATGGTGACGAAATCTACAATAGTGTAAGTGTAGATATAAAAAGTATATGCAAAATGAGAACAGTCGAGAATCTGCTCGATTCTCCTTCCCAATCCGATCAATATAATAATAATAATAATAATAATAATAATAATAATAATAATAATAATAATAAATTACAGAAGCGTATGTCATACATACAGGCCTCAACTCCAGCTTTGGTACTATTCTTCCTATTTATTTCTATTTCTACGTGAAACTGGTTGGACAAGGTATGTCAGATCTTGTCACAAGTGGCTTCAACATCCCGTAAATAGATAAGCCCATAGGCCTACAACACAAATCAAATAAACAGCATCAACCTGAGAGAGAGAGAGAGAGAGAGAGAGAGAGAGAAACTGTATCCATAGACCTTCTCCCATAAAACATTTATTTTCATTTTACATAAAAAAAGAATAGAGCATCACTCCAACATTCATGGCAAACGTTTTCAGCCACTTCAAACAACCGATACTTACAATCCATTTGGGCCAATCGCCTTTCGGGCAACAAAGGGCTAAGGGAGGTAGGGCAGAGAATGGTGGGGGAAGGGGGGAAGAGGAAGGGTCTAAAAGTACTTCCCATACAGGGATGGAATTATTATTCAATATTTCCCATTTGTGGTTTTCCAAGTTTTTTGTTATGCAAAGGCAATGGCAAGAAAAACAAACTTTTTTTTATTTTAAGAACCACAGGCAATCATAAAATGTAATTTAAAGAAAAAACGGAATTAAATTAAATGCTGTGTAAAAACCGAAGCTTAATAAAATGAAAAAAGGGGCTTAATAAAGTTAGGGAACATTGGCGGAGCTTCATAAAATGTAAGAAAATAAACTGAGCTTAATAAAATATAATAATAAAAAAGGAGCGTCATACAAAAAAGAAAAAAAACACGGAACTTGATACAATGCAATGAAAAAACCGAAGCGTAATAAAATGTAAATGAAAAAAACGGAGCTGAAAATTAAATGAAAAAAAGGAGCTTACTCCTCAAGGAAATTTCATGACGCAACCCCAAAACAATTTTAATGTTCATTTAAATCCATCTATCTATTCTTAGTCCACTTCTACGTTTTCATTATATTCATCCACATGTTTATTCAGACTTTATATTCTCCATCTATTTTCACTTCCACTCAGTCTATTTATTCCGGGCTCTGGCCTTGCGTCAGCTGGGAACACCTGTCACATAGGGGGAGAAGCCTGAAATGAAAGAAGAGGCTTTATTGCGAGTGACAATTCTGATGGTCAGTTCCAGCGCACAACGAACAGCTCCGTTTCCCCTTTTTTTTTTTCTCCTTTTTTTTACGATTTCACATTTCCCAGCCTCATGTTTATTCATCATGCTGCGTATGACAACAGAACCTATATTTGATGAGTACTTGTAAAAAGGTGAGAGGGAAACAAAAATATAAACATTTCTACGTGTCTATACCAAAGTACGTTTTGTATAAATATTCATACAAACAAATGGGAGCATTCTGACTGGAAAATTTTAACGCCATTCGGTGTTTAATTTAACCACAAGAAAATTATGTCAATAAACCGTTTAAATAAGCCACCACATAAATATGCAAAATACAAAGGTGCATTATGTTAAAGAAGGCCCCTACAATATACTATAGTAGATTCACATCAGCCGAGCATTTGATGTCTAGGCCAATCCCTTACGACGCTCCTGATTGGCTGTTGATAAGCCAATCACAAGGCTGGAAACTCTGTCTCTCATGAGAGTTCACATAGGCACGATGTATGTACCATTTCTCCTGAGGTACACGTCTTTCAGGAGAGGTGGAGCATACATCCTGCCTACGTGAACTCTCGAGAGAGACAGTTTTTCCAGCCTTGTGATGGGCTTATCAACAGCCAATCAGGAGCGTCGTAAGGGACTGGTCTAGACATCATATGCACAGTTGTTGTGAGTCTACTATAGTCTACCTTTTATTTGTTTCTAATCTAGACATTTTGTAATTGTTCTTCCAACATGAAACAAGACAAATATTCCTCTACCATTGAAGGGCAAAAGCTTCAGACACAAAACATACAAACTGCCTACCACGACACATCTATTTAAAAAGCCAAAACCGAAACTGCTTAATAAAACTCCTCTTGAAGCTGCATTACATAACTTTACCTTTTCAAATCGTCATTTTTATTTGCATCTAGCTATTTGTTGACAACATTGCAATATTTTCATTCAAAATTTCATCCATCTATTTATTCCAGCTTCCTGCCTACTGTCAAACCGGGAACACCTGTCACACAACTGGGGAAAGGTTGGAATGAAAGGACGGCGGGTTATTCGGGGTGACAATTCTGATGGTCACTTCTGGCACGAACAGAAGCTAATTTTTATTCCGATATCTGAACATTTTCCTACTGGATGTGTATTCAGAATTTCAGTGAATAAAAAAAAATATGAATAGTAGTAAAATTGAAAATATAAACCAATATTCAGGACGTTTATCTGGATGGACAAAGTGCAATGATCATAAGGTACATACCGAGAAGCATGAAACACTGGAGAGTCAAACTGTTGAATATGAAAAGCAAGTACAGCAAAGATAGTATCGCTGTCTAAAATTAGCTTTCTTTGTTTGTTCTACTGTACATATTATTTACTCTTCCAGTACAAAAAAATAAATAAATAAATAAAATAAAAAATAAAAAAAAATAAAAAATCCCCCAGCTTAAATGGCAAAAGCTCCCGTGTTCTTTTACCTCAGAGTTCAAAAATAAAACTTATAACACTTCACGTTATCTTTTTGAAAATAAAAATTATAACATTTCACGTTATATTTTTAAAAATAAAACTTATAACAAGTCACGTTATCTTTTTAAAAGTAAAACTTATAACACTTCACGTTATTTTTTTTTTTTTTTTTTTTCAACAAGAACTGGAATCCTAACATAAAATCTTTGACCGCACTATGAAGAAATAGGCTACAAAAATATGAAAAAGAAACACTGACTATGGTGTGACTCTCCTAATACCAAAGATTGCTAAGACATAAATTTGGATGTTCGAAAAGTGGATAAATAATTTAATATGGCAAACCTATGATGTAAATAACAAAATACAAGCGAATTCAAAATATAACAATTTCAGAGTAAAACCGAGATATCTTAAGATAAAAAAAACTTGCATGTGTCATAATGGCAAAAAAAATGAGGGACAAGGTCGAAAGTCAAAACATTAGTATATACGTGTACACAATGCAATACATATATGCATACATATATTACATAACATGCATACATATACATACATACATAACATACATACATCACATATATATATATATTATATATATATATATATATATAATATATACACATATATATATATCTATATATATATATATATATATATATATACATATATGTATATTATATATATATATATATATATATAGATCTTATTTAGGAATACAAGTTCTTTAATTTTCTCAGTTAAATAAAAATACACTTCAAGTCAAGTACCTACTTAAACCAACGAAATAAAAAATAAAAATAGAGACAAAGGAGTCTTCCCTTACAAAAAAGAAGGAAGAAATTACTCAGCAATTTTGCAAGGACTTTGGTTTTGCTAAAATTCCTCGCTGTGATTCACGATGATCAAGGAGTTTCAAAACCTTCCCCACAACTCATAAATTATGATTTTCCCAACACCTCAAAGGTATCATGCATACAACACAGAGAGAGAGAGAGAGAGAGAGAGAGAGAGAGAGAGAGAGAGAGAGAGAGAGAGAGAGAGAGAGAGAGAGAGAGAGAGAGAGAGAGCTTATCAGTCACGAGGAAACCTTGTTTTTTTCTTACAAAAAACCTCGTCCAAGAAGAACGAAGAATTCCAGTTCACTCAATTTTCCGTTGAACCTGTAAACATCTTTTTTAATAATAAATTCCAATTCATCAGGAATTTAATTATTCCCTCATAACAAGAAAAACCAGTTAGGCCCATTCCAGTTCCCAATAATTGAATTTTTCTGCCGAAATCTAACAGGCCTCCCTATTTAGAGGACCCTGAACGCCCTCATAAAAGGTGATCTAATAAAGTCCTCCGCAATGACCAATCAAGGCCAAGACACACGACCAAAGTTTTGCCATCGACTACTGCCAGATGGTTATTGGGAATTTTTATCTCTCCAACAACTTCCGGCCAAACAAGGTCATGATGACGCCAGGGAAAGAAAGTCGGCGTCAGTAAAAAGTCTCGCTATTTGCTGATCTTATTTGATTCCGATCAGCTGTGACTACAAAACTAAAATAAAAAATAATAAATATAGCGATTAATATGTAGCATGCAAAAGCAAACATGGAAGTGGGATTGTTAACTTCTGTCCAGTATAAAATTTCCAGTGGTCTCGTAGATTGAGGGCCACAGTTTCTTCCATTAACTGTTGTACTTTACCCTAAAAATTATACTTATTCTGAACTAAAAGAAATTAACAAAAGAACTTAACCAACCGGGTGGTGGAACATTTTACAATAGCGTCTTATCCCGTAACCTTTACACACACACACACACACACAAAGCCTCGAAACCCCTCAACGAGATGACACCCAACTATTTCAATAACGGAGAATTTCGACGAGTTTCAACCTATGGACCCCTTGACCATTTTCTTCTAACACAGCGCATCTGGCAAATAACGACATGCAAATGAGGCACTCTGAATGCTAATCAGATTATTCAAGGCGCCCATAATGTGTCTTAATATCTACCATAAAATAGGCTAGAAATTCTGGCGAAAGGAGCGAGTGGTCGGATGCGGTTCGGAAAAAAAAAAAAAGAGAGAGAAGTCACAAAGAACTGTCCTAAAAATTCTTAAGAGTGGAAATATCACATTTTTATTCCCGTGGCCTTGTGATTGCATTGCCTCGCTGGTGTTGAGAACCCATGAGAAGAACGTACATTTCACAAAGGAATTTTTCAAAAGGACGGCGCACTATCAGATAATTCATCGCCTCCAAGGCCGTGAGCCGCAAAGAGGCTCCTGTGATATTCGGCCACTCTAAGTCTTTCCTGTGTTTTATCTTCCACAAATCTCCACTCACATCCAGCCTCCCATCTCACAGATCTCATCCACGTCGGTCTGCGTCTTCCAACTCTTCTGGTGTCTTGGCTTATTTGAAGCATATGTCCAAACATTATTATTATATTATTATTATTATTATTATTATTATTATTATTATTATTATTATTATTATTATTATATATATATATCAAGCATAGGCAGCTTCTTACAGGGAAAGAAGCTAGTCAATGTTGTTGAGGGGAAGCAAACAAAATGAGAGAGAGAGAGAGAGAGAGAGAGAGCGAGAGAGAGACGACGATGCGAGAGAATGAGAGAGCCAGAGAGAGAGAGAGAGAGGAGAGAGAGATTTTAATAACAGAATTCACGATAATCACTGAAACTACTGACTAGAATACTGGATATATTGTAAACACAAAATAGCAAAATTGCAGTGTAATTCGCTGTACAAAACGAAGATAAACAACATTAACAGTGTTTCGGCCAATGAAACCAATTGAAGCCAGTCGTAAATACTCCGAATAGATTGTAATCAACAATTACTATTCCTCCTCAATGAAATAATGTACATAATTAAATCGTCAATTATGCCCTCACCTGGAGCAACGAGTCAATTCATTCATTACGCCCTGCAGGTCTGCTTAGGACTGGTAAACGAATCTCACTGCATGGAAGTAAAGCGTTTCTAAATTAGTTGCAAAACAGAGGTACAATCAAGTTTCCCACATACTTTTTCTAAGTCGATCACATAGGAAAGTCTTTATGTGAATGTATAAATGTGTGTGTATGCATGCATATCTTGTATATTATATATATATTTAAAAATGTGTTTATAGCCAACATATATACATAAATATACACATACATAAGTATATATACTATATATACATATATACACATTACTAAGTAAGTATATAACCTAGACACACACACCCACACCACACACAGAAGACACACACACACACACACCACACACCACATATATATATATATATAAAGATTATATATATATTATATATTAGATATATAATATAGTAATATATACTTTATATATAGATATAAGTATATATATATAATATCATAGATATATACACAACCACACAAACACACACCACATATATATAGATAAGTTAATATTATATATAATAAATATATATTATATATATAATATATGCGGGTTGAGGGTGTGGTGTGTGTGTGGTTTGTGTGTGTGGTATATGTATATTATACGTATGTCGAGTGTATAATTTTATGGTATATTAAAAAATGTGTTTATAGCCAACATATATACATAAAATATACACATACATAAGTATATATACTATATATACATATACACACACACACACACACGCATTATATATATATAGATAAGATATAGATACATATATATATCATAAGAATATATATATTAATAATATATATAATATATAATAAATAATAAATATATATATATAATATATATATTCATTAAAAAAATATAACCATCTCACTATAACCACAGAATACAGCTTTTCGCTACCAGGTAGATTTGAAGTCCTACGAAAAATTTGTTTTAATCCTAATTTGTTTGCCCGCTATCCACATGCGCGGGACAACAATTCAAGTACACTTTAAGTACATCTACTACCTGCTACTGGAGAAACAGTATACACGTGGAATGCCCATTAAGCGTCTTGGGACGCCACTTATCCAGATTAAGACCTCTGAGCCTTGGAAACACTAAGGAATGGAAAGGAATTTCTCATGTAGCAAATAATATCCCACGGCTTCACGGACGGGGGAAAAAAGAAGAATAAGAAGAAAATAAGGAAAGTAATGAATTCTACCATGACTTGAATTTAGTCAAAATTAAAGGATATACATCAGGGATCAATCCCGCTTTCCCTGACTTTGCACACGTGTGAGCCCGCTGGCGCGTGCGCATCACTCCATGCCATTAGGGCAAATTCAAAGTTAATTCCCAACCGGAGATTCTCCTCTCGCGCTTAGCTTTTATGATAATCCTGCAAAGGGAATTACCGTGAAATCTTCATCGCCGCTTTTAACGGTGACAAAAAGTACCGCCAGAACAGCAAATGGCTATTTCGGAGCCAAGTATTTCTGGCAGGGTACTAAACACTCTTTATAATTGCTGTTATAATCCATTTACTAACTCTCAAGAGGCGCTATGGATGTATGAACGCAGGCACGTGTAAAACATACATACATACATATACACATATAAAATTTTTATGTAATTGAATAAATGCTCATTTATTTATCTTGCATAAAAATAAAGTCTTTGCGTCCGTTGAACTCTCCGGCACAATATAAAAGAGGTTCATAAATGTTATATTTCTCAACCAGATTTGGGCCCCATGCTTTTTCCAGGAGCCAAAAGCTTCATGAAAAGCTGAAAACTAAGAATACGATTACAGTATATTTAGGTATATTTCTGTATATTCATTAAAAATGAATATACAGAAGTACATGCCCAGGATATAAAAAGTGGCTAAAATCTTCACTCTGAGAGGGAGCCAAAAATGCATTTTAATGCTCTGTCCACCTACTTTCCCAAGCTGATCCTGGCTTTAATTTTAAAGGGCAAAGCAAATCCATTAAATCAACGCCAAATGTTCTGAATTTTGTTATTTTGTTCTTTCTTACATTTTTTCTACGTCCTATTATTTGATGAAGTGTTCTTGGGGAAAGAAATGATTATTTTTTTATTATTATTATTATTCAGAGGATGAACCCTATTCATATGGAACAGGCCTACAGGGGACATTGACCAGATATTCAAGTTTCCAAAGAAAATTGCGTTCATTTGAAAGAAATTACAGAATCCATAAGATATATAGAAAGAAAAGTGGTGTTCACACACACACACACACACACACACACACACACATATATATATATATATATATATATATATATATATATATATATATATATATAAGATAAATTAACAAATTAACAAATAAAAATGTCAAAAGATCATTAAAAGTAAAAGGAGATTTGCAATAATTTTAAACACCGTTATTTCTCTCTAGTTGCATAATGTGAGGTGATTTTGCTAAGATATCCCCATTCCATTGGTCCCATTGGTATCCTTACTTTTAATGACAAATGCTATCGCAAGTAAGATGTTTAGGAATCAATATATGAATCTTTTGCTGAATTAATTAGGGTGTTATATTCAAGACCAATTACAATGCCTGACTACACTCAGTAACGATGCATATATGTCTCCAGATGGTATTATAGGGTTAACGGCTGTTTATTGATACATTACCGAAAATGACTTAAATGTTATTGATCATCTCAAGAATATTTTGTCGAACTCTTTAATCAAAATCCTTTTATTTTTTCCATAAAAATAACACTTCCTTCTTCTTCTTTTTTTTAACCCTCTATCAACATTTAAAAGAACCTATTATGACACGATAAAATCAGGGGATGGATTTTCAAATTAATCAAGAGCTAAAGAGAATATGACTGTAGTCAGACCACCTCATGAAAAAAAGATGTCTCATATGACAAACAATCCCAGGAAATCATAAGTATAATAATGACAACGACCGCCATACGGGAGTGATCTTAAGCAAGTGCATAAAAATGAACAAAAGCAGACGAGCATTTTATTTCGAGCTCGAGAACTTCGGAAAAAAAAAAATAATAATAATAATAATAATCTATTCCTATGAACTTGTGTATGAAAACGTGTACGTGGCTACAAACTTCAATATCGACATTTTACGAAGGTCTATCCATTAGGAGAACACCTGCAAATTATTTAGTGTTCAAGGGAAAAAGAATTTAAAACTCAACAACTACACGGGCAAGAGGAAGGGGAATGGTTCCGGAAATGAGTCCAGAGAGAGAGAGAGAGAGAGAGAGAGAGAGAGAGAGAGAGAGAGAGAGAGAGAGAGAGAGAGAGAGAACGAATGTCGAACAATTGTATTAGGGGACAAGCATGAAAATGCTGTCGTGCCATTATTCTGAAATTTAACTCCCCAACTTTGATCAACATTTTTACGTTGTTAAAATACATACGTCACCATTATACAGTATATAATATATATATATATATATATATATATATATATATATATATATATATACATACATACTGTATAATGGTGACGTACGTATTTCAAAAAAGTAAAAATGTTGATCAAAGTTGACGAGTTAAATTTCAGAGCAATGGCATTACAGCATTTTCTTGCTTCGTTTGTTGAGGCTATTTTTCCAAAGACTTTTAGTTAGTTCACATGTCCAGCACTTTTTATATCTTCCTCTCTCTCTTGTTGTTACTCCCGATCTTACACTTTACAGCAACCTATTATCCATAATTCTTTAAACATGACCGAACTAACATATTTTGGTCTATGTTGCCTTCTGCTGTCGAAAGTGTTCTACAAAAGTTGAAAAACTCCAATAAAGACATTAATGGCGAAGAAATGACAATATATTGAACATAATATGGTCAGACTAATACGCTTTACATCGTTAGCCTACCACTATAATTTTCATGAAAGCATCATTGGTTTCTAACTTCATCCAGCGGATTAGGATTAGGGAAAGGTAGGTCACTGTTATCCAAAACACAGATAAACAATTCTCAAACAATTCGGTACTCTTTGGATATTGCCACTACTACCACTAATAAACATATCTCCCTAGTATCGTTTCAAGTTTCGTAAAGGTTACAGCTTTCTAGCATACACTGTTCATATATCAACAATACTGGTTTTTAGTCAAACTCGCCCACGAATTCTACGTATTTTCTTCCGTTGAGATGCATATAATTAACGTCTTCACTCCAAAACAACTCCCCAGTACAACCATCACTACAGGCATAAGCTATCTCTGATACCCTGTAACGTTTTATATGAACATTGCATTAATCTCGGTAGGAAAAAAAAAATCACAAATCCTCACTTCTAACAGAGGTTCGGTATTTCTTGACAATGGTCTGATCATTCTTTTCGTCAATCGAACCAACCCTACAATCATATAAGCAAGGTAATCCCTTTCCGTCCTTCTCATCTCCCTCCAATTGACGACGAGAAAAAAAAATCAATGGGACCCATCTGTCTATTAATAGGCTTACGAGAGAGAGGAGACTTTGGTATGCCGTCCATCTAGAGCAAATGCTCCAGAAGGAGCCATCAATTTCAACTCCCAAGGGGGGGGTACCCTCCCCACCACAAACTCTCTCTCTCTCTCTCTCTCTCTCTCTCTCTCTCTCTGATCAGACGTTCCAGTGATATACATATCGGTTCACCCAAACTAGGTCTAGGGGGAATCATCTTATAGCCCAGATATATAATGATTATGATGACATCAACAGAGTAGATGAAAGGATCAATCAAGTGACGGCATCAACCATCCATCCACGTTCTACGCTTCAGGGACTCGAGCCCTTGAAGATTTGCGTCTGCCCTTCGACATACAATAGCGGCGAATACTGAGGAGAACGGGGATGTTCCCTGGGCGCTATCACTGGACTTCCCCCAAAATCACTTCCCTCGCTGCCTCCTCCAGGGAGGACCAAAGGCACGTCAGGAATGGGTCGGCGTCGTTAAGGCTATTCCTACCAATGGCATGAAGATGCCTAAAGCGGAATGGAGGAGGGAGCAGTAACGCTCGTTCAAATTCTGTGGTTGCAAAGGGGCACCTATTATAATCCTCGCATGAGGGCTAGCCGAATGTAACCTGCATTTGTGTATTAGAAAAAAATTACGCTACTTTTGTCCATTAGAAAAAAATGAGCTGCATTTGTCCATTAGAAAAAAATGAGCTGCATTTGTCCATTAGAAAAAAATGAGCTGCATTCGTCTATTTAAGAAAAAAGTAGAACTGCATTTGTCCATTAGAAAAAATTGAGCTGCATTTGTTTGTCTATTTGTTACGAAAAAAAAGAAAAAAAAAGTGAGTTGCATTTTGTCCATTGAGAAAAAAACTGCCAGCTGCATTTGTCTAGTTTTTTTTTTTTACGAAAAAAAGTGAGCTGCATTTGTCCATTAGAAAAAATTGAGCTGCATTTGTCTATTTACGAAAAAAACGTGAGCTGCATTTGTCCATTAAAATAAATTGAGCTGCATTTGTCTATTTACGAAAAAAAGTGAGCTGCATTTGTCCATTAGAAAAAATTGAGCTGCATTTGTCTATTTACGAAAAAAAGTGAGCTGCATTTGTCCATTAAAATAAATTGAACTGCATTTGTCTATTTACGAAAAAAAGTGAGCTGCATTTGTCCATTAGAAAAAATTGAGCTGCATTTGTCTATTTAGGAAAATAAGTGAGCTGCATCTGTCCAATAGAAAAAAATTGAACTGCATTTGTCTATTTACGAAAAAAAAGTGAGCTGCATTTGTCCAGTAGGAAAAAAGTGACCTGCATTTCTCTATTAGAAAAAAAATCGGCAATCTAAACGACCCTCACATGAACACAACTCGATTATGAAAAAATGTATTCACTGACAGATATAAATTTAAATATTTACAACTATCAAAAAAGAGTAAACCAAAGACATTTAATTACGATGAATATCAAATGGTAAAACGTTAATCTTTCAGCCAACATGAATAACTAATGACAAATATTACGTTTGGGGGAATTGGGAGCAGGCATTTAGTTTACATGACTCCCAAAAATCATGAAAGGCACGGTTTTCTAAAAGGGAAATTTGACTTATTTGTATAAAGAAAATACGAGTTTATCTGCTGATTAAGAAATATAGTAATTCGAGAAAGTTATACATACAGCCTTCCAGTAACAGAAATTACGAATAAAAACTTTCATCCCGGCAAGAAATATACTTGTACTTTAAAGTTACGAATCAGGACTGTATTTTTTGGGGGATGCCTTGCGTTCTTCAGCCACGAGTGTTATCAAGAGTTTAAGATGAACAATTGACGAGGATTCAGACGGGAATTAACACAAAAATTCAGACAGGAATTAACACAAATTATATGTCGCACCTTGAGTTTGCTAGCATAAATTGCGTATAAAACGATACCATACGTTGTCAAATCTACGATGAACAAAGACTCGAAGTTTTCCTGCTAATGGATTCAATTAGACGATGATACTGTCGAACTGATCTCAAAACGTTTCCTCAAACTTGCCATGAACACTAAACCTGCTTAGAAATTCTTTCCAATTTCAATAAGTGTTACCCCAAGTAAATGTCTCGAAACTCCAATTACATCGCCCCAAACCCAGGCCAAAACTGTGACAGATAGGAGCCAACAGCTTGACTCAAGAATGCTTCACAGAGTACCGCAGTGAGCCAGCTGTGAACTTACTCCTGGCCTCGACACTGGTGCAACAAACGGTACTCACATAATTAGCTCTCACTATATTGTCACGTGCGAAAAAAATACGTGAGGTGCCGCACCACTTATTAAGTAGTATATATTTATAGTTGAATGGTTCAGCTTTGCCACGGTAGAACAATGATAATTCAATTCATAAGATTAGAGTACTCTGGCCTCAATTTATATATATAGTATAATATATATAACCTAGATATATTATAATATATATATATATGAATATATATATATATATATTATATATATATAATATTATATATATATATTATATATATATATATATATATATAGATATATATATATATATATATATGAACACACTGTCCCAAATGGATAGTGTGTGCATATATACCCATACATACATTACAATTAATATATTATATATATATATATAATTATTTATAATTATTATAATATATATATATATATATATATATATATATATAATAATATATATATATATATATATATATGAACTACGCTCAGCATACGGTATAAGATACGACCATATGCTTTGGACCTCTACGACACTGCCATTCACTCTTAACTCCTAAGGACTGTTGCAAATCTCACCAACCGAGTTCTGAAGCAAAGCAATGAATGTTGACATTAAGCTCGACTGCCCTCTGTCTATCAGCAACACAGCCCATCATTAACCTGTACTCGACAACTCTGTAAGGTTAACCTAACTTGACTCTATACTCGACCCTCTCCGTCTATTCAAGTCAACAACAGAGCACATCGTTAATTTCCGTTATTAAAGTTTACTCGACCTCCTCCTGCTTATCAGGTCAACGCTACAGCAAAACATGACTGACTGAACTTGTTGGTTTGTTCATCGTCCACTCAATCGAAAGACGCTTTGCAAAGCCATGACTCGAATAAAAGCCGTTCATATGAGTTTATTTTATAACACTAATCCTGCTTGTACTGGCGCTGAAAGTCGCTAAAACTCTCCGTCATCGACCCCTCTCTGCTTATCCGGTCAGTAATACAGCACAGTTTTAACTTCGCAAGCATAAACAGATCAATCAAAGTGAACTTGGTTACGTCGCAAAAGCTTTAAGCTTTAAAGGCAGCAGCTGCTGTTGCTCTTCTTGCAGAAGATTAGCCATCCTGAATGCACAACATCAACAGCTCAATCAAAACGCGCTTGGTTGCATCGAAAAAGCTATCAAGGCAGCACCTGCTGTCGTTTATCTTGCAGAAAATAAATTTGAAGGAAAATATTTCCTTAAAAGCAGAGCAACGGGAATTCGTCGTGACTTAATCTTGTTTTTTTCATTCCTTGTGACATTTGGATAAAAGTTTAACTCTGTTTCGTAAAGTCTGGAGACCTTTTTTAGATTTGCAAAGTCAAGCCCAGATGTCTATTTAGACCTATATCTTCCAGTCCGGATACCTGTTCGATTGAGCTTGAAGTCGGGACACCTACTGGATTTAGACCTTCCTCATAAAGCAAGATATGTTTAGCTCTGCCTCATTAAGTCAGGATGCGTGTCCGTGATCTTTAGCCACTTGGTCATGATCGGCCTTGGTTAGAGATGACCCATGTTCAGACCCACCTAGTCAATTCCAGATATATACCTGTTTAAATCTGAGAGAAGAGGAGTCTTATCCCCAGAATACAGATCAACTGTATGTAAATGTTTAACCAGAATGCCAACACGAAGGGAGCACTATTCATAAATCAAGTATGTCTAATTCATTCGATACATTGAGATTTCAATCGGCAATTAATTGAGGCTTTACAATTCCACGCAAACAGATTAGCCCACTGACATGTTTATTTTTACCTTTAAGTACTAACGTCTTAGTAAATTAAGAAAATCAATAATCGTACAAACAAATAACAACAGCCAAGAAGTTTTAGTCCAGATCGTGAAGTTCAGGTTTCACTAACTGTGTCGTTGATCGATGAAAAAGCACGCAGGTGGTCTAAAAGGCCGAGGAGGAGAAAAAGAAGAAGAAGAAAAAAAAGATGCCCAGTGCCAAGACTTCTTATTACAGCACATGGTGGCCGTGTTGACAACCTGCCCAGCAAGACGAGGCAGCAATACTTGGCAATTGTAGGTCAGGCGATGCTAGGGTACTCTACTGGCACCTTTCACAACTGGGAAATATATCAAGATGAAAACCATCAATAAAACAGCGAGCGGTATTGTGACAGTAAACAATTAAACTAGAGACGTTTATCAAGTTGACAGTTAAAAGTAATAAGAAGTAAAGAATGTTTTATTGACCATAAACATTCTTCAATACCGCGGTTTTTTTTTTCTTTTTTTTTTTTGCATGACCAGGATAATGGATCAACTCCGGCTTCATTCTGAACATGGAACTTTCACGGAACTAAACTTTTGAACAAAGGAATTAATCCAAAAGTACTTGAAAAATACACTTTGCAAAGTGATACCGACGGATGAAACAGTATTAATAATTATAATAATTTCAGTATGATTCACGATAGCACTTTTACTGCCGATTCTACTAAAATTGCAGTAAGATACACGACTACATTTTTACTGCTTATTGTCTTAAAAATTACACAAGGATACTGTGACATACGCAGACAATTTAGAGCAACGGTTGCCTCTCAAACAGACAATATGCGTCGTTTGTCGTGTTTATTTTTGTTTCTACTTAGCAAACAGACACACCAAAGAACGCACATGTTTTTGCACTCGGGGGGTTCACATATGTTAAGATCTGTCATATAATCCCCTCCTACTAAAATGCGCACCTTGGGGGGGGGGGGGGGGGGGGGGGAGAGAGAGAGAGAGAGAGAGAGAGAGATGGGGGGTGGGATCCTGCAGTTACATTGCTCCTTTACCCAACATTATATATATATATATATATATATATATATATATATATATATATATATAATATAAATATACGCTAATATATATATAGATATATATATATATATATATATATATATATATATATATATATATATATATACACACACACATACATACATACATACATATATATTTATTATACTTATCACATCACTGTGATTCATATACGTGCATTAAACTACAAATGTCCTTAATATCCAATTCGCTCTGCCTCGGAATCAATATATTTTCATATATGTTAACCGAAGGGGATTTTCTTAGTTTATAATAATTTCGTCCTCTCTTCCCGTAGATTCCAACCACGGACAAACAGAGGAGAAATCAGGACTGCAGTGACATTATCGACTCGGCAACAAGTGACGTTATAAGTTGATACCGATTCCGAAACTCACAAATCTCTTCGGTTAACATATATATATATATATATATATATATATATATATATATATATATATATATATGATATATATCCGAGGCCACAGAGCCAATTGGATGTTAAAAAGGATATTTGTAGCTTAATGCATCATATATATATATATATTATATATATATAATATTAGTAATATAATATAATATATATCTATATATAGTTGCAGAGCAGATACGCAATTCTAAATTGCTTATTTGCCCCAGTACACAGTTTATGCATATCTCTCTCTCTCACACACACACACGCTTAATATCTGGCTCATTCCATTTACCGTCAGGTCAATAATCTTCCATAATTCAGGAGGCGGTTCTTTCGTTTTCCAACACCCCCCCCCCCCCACCTACATCAGGCCTAGGCAGAGCGAGAGACGCTGGGCCTGCACTTCCCATCGGTCCTTGCATAAAAAATATACTTAACTACATAAATAAAGGAAAGGTGAAAAGGTGACGAATAAAAACCGAGCCTACATTTTCCTGATAATCTGGAGAACAGTTAGTCTCACGAGGTCCTATAATACTTGAAGGATAGGAAGACCATGTGCATTTAACGACGTAATTACAACGTGGCCTTACGGATTAGGGGAGAGAGAGAGAGAGAGAGAGAGAGAGAGAGAGAGAGAGAGAGAGAGAGAGAATAAGCACAACAGAAAACATCTTCCGAGAACGCTGGATGGACCAGTTCCATGCTGCGAGGGGAGAGACGATAGAATAACGAAAGAGGGGAAATCAAGGGTCCAGAGAGAAGAAGAAAACCCCATTTGCAGATGAGTCTTCTACATCAAAAGTCGATGGCTCTTGAACTCCTTTGGTCCCGTCAGCATTTTATGAAGCACCTACTTGGACGCATCCTCGTCCTCGATCGACAACTGCTAATGAGAGAGAGAGGAGAGAGAGAGAGAGAGAGAGAGAGAGAGAGAGAGAGAACGGAGCATTACATACAGAATCACAACATAATAGAATTTCTTTCCCCCCCACCCACGTCTCTCATTGGCGTTAGGAGGGGTGGGGGTGGGGGGGAGATACGATAAATATTCCAATATCCCATGAATATGGAAATCTTCCGAAACAATGGCAACAAGAGAAACTGGCAATCACCTAACAAAAGGCTTGGAAAATGAGAGCTGCAATGATGCGGGGGTAGGAAAGGAAGAAGTGGGAGGGGGTTGCAAAGAACAAAATTTCATTTATAATATATGTATATATATATATCTATATATATTAATATATATCTATATATATAGGAGATATATATATATAGATATATACATATATTATAAATGAAATTTTGTTCTTTGCAACCCCCTCCCACTTCTACCTTTCCTCCCCCCCCCCCCCCCCCCCCACCCCCCCCCCCCCCATCATTGCAGCTCTCATTTTCCAAGCCTTTTGTTAGGTGATTGCCAGTTTCTCTTGTTGCCATTGTTCGGAAGATTTCCATATTCATGGGATATTGGAATATTTATCGTATCTCCCCCCCACCCCCACCCCCACCCCCACCCCCTCCTAACGCCAATGAGAGACGTGGGTGGGGGGAAAGAAATTCTATTATGTTGTGATTCTGTATGTAATGCTCCGTTCTCTCTCTCTCTCTATCTCTCTCTCTCTCTCTTTTCTCCTCTCTCTCATTAGCAGTTGTCGATCGAGGACGAGTGTAATATCTATATATATATATATATATATCTTATATATATATATTATATATATATATATATATATATATATATATATATATATATATCTATATATATATATATATATATATATAATATATATACTATATATATATATATATAGATATATTATATATATATAGATATTTACACTCGTATAAATATACACGCCTTTAGCTACCATACCCTTGGAAGCAGATGTAAGTAACCTATCGGCAAAATTAAATGAACAACTTTCGTTTATCAAATTCACTCTAGAAAATTCACTCTTAAAAAAAAAAACGATGGTTGCCTGACATTTTTAAATATTGTTATTGGTCGTGAAACTTTTCAGCGCCGATATATTACATGCTGAAAAACAACAACTAATATATTTTTCATTATATATTTTTCAGGACATATTTATATAAAAATGTCTGCATTCTCTTTAACGTTCACATATGAACATTACGTGTTGAAATGATTCATTTTTAATACTCGCTACAATAAATCTCAGAGGATACCTTACATTAAAAGTTACCGGAAGACTGACTTACTTGACTTGTGCAAGACGAGAGTGGAATTAAATGACAGACTACATCAACATGTTCAGTTCGAACTGGACAAAGAAGATTGAAGTTTTCATTACAACTAAAGCGAAAAATATCACAGAGAATTAATTGGCCCCCTAGTTACAGGCACAGACTATATATAATTTAGGTCAAAGGCCAAGCGTTGGGACCGATGAGGTCATTTAGCGCAGAAATGGGAGTTAGGAGAGGGGGAGAAAGTAAGATGGAATTGAATACAAACGGATGTACATTAAAATGAATGATAGGGGTTGCAACTAGGGGCTGAAGGGGCATTGAAAAGAACCTTAAAGTAAAGCCTACGGTGTACAACATGAGGTGCACTGACGGCACTAACCCCCTACAGCCCCCCCCCTCCCCCTTAGAGGAACAACAATGAGATGTAATAAGTGTTGCAAAACACATCTTAGAATGGTATTCATACGGACAGGCAATAAAAATATTAATCTAAGCCCTGACCTATAAACCATTGAACCCATTTGCAAGATGTAGGCAGAGGCTTCAAAGAGAATAAGAAATTCTCGTCATGTCCTCTGCCTCTCCCGGGTTAATGTAGACCTGAGCTAATCAAGACTTCTATTCTTCATCTGAAGATAAACCTCAAAATATGAGACGACAATTTTGTAGGCACTAAAATGGTTCTCTATTCTTTAACATTAGTTCTTTTAGGTAAAAAAAAGTTTCACTGCATCCTATTTTCTGTATATAGTTTGCCTGAGAATGCCTTGAGCGTGTGTATAAATATATATAATTATGCTTATATGTCACCAAATAACGCGTTACAATATATTTAGCCAAGACCACAGGAAAAATAGAAGGAGTACCGAGCGCTTTCGTGTTATTTCAACACATTTTCGAGGTACAATGAGGGACAATATATAATTATATATGCAAATATCACATGGAGATAACAGGCAGAAGTTCAATTCCATTTTTGCTTTCGCGTTCATTCATTGATATTCAAATATTCGTCAAGATATTTGCTCATACAGTGTTCAGACAAGTGGTTAAAAAATCTATCGCGTTATAATGCATTACAGAAGACGCATAACTGGCGGCACGTGATTTAACATTAACAGTTACAATCGAAAATAGTAGATATGTTGAGTTTCCAGTAAATAAATTCGTAAGCCAAGTACTAATACTCACACATAGTACAGAAATATTAAGCTGAAATGTGCCTCTATTATCTTTTCATGCCACCCCTTTCTCTAAAAGCCAGTGGACAAGAGTCAAGTTCAAGATATCGCCTGTTAACACCGACTTTTATTTCTCCATTAGCGACATCGATGACACAAATGAAACGGAATACTGTTCTAGAGATAAGGAATAGATGGCATTTATAACACTAATACGAAACGAAATCAAAATTCCATTTATATTGATGAGGAACATAAATCAAGAAGCCTCGTGACATATACGGGGATACTAAAATTATCTACTTAAGATTTCTGATGTCTTGAGTATTCTGTATTCTGTTGAGAAACTTGTGATGACTGTCATTAGCAGACTGATTAACTGTAATTGTATCTTTCGCTACCTAAGACAGCTTAGTAAGATGAAAAATGTGCTAAAAAGAGCAGCAACATTAATATAGCATGCCGCACCTCGAGACAGAAATATCCCTGTACTGTTTGAATTCTACTGGCTCCCTAACAAAGCCAGAATAATGGTTAAAATACATTATGTGTCATGACTTCATGCTATTATGACTAGACGTATGTAAAAAGTTTGCTGTACTTGAACACAACCGGAGAATGGTGTCAACTCATGACAAGTTACAGATGGTTTCAAGTTATTCGGTGTCAACTCATGACTAGTTACAGATGGTTTTAAGTTATGAATAGCTCAAGTTCCTAACAACAGATGAAAAAGGAACGCAGTTATGAAATTTGGGACTGATGTACAGCGAGATACTTGCTGAGAGTATGATTAGCAATGTTTACAATGTAACTTCAAAGAAAAACAAATGGCATGAAGCTTTCTTCCAAAATTACGAAGAGGCATGTATCGAGTGAAAAGTCAAAGTAAGACCTCATTTCTTGTCACCATTCGCTTCTATTGTCAAGGTGGTCACACAGAAAAGAAATGCTCAGCTCAAGGAGGAGAGAGGATGGTCCGTGATGAGTTATATGAACTAGGAACCACAGAACTTAGGTCATAACCCTGTGGTTAATCATTGCGTCAACTGCAAGAGGTTTCAGAAGTCGGACGTGAATCATGTTGTAAAACATTTGAGAAGAGACCGAGAAGTCAGAAACACAACTAACCATGGATACTGATTCTGGGTGTGGTTTCATAAGTATTGGATGAATGGAACTGAAACACTTGAAATTCAATGGAGTAAGATTCTGAATGTATGTTTGAACAAGCAAAACAGCGATCTTGAGAGGCAGGGAGGCATATTCCCGTAATGCAACCTTCCCTTAATAAAAGAAGGGGGGGGGGGGGGGGGGAAAGCACCATATCTTAAAAACTAACCATAGAATCATCTTGAAAATATTCTCATTATGTTTCCCATGCCCAAATTACCATTTAGTTGCTTCAATGAACTAAACTAATCTAACCTAAGGGCGTGGCAAAAGAAAAAAAAAAAAAAAAAAAAAAAAAAAAAAAAAAAAAAAAAAAAAAAAAAAAAAAAAAATGGGCTGGTGAAATACTAGTATATATCTCGCAAATTTACGGCCGGGAGACTTTTCGAGTCACAGCGTCCGAAGTACTTTAATTAGTCTTGATTCAGTACAAAACTAAAACAAAACAAATCTGCAGCAGGATTATTTCGAGAATATATTTACCCTTATATTTAGTGACTTCAACAGCAGCGAAAACAGGATTAGTAATACTTACAGAGTCTTCCTTGATGGGGGAGGCAGAATCAAATAAATACCTAACAAAAATATACCAAATAAGAATTGTCATTTGAATCTCCGCACAACACTGCTATGCTATTCATGTATTCAGCTTAGAGAGAGAAAGAGAGAGAAAGAGTAGACGAGAGGAAGGAAAGAGAGAGAGGAGAGAGAGAGAGGAAGAGAGAGAGACCGCCAGAGAGAGAGAGAGAGAGATGAGAGATAGAGAGAGAGAGAAGAGAGAAGAGGGAGGAAGAGAGAGAGAGATGAAGACAGGGCAAGAGGGGGGGGGGGGAGAGAGAGAGAGAGAGAGAGAGAGAGAGAGAGAGAGAGAGACGCACACAGTTCCTTAAACATATAGACAGCCTATCAACAAGGAATGCACGTCGCTGTCTATTTCTGTGTCTGCATTGCAACGACGGTGAAATTAATGAAGCTCACGTCGACCTAACTGCATTAATAAGAACGGAAATGACACCTGAATCGTTACAGTTTTGAAAAATTTCTAAGGGTGAAATTCTTGAGCAAAATCAATGGAACACATCTCGCTAACCTTAGAACATGAGGCCGTTTTCACTTACACCTCAAAATCACGAATAAAAATTGATATTGGTAAGACAGACAGAGACATATAAATACATACATGATAATATATAATATATACTATATATATATAAATATATATATATATAATGTAGTATTATATGTCTCTGTCTGTCTTACCAATATCAAGTTTGAGGAAGTGTTAGGAAGCAAAAAGGAATTTTTTTTATTGACACTGACTGCATACACTGTATTATACATACATATCATACATATATAATATACTAATATTATTAATATAATGTAATGTATGTTATGTATGTTATAAACACAGGTATGCAAGTCAGTAGTCAATAAACAAAAAAATTCCTTTTTTGCTTTCTAACACTTCCTCAAACTTGATATTGGTAATTAAGAACAGACAGAGACATATAAATACATACATATATATATATATACATACATACATCACATACATACATTATATACATATACATACATACATACATACATACATACATACATACATATATATATATATGTATGTATAATACAGTGTATGCAAGTCAGTGTCAATAAAAAAAAATTCCTTTTTGCTTTCTAACACTTCCTCAAACTTGGATCTTCTCCTTAATGAAAAAAAAAGCACACAAGAAACTACAAGGAAGTTTACTGCAACAAAATTCCGGGTGTTTCGAGTTACCCTAAAACAAAAATGTAGACATAACTTCAAAGTTTCACCACAAAGGAAGCCCTTCCCATCTTGAGTATTGGTAGCCATTACATATAGGCTCTTCTACCCGAGAAGGCATTTCCAAGGATCACATCATAATGCCCTTCCATTGCCTAAAGATAGAGCCACAACACTGAGGTACCTGGCAAACAACCCAAAATAAACAACATAAAGCTGCTAATTGTATGTAGCTGAGCTTTTACTGAGAGAGAGAGAGAGAGAGAGAGAGAGAGAGAGAGAGAGAGAGAGAGAGAGAGAGAGAGAGAGAATTCTCACGATACCTGTACTTTTATGCGTAAATTAGATAACCTATTTCATATGAATAAAAAACATACAGGGCATCTTACACTGACAATTTCTTTTCATGTTTTTTCCCCTTAGCTTAGTAATAAAGAAAACACTTTCAATAACTCAAGTAATTAAAATATGAATATATTTCAATAACTTTTAATGAAAGACAAAAAAAGGCATTAATTAATCTAGATTATAGGTTAGATATTATATATAATATTATATTAATATATTATATAATGAGATATATATAGTTAATTATATAAATAAATATATATAAATAAGAAATATATATACATATAATATATAGATCATATATATAGATAAAATTATAGATGGTATAATAAATAAATAATAGAGGTATATATAAAGATATATGTATATTATAAAGATAGTATATATAATTAGATATATTAATAAATAGAAATATATATATATAGTACATTCACATATATATTATAGATATATATAATATATATATATATCTATCCAAACATCTTGCAAAGAAATAGTACTCAATTGAGTTAAAAAAAAAGATAGCGTCTTGAAAAACCACTGCACATTCCCCCAAGACCATGTTTCCATATGACCAACCATATGAAAAAGTGCACGTCTTAACAAAACATATAAAAGAAGAAGAAGAAGTCAATACCGTAACTACATCTCTGAGGCCTTTATAAATCATACGGAACCATAGCGAACCAAAGACGAAGAGAAAAATTCGTTTAGTCTTATCGAACTTAATTTCAACCTAAAATGCAACGCACGGCGCCCATAAACAAAATTAATCAAACCTTCTTCAGTGACCTTTGGCAAGTTGCAACAGACATAATCTTTAATCTTACGTGTCCTTAGTAACCTTCTTATCTCCATAAAAACAAAAAGTTAAATAGTTTCAATACAGTTTGAAAATTTTAAAAATATGTTGTAACAGGCTTTGTTCAAAACCTTTCAACAACCTTGAAATTAGTCGGCTTTCCTTGTGTATTCCCCCTATAAATTCTCTCTCTCTCTCTCTCTCATCCTCCTCTCTCTCCTCCCTCTCTCTCCTCTCCTCTCTCTCGCGGTCACTTCTTCTCTCTCGCTCTATCTCTTCCTCTCTTTCTAGCTATCCCCAGAGGAACATCTCCCCGACATAAATTTATTACAACTCCGATCACGTTATTAGGCGCCTCTCTGAGGGGCTGTTGGTTGTTCTCCCAATTTCTCCTTATTCTTGAAGCCCTTGTATTGTATTCGAAATCTCCGGAGGTCGACATCCTTCTTGTAGAGACAGCCGTCCTCTGACGCATGAATATGCAACGCACTTCTTTTGAATACACATTAAGGAGGAAGGGGGGGGGGGGAAGAGGGGAGGGAGTATCCGACGATGGCAAAAGCTAGACCAACATACCACCTATGGTGTAACCGCTTTTATTACTAAACTTTAACTTTGGAATTTAAATTAGTTCTCATAAAGAAAGCATAATATACTGTAACATTTTATTATTATTATTATTATTATTATTATTTCTGGCCTAAAAGCCGCCACTAACGTTCAATTATCACTGCGCAGTTATGCCTACGCAGTCGGCCTGTGGAGGAATAACTGAACCCACTAACGTTCACTTTTGCTCAAAACTGCGCAGGTATAAAAGTGTTTTAGTGGCGGCCCCCCCCCTCTCTTCTCTCTCTCTCTCTCTCTCTCTCTCTCTCTCTCTCTCTCTCTCTCTCTCTCTCACATACATCCATACGTACATGTATATAGATGTCATAGGAATATTGGTACGCCTAACTGGTTTGCCTTTGTTAAAAAAAAAAAAAAAATCCGCGATTTAAGTGATCTAGCAAATATTCCCAGGTTAAATAAAAAAAAACATGTGTTACTAATAATTGCGTTAATAATGACATAATTGTACATTAATTATGACAATTATAAAGCGTCTTGCTTTTCAGAAGATGATTCTTGTAATACGTAAGTCTCTCGCTTTTCAGAAGATAATTAACCAGCTCGAGAAACGCATTTTTTTAAGCTCAGAGGTCTGGTTAAACTAGTCTTTCATCATATCCTATCCTATCAGAAGATGATTTAAAAGTCTCAAGACAGATTCATAAAACGAATGTACATGAAAGAAAGCATTAAATGCTTTACAACTTCTAATTTTGTTGCGAAACCAGATGAGACCGAAGGAACTGAACCAAAATCTTGGGTAACGGCGAGAGAGAGAGAGAGAGAGAGAGAGAGATTTTTTTTTTTTTTTTTTTTTTTTTTTTTTTTTTTTTTTTTTTTTGCCAATCTGTATGTTCAGTAACCGGCCTTACTGACTGACATAGAAAATGAGCCGGGACAAATCAAGAAAATCGTCGAAAAAATGACGTTCCCTAAATTCCCCGAATGCAATGCCGAGAACGAAAGCAGGGGCAGCAGCAACAACATTAGGCCACAAACTCTAACTACGGTTCGTTTCTTGCAGATCTCGATGGGACTGAACTTATGTCCGAAATCCCCCAAAGAATGTGCAAGGCAGGATCTAGAGACCTCGGTGCAAGAAGTTGAGGACACAAAATTTCGGGTTTCTTTTGGAGGAATGCAATAGAACGTAAAATTTAGGTCAGGAGCCAAGCACTGGACCTTTTAGGCATTCAGGGCTAAAAGGAAATTGAGAGTAAAAATGTTTCAAGGTGTAACAGGAGAAAACCTCCCAGTTACACTATGAAAAAATTGTTAGGAGAGGGTGGAGAGTAAAATGGAAGAAATATAATATGAACGGAGGTACAGTTAAAGTAACTAAAGAGGTACCAGCTAGGGACCGAAGGAACGCCTACGAAAAGAAAACTATTTTCAGGAATTTTAACAATAAAAAAGGAAATAATACATGAAAGGCAAAACGAAAATTTGCGATGACCCTCATACCTCAAAATAACAAACCGCAGGAGCATCTGAACAATATAATAATAAACATAGAAATGACAGCATTCTGAAAGTACTGTCACACATCCAAAAAAAAAAAAAAAAAGGTCACGGTTAAGGGCACAAAGTCAGTAACCTAGGTGTCATCTATAGGGAGTTCAGTGAAGGCCAAGGTCAAGTCACTAAAACCAGTGTCATATGAAATGGCAACGTCCTTACATATTCGTGAAAATGTGTAATGGACACTGATAGGCAGACATACGGACAGACGAACCTAAGAACTCTCTTCTTACTTGCCTACGAATGACGGCTTGAAATTCCTTCTGCCGAGAGAGAGAGGATTTGTAAAAACGAGAAAGCTAGATACACACATGGAAGAAAGACGGAGCCAACTACCTAACTCCCCTTAAGCACTTCCATGCAAGGCTGACCTTTGTATTCTATTTGACTGCAATCCCTTTAACCTTGTAGGAGTCGTGTTTACAAGGTTACTGTACAAGTCCCTGATGGACAACCAGGGGAACGATTTCCTGTCTTGCACATCTCTTCATAACGATCTTTCCTTGTACACAGCATAACTGTCACCCAGTCAACCGTGTAATCCGTTCATGCACATCAGCGCCTGACAGGTTATGACTTCCTCCGTACCTGCTTCAACTGTGTACGAGTTGGTGCATAATACGGTAATATATGATATGAACGAGAGAGAGAGAGAGAGAGAGACCGACAGAGAGAGAGAGAGAGAAGAGAGAGAGAGAGAGAGACATCCCACAAGTAATAAAGCAATACCCCATGATTTCTATAATAAGATTATACCCACATATATATATATATATATATATATATATATATAATAGATATATATATAAATATATACAATATAATATATATATATATAATAATAACATATAGATATAGTAATAATGTGCATTCCTATATCATATATCCTGGTCAGACATCTTTGTACCTAGTTTAACCGAAATGCTCTAACCATGTTAAGCATGTTAAGAGCTGTGATGACAAGGTAAGCATGACAAGACACACATATGGACAGACATGTAGGCTGAGGGACGGAGAGAAATACATTATATCTTTCAATGGACATCTGTGCACAGAAGTAAAGAATTAGGATGAAATCCTTTCAGCCATGCAGGAGGAGTTGCGATGACATGCTGATGGAGTGAGACATGCTCTCAATTCAGGCACATCCATACACGATCATTTTTTTTAAATCAGGTTTAGCTATAAACATGCTGACGGAGTGAGATATGCTCTTAATTCAGTCACATTCATACACGATCATTTTTTTTTCTTTTATTATCAAGTTTGGCTGAAATCTCTTCAAAAGTGTAGGTGAAGCTGCAATGATAAGGTAAGTGTGATAAACATACAGACGGACTGACAGGTGGTTGATCATCCTTCAAAACAACCATACATTATGGTTTACCTTTGTGTCAAGCTTAACCGCATCCCTCCAACTGTGCAAGAGGGATTCCAATGACAATACAATTTCGACAATGTCATTGGGCAGATGATCTCCCTTCATATACGCACGTCGATCAACCTTAGTACCATTTTGACTGAAATCCCTTCAATCTTGTGGAAAGTGTTGCAAGGTAAACATGACAAGATATGCTGACTAACAGAATAACTATCAGATTTAACATAAAAAGGAACTTCATCCCGTAATGCATACCTATGCATGATGGTCTATTTTGTACCATGTTCGACAGAAATCCCTTCAACCGTTATCGAGTTGTGAAGACAATGTAAAAGGGACAGAGACACTGACATGACAACCAGACAGACGGATGATCTTTTGACTGGAACCCCTTCATTGATGTAAGAGGAGATAGAATGACAAAGTAAACGAGACGACCCACTTGAAGGGTGAACAGTCAGACAGAGAAACAGGAAAAGACTTCCGTCCGACGGAATTTTAAGTAGTTTGATTGAATTGAATATACAATTTAGGCAAAGGCCCAGCACTGACACCTATGAGGTCATTCGGCGTAGGAAACGTAAATTGACAGTAAAAGGTTGAAAAGTTCTAACAGGAGGAAAACCTCGCAGTTGACTATGAATCAGTTGTTGGGAGAGGGTGGAAAGTAAGATGTTAGAAAGAGAATATGAAAGGAGGTACAATAAAACGGATTGAAAGGGATTGCAGCTAGGGTCCGAAGGCATGCTGCAAAGAACCTTAAGTAATGCCTACATTGCACCGCGTGAGGTGCACTGACGGCTTTTGAAGTAATGAATCAGTAATCCTGTCCTGTTAAAAAATTTATCGCAAGCTGGTTCAAACGAATCTTAGAAGCTAATCATTACAGACTTGCATGCAACCATAACATAAGCACAACTTCTTTCATACAATGAACATTTCAGCCATTTCATTACATTAAAGTTAATCTATATTTGCCTTATCTATCAAAAGATGCTCAGCTCCGTGTTCATCTTGCCGATTGTCTGAACTCGTTCACTCACCATTTGTTCTATGGACGTCTCTCTCTCTCTCTCTCTCTCTCTCTCTCTCTCTCTCTCTCTCTCTCTCAACTACAATTATCTTCACGATCAAATTTCCAATACACACTGATCACGCGACTAAACCCTCAAGGCATCCAAGGACGTTTCCATCATCAACAGGAGCCTTCGCGAACAACACTAAAATATTTCACTTTGACGGACAAACTCATTTCACAACATATTGCGTCATTTACTTCACAACACACCGCCCACCTCACAAAAAATCTGCAAACCCTCTCCCCTCCCCCCTCCGGAAATATGCATCAGCCCCATCTAGCGCTCCCCCCTCCCCATTCCCCAACCCCCCCTTCACAGCCGAGTTCCGTGTCCTTATGAGATGCGACTGAGGGAGGAAGGAGACGAGGTGACTCAAGGGAGGGGGGAGGGGAGCAGAAGCAGCTGCGTATGCAACCATTAAAAACACCTGTTGTACAATTGACGTATCGCTTCCCAGTAAGCCCCTCCCCTCCCCCCTAGTGGTAACTACAACCGGGAGGAGGGGGGGGATAAATATGGATGCGATTGGTAAGCATTATTGGACGATGAGGACGACTGGCAAGAAGCGAATGCCTACGAGAAGCACATGAAAGATCTCTTACGTCTCATAAAATTATACTTTGTAAAACACGTTCAATTGCTCGTTCTGAGTTCCCTCTCTCTGACATTTTTTTATTTGGTTTCTGAACCCAGCCGATGTCTTAAATGTCCTCTTCTCCGTCACAACTCAAGGCGACACCACAGTGCATCCCAGTGCGCTTAAAAAAAAATAAATAAATAAAAAGTGTCAGGGACTACCAATTCGTTGGCAGACAAATATCAGTCATTGTGATAAACGAGTCACAGATGAAGATACTACGTCTTGCGACGATTAAGTCGCTATAATGCTGAAAATTACAACAGGAAATTTTCTATTTGTAATAAAAAAATTTTTAAGAAATATTCCAAAATTGTTGTCCTATTTTTTGTTGTAGATTTATAAAAGTGATTTCTACTACAACTCATATTTCTGTTTTTATAACTGTAACGCTTCTAAAAACAGACAAGCCAAAAGCAAAAGCAAGGAAATATATCAATACTTCTATGCCCATAAGGCTGTAACAAATAAAAACATACCTTTACTTCTATGTCACAGAGTACCTGGCATTCACAACAAAAGATAAGCAAAAACAGAAGGAATTATTTAAACGAAATATATATCACACACATATATATCCGCCTCACGTTCGCGTAGGGTCCGCAGTGATATAAAACCGGATATTTAACGGGACACATGCAAAAACACCCTCCGCTCAATCAGGAATGACGAGACCAAAATAGAAATGGAACTGAATGACTACACCATATTGCATAATTTAGACTATGAAGAGAAGCCATTTCAAATGATGAGTGACTGACTGCCGCTACAATAACATCGGTGATCAAATAAACCTGATGAAATATTTTAAAAAGATATCCATCTATATTTATCAATTATGAAAGAGGGCAGCAGCCCTTGGGTTTGTGGAATGACATGATCATAACCCAATTGAGAAATATTTAAATGGAAAGCGAATCTATGGAAACCTAGCAAAAAAACGCAATTTTATTGGATTATGTGGCAAGCAAAATCTGCAAAACTAATGAATACGTACCGCATTATTATTGAGGAGAAAATAAATTCCAATGAAAATACTGTTCGCTCGTGAATCTCTCTGCAGAGAAAGCCTTAGGTGAAATGAAAAGTTGACATTAAGGAACAAATGCCGGAAAGAAAGTTGACATAATCAGCACGTGAATACATTAAATAAAACTATAATGCGTTTGGAGTATTTGGATGAAGCAAACCTGTAGACAAACTATTTCGAAATTTACAACTGGCGAGCTACAACTTCATTCGCGACCATTAAGGACGAAGTCATCAGCGAAGGGTGTCAGCCAAGTCAGCATTTTAATGGACGAAGAATCTTGGCTTAAAGGTGAGACCCACATCAGCATTTGGGGCAGGACACAGGCGAGGCCGCACACAAGAAGAGAGTCTCTCTTTCATTCTCTTCAAACCAATAAAAAATGAATAGCTGCTTTTCAAATGTAGACCTTCAAGTCAAGAATATTACTGTGGAACGTCATTGATTATTTCTCACACTTTTGAATACGCATTGACCCGCATTCTTTTAACACACGCGTATGTATGTATGTGTCATATATATACTACATACATATAAGATATACTATATATATATATATATATATATATATAAATATTATTTTATATAATATATATATATTATCTATATATATAGATAGATATGATATATACTCCACACTTCTAGATTGACGATACCCCGACACTTGACGCCAAGCTATTCTGATCAACTATCACGCAGTATAGTTCAGATAATAATATTTACATACAAGTAATCAGTACATATCAACATAAATATATATATATATATATATATATATATTATTATATATATTATATATTTATATAATATATAATATATATATAATATATTATATATGAAAATTTGCAGGATTTTATAACCAGTCATTTACCAACCCTAGTAAAACAAACTACCTACCTACACGTATTGATAGCTTATACAAGTAAGTACAATCTATTGCCAAAGTTTTGCACTTTGACTTTTCAATATTTCGGATATTCTTATTACAACATACTTTTCATTCACATATAATTGATCAAGTTACTACCATTTGTAAAATCTAGGTTAACGATTCCATAATGAAATGCTCTTCTACAATACATTCTTCACATCCCTAACTACTAATTGGGGTCTACCCGATTTCTCTCCAACTATATAACCAACTAAGCGGCTTAGCGTAACAACCTCTCCAGATTTTCATATACAGAAAGGTCAAAGTTCACCTCTTATCCTCCTCTGAGCAAATATTCTTCACCCACCCTACGTTGTTGGAGATCAAGCTAGCCTTAGGGCAGCACGGGCTCTTGCTCATAGAGCAGCCAGTAGAAGCCACCCTACTTCTCACCCTCACTCATTCTATCACCAATATCAACCTTGTTACTTAATACCTGCCACTGACGGCAATTCCAATTTTCGATGTTCCATTCCAACAACCAGGCTACCTCCTGCAACAGCTATTTTGCTCACCAGCTTGATAATCGTGCCAGTACGAAGCTCTTTCACCAGCTAATGCAATTTCTTTTCACTGTCGCCAACCTACTACTATCACTTACAAAAATTAATATACTCTGCAAGACATCAATGCGTCAGTGCACTGTATTACTGAAGGGGCTTTGCAACGTCCCTTCGGCCCCTTTCTTCCTCTTCAATCTCTCAAACTATAACTTCTCGGTGCCGCTGAGGTTTCTCCTATTTTTCATTTTTAGATTCCAGTACTTCGAAGCATTTAATTTCTGGATATCTCTATCCTTCTTGCCAACTACTCCAGCTATCTCTTCCGTTGTCCTGAACGGCGAATGGCCCCAGTGCTTGGCTTTATCACTCAATTTCATAATTAACCCATTCAAAAACTAAAATATCCAAGGTATGGACATCCTCTCTTCAAAAGATCCGTCAGCAATCTCTCTTTCTCGCTCTAACTTTCCTATGAAATTACATAAACAAAGAAGACATACAAACACATATGCATGCACATTTTTCAGACTTCTGTACCCATCTGGGAAAAAGGTCTAAACTACTTGTCGATAAATCTCGACTTCCGAGCAGTTGAGATAGCATCCCCTTGTACCTTGAGGGTTTTGAAGACAACAAACTGAAGTAATACTGCACAAACAACTAAAATGGAGGTTTTACCAACGGCACGTTCGCTTCTGAGACGCAACACAAACAGTCCATCTATGATGCGAGTTCTCTCTCTCTCTCTCTCTCTCTCTCTCTCTCTCTCTCTTAGTTCCATTAATTCCACGGCTGCACACGACCAGCCAAGTCAACAATAGCATTTAATCTAAACAACGAGAATATTAATCTGATTGCACAGTGACCGGCCACAATGGATCCTTTGTAATAAACGCATTGGAGGAAAATAAAAATTCATCACGGGTGGCATTCTAATCAATGCCGGTAATTGATTGAAAAAACAACTACGCAAACAAAAACAAGCCTGTCTCTCATACAAAAGTATGGGAGGTATTTTTTAAAAATGCATATCAGCCGCAGGTGGCGTTCGGTGATACGAATTCATCTACTTTTATATTCGATGAAATACACAACTACACGTACTATAATGTTATTAACGATGTAATATAGAGGCATGCCCTGCCGCTGGGTGCTGTATAAGTTTTTTCAGCAATGAATATCTTCACTTATAATGTGTTTGAACGATAAAATATACAAATCAGATCTCAAAAGGTGATGAAATGAAGGAACAAATGAATAGATATTGTGAAGTACAGATGATGAATTAACATGCTAACGGGATTATACCTCGAAGCGGATTAAATATAAGAAATGCACAACAGATCTCACGACGCTAATATAATCCAGACACACAATATATCATGCTATAAGGCTGATTAAATACACATATATACACATAACACCTCATTATAACAGAACCAAAAGCCCAACCACTCACATCTACAACCTACCACAGTTCGGTGCGACTGAATACCAGGAGTCGCAGGTGTCCCTTTGGCGATAAGCTGCAAATATTATTAATTTTTCATTTTCAACTTTCCACATTTGCTCTGTACCCAAAGACTCGTTCCAAACTTCGACAAATAACAGCAATTATCTGCTATACGGGAGTTTCATTTTGACTGACGAAAGTGTTCAGAAAATAATATTCGCTTCTACAAAAAGCGATTTCATTTATCTGCTAAATAGTTTTTCATTTATAGTTGTTGCACGAATACTCCCGAAATACCACTCGTTACTACAGTGAATAAAAGCACAGAATAATACCAGTTAACAAAAGCAGTGTTCAGATTAATTGGAAATGACAATTACAATCGCAATCCAATATATTATCCCAATGGCTCGCGACCTACAAACGACCATTATATTTATTGTTTTCCCGATAAATTCTGCCTCCGCTATTACACTGCCCTTAACTTGCCAGACAGCACAAGAACAAAGCCATCCAAGGATGGGATATTGGCTAATCTACATTCGGCCTTAACTTGTCCGTTAACATTGGAGAAACACCTTCCCAACATGGAATACCGGCTAAACTACAAAAACTAAACGTATTGAGAATGCCATTCGCTAACAATACAGTTTGGCCTTTCCATGACGTTCATACTGGGGAAACTTAATCTGTGTTCATAGTTATCAGCAGACGAGATCAATAAATAAAAAGAAATCAATCAAATAGGAGAAAAATAACCAAGTAGAAGAGAATAGGACAGAAAAGAATGTAGAATTTAGGCCAAAAGCCAAGCGCTGGGACCTATAAGGTTTTTCAGCACTGAAACGGAAACTGGCAGTTAACAAGGTCTGAAAAGTGTAACGGGAGAAAGACCTCGCAGTTACACAAGAAACAACTGTTAGGAGAGGGTGCAAATTAAGGCGGCAGAAAGCGAATATGAACGGAGGTACGGTAAAAAGAATGAAATGGGCTGCAGCTAGGCCCCGAAGGAAAGTTGCAAAGAACCTTAAGTAATGCCAACAGTGCACCGCGTGAGGTGCACTGACGACACTAATCCCCTAAGGGGAATAACGACCTGGGGTGCGCAGATATTAAGGAACTTTCATCTGGTAGCAGCAAACTCTAATATAAAGAGGCCCCTCAAAATCAATTTGGAAAAAGAGTAAATGAACTAGATTAACATACGAAGGGAAAGCCTCGCTCTATGACTAATGCGAAAAGATGGAGGAAGGGAGGCTGCAGTCGAAGTATTAATTTACCTTATGTATATCTTCTTAGGGATGAGGGGATGATTATTTTGTTTTCGTGGACTACTTAGAATTACTAACAACATCAATATGACTTCATCCTCTGAATCGGTAAACCTAAACTTATCACTCTCCTGTCCTGCTTCTGTAACCCCAAGTCTATGAGGAAAAGTCGAAATTCTTCAATATAAAAGAAGCGAACACCTTTCATTCTGAATGCATTTAATATTATACTCAGTATCAGAAAAACTACCGCATGCTTATAAAAACGATATTCACCATTACTACAAATACGTCAATTTAATCATTCAGACTACTATTTTTTGACATTCTTTAAGGAAATGATAGATACCAAGGTTAAGTTATTCCAAAAACCGGAAATAGCTCCACAAATTTCAAATTATATCTAGTCTGATATATGTGAACTATGTATATAAAATAATGCATAAATACATAATTC
Source organism: Macrobrachium nipponense (assembly GCF_015104395.2). NCBI lineage: Eukaryota > Metazoa > Arthropoda > Malacostraca > Decapoda > Palaemonidae > Macrobrachium > Macrobrachium nipponense. The sequence goes on from NC_061108.1 coordinate 101,767,700, forward strand.
ATACATTAGTGTGCGCGCACACACTATTATATATATAGTATATATATATATATATATATATATATATATATATATATATATACAGATTTGGGAGGGGGGCGGCGGCAAAGGGCTCCCATGCCACGCAATAGCTGAAATTCCCAAGACATGCGTCACTATAATCCCAAACGGTCTTTCAGTGAAAGGAAACTTCATGAGCTCGCTGTGATTCATTAATGGCAACCTACTTCCGTGCGCCCTCTCTCTCTCTCTCTCTCTCTCTCTCTCTCTCTCTCTCTCTCTCTCTCTCTCTCCGTTGAACCTAGAATGATGTGTATATATCTAATCAGACAGAATAATGTGCTAATGAACAACTATCACCCTTAAGCGTATAGAAAAATCCACAAAACAGAATAACCTATACAGCTCTTTATAACATCCAACCCTTTTTTTTTTTTTCGAAAATACACTTTTTTTTAAAGTAAAATCCACAAGCTCCTCTGGTTTTGAATGTTTAATTATTTTTTTTTAAACTATACACCAATAATTTTATATAAAAAAAGGTCACGCGAAATAATCAGATCTCGCTGTGTGAATAATTATTAATTAGGACGCTAATCATTCACAGTTGAAGGCCTGCGAGCTCATCAGAGGAGGAAATTGCATATTCCTTTTTGTGAGAGAGGAAGCTTTTACAGTTTGGCCACGGTCGGTTGCACCGTCAAACATTTTCCTTTAAACGCTACTGAAGTAACTCTCTCGGCCAAAGTTTGCATCTAAATAAAGAAAATAAAAAAAAGTTGGACGCAAAATGTTAGGGTGGCACTGGGGACAAATTAAATCAAATCTAGTTTAGCCAGAGAGAGAGAGACGAGAGAGAGAGAGAGAGAGAGAGAGAGAGAGAGAGAGAGAGAGAGAGAGAGAGAGGTTGAAGGAATTCAATTCCTAGAAACTAGATGAAACTCCTCATTCTTTCCAGAAAATTTACCACGTTATATTATATATTAATATATATATATTATATATACATATAAATTATATATATATATATCTAATATATATATATATATGTATATATATATATATATATATATATATAGATATATATATATACTCAACGTATAAGATGATCAATGCCTTGGATCATATCAAATGTGATCTTCAGAGAGGTAAATGCAAGCGACAACTGTGACACACGGGCATATCAGAAAACTGAGGTTAATAATGATTCATTACATGCAAATAAAAACCGTACACATATAATAATAATGCAGTGGTAAATAAATCTTCCATAAACTTGTTTCTGGGAATTCTGCAACTTTGGACATCGTCTACTGCGTGTACGATCAAAACCCCACCTGTTACAGAAGTATAAGTATAGATAAATAACGGAAATAACGCTAAAAAATCTTCTAAATTTGCTTTTTTAAACGAATATAAATGAGATTAGCAACAAACGCATTTCCGAATGACATATAAGTGTACATAGGGAAAAAGAATAATCAATCACGCTGGAAAAAACGAACTGCTACAAATATCGGTATAGAGCTTAATCTCTTCTAATTCAAGGAGGTTAGATGCCAAGTACCCCTCCCAGTCTCTTCATGGCAAAAGTATTTATAGTTCATACTAATGGTGGTTTTAAAACTATTTAGCTGGAGCTAGTTTATATCAAATTGTACGTTATAATATATATATATCTATATATATATATATATAGATATATATATATATATATATAATATATACATACACACACACACACACTAAAAGGCACCCCTTTAATATCAGCTGCCACCCCAAGATGTCTTCACGGACGACGCGCGCACACACACACACACACACACACACACACACACATATATATATATATATATATATATATATATATATATATATATATATATATCTTCAAAAGAAAAAAACGTATTTTAGTATAAGACGTCTACATGATTTTCAGCAACACTTTGCAAGATCTGGTTTTAGCCAGCCAGATCCCACAGCACGAATGCGTCAGCGAACATGGCATTGAATGCTGCAACACCCAAGGAATTATTTTTGTTTTTCAAATATTTTTTTCACCAAATCCCCTTCATTTAAACCTTAGTGGACCAGCAACCCAGCCTTGAGACTATGTAACAAGCACGTTTTTAGTAAATATATTAAGAATGAAAAACGATGGGCACTGACGTGGCCACGGCAAATGTCAACAAACGTTCGAATGCGCGGGCATTCCTCTTAAAACTTGAGCGGCAAGGAACAAGTTCAACATCCATAGCCTCTGGTTCTAATTCCTTCAGTTAGAAAACAATAAATAACAGGAAATAAATATCAAGCGTTGACATTCCTAAAGGATTAGACGATTTCCCCTAGTCATTACAACGAGGCCGAGACCACAACCTACGCATACGAGCACGGCAAGTGCCTCGGACCCACGTGTGCACTTTTACCGGCTTTGGGGAAGGTAAAAATCCCCAGCTCACTACTGGTGGAAAACGTGGCGTGAGGGGCGGAGCGTGTCTCACTGATGAAAGGGGGAGGGTGGGCGGATTGAGGGAGGGGGGGGGGGGTAACCTTAACGGATTACTTTGGCGGGAGAGGTTCAAACCAGACGTGACGGGAAGGAAGCTCTTCCACACACGTGGTATGCGGTGCATTTTTAAAGTACAGGGTGCTGTGCAAGTACAGTGCGTGACAGCCACGTTAAGATTGTATATGTGCAGGAAGAGCGAGTAGATTAAAATTGACCTATAGTATATTTAGGCTACCGATTATTAAGCGCTCTACTCATAAGATATACCATAATGTCTGGAAATTTCACACGGACTGTTTTTAATACGTTGTTACAAAATTCCAAAACTGAAAGTAAACTCATATACTAAGTATTCCACACTAATACAATAAATTATATTGCCCAAGAAAATGAAAGTGATACGAAAAGAGAAATTATCTACAAGTTTCAAATTCCTGAAGAATAAAAGTCCAATAAAGCGCGCCCAGGAAAGTGGAAACTTCAATACCTGAATTTAATAAGACGCTCCCTCCCTTAGCACAGGATCAACGGAAGACTTTCTTCAATGTGTAATTCCTATGCATTCATGCATGAAAAATGCAGAACGCTGACCCCAATTCCTGAGGTCCCGGTCACCCCCCCCCCCCCACCCCACATCTCTCTCTCTCTCTCTCTCTCTCACAAACTATTTTCTTTTCAAGATGGCGCCAGCCAGCCACTCTGTATGCCTGAAAATTTAACAAGAGTAAGAGCCAATTCTTAACTTGATGCCATATTGAAATTGTAATACCTTCACTTGCTGAACTGAATCGAGCAACTGGATCAAACTCAAATAAATGAATAAATAGTACGCGACCACATACGTAAGAAAATGAAGTAACTTGAATTTTTTTGAGTACTGATGTGGAGCTGAAAGTTACATGGAATGTGGCATTTTTAGCACGTAAATGCTAGTAGGCTATTACTGAATACACAATTCCGACACTTATTATTATATATATATATATATATATATATATATATACACATATATATACATACATACATATACATATATATATATATATATATATATATATATATATATAATGTAATATTAGGGCATTTCTCAAAAGGCCCACATAGTCACCCATACCATTTTATTCTTTAACAACGATAGTCTGCGAGTATTAGAATTGTCATCTTCCTGTTCGGAGCCAGCTTCTATTTGTACACTTGCATTGGGGTCTAAATGAGCGAGGCCTTGTATGTATATATATATATATATATATATATATATATATAATATATAATATATATATATAAAGAGAGATCTTACCATTGCATTGGGTTCAAAATGAGCGAGGCCTTGCAGAGAGAGAGAGGTAGTACAGAATGGTGTCGTCGTGGCGGTATGCATACTCTAAGCTACGAAAGGTTCAACTGTTCAAGGAGGTTTAATAGGGTGCTTGGAAAGGTTGAGACTTTCCTATAATTAACAGCGTTGCCACGTTTCCCATTCTACCGATGGAGGTTTTTAAAACTAATCCAAAAAGGTCCTACACTTTTCAGGATTGGCCTCGAGGTTAAGGTTAACCCTGAGAACGGACATACTCAACCGTACTATATATATATATATATATATATATATATATATATATATATATATATATAATATATATATATATATATATGCATGCGCCGAGGTCTGGAGGAGAATAAGGTCGACAGATTAATGTTTTGATTTTTGTGTGTTGCTTTTGTACAGAGGAATGGAGGGAGGTGATAGACTATCCCATTTTTACTTTGACCCTTAGCGGTCACTTCACTTAAATAATTCACACGAGGAAACGGCATAACTGTTCAAAAATGCCAGATCTGTGACATTACCAGCCTTTTCCTTTGAAAATTTGAATGAATGAGATTACGGCAATATGGCATTGTGCTAATAACCTTCGAGTCTCAACCTTTCGTAGCTAGAGTGGCCATCTCGACCCACTCATATTACGTCACTTTAGACCGCGTAATGGACAACTTTTTCCGTTTCAGTACCACAGTCGTCCAGTGATAAAGTTCAAACGCCAACACACCTCTGGCGCTGTCAATCATGGAAAGTAGGGAACATTGTGGTTTTCAAAAAATTTTATGCCGAAAAAATATATATAATTCTTCCACCAAAAATATCTAGATGGAAAAGCAAAACGAAAGTACGGGTTAAGGAACGTGACAGACTCGGAACTGCATTTTTTATCAACTTGTTTACTAACTTCCGTCTCCTTCCATCGCCCAAAATGATTACTCAGCCATCTACTACTGCTCTCCAACGGTCAGCATCGGTAAACCCTTCGGTACCAATTACTGAAGTTTACAAGAGCACGAGTCAAAACATCTTCTCTTTCTCCTGACATAAGACTTTCTATATTCAAACATGAAGGCTGCCATGCAGGGCTGCGGACGTCATCACGGCTGCACTTGAAATGCTGCCAGGTACAATCCTGTGCGCCTCAGTGGCGTGGTTGGTTTGGTGTTTGCTTCTCACCTCAGTGGTCGCGGGTTCGATTCTCGGCCATTCCATTGAGGAGCGAGAGATGTGTATTTCTGGTGATAGAAGTTCACTCTCGACGTGGTTCGGAAGTCACGTAAAGCCGTTGGTCCCGTTGCTGAATAACCACTGGTTCCATGCAACGTAAAAACACCATACAAACAAACAAACAAGTACAATCCCGTGTTCGCGCAACAATCCCAGACGCGTCTAAGACGACGTTGTGAGTTGAGTAGAATGTAGAATTTAGGCCAAACACTGGGACCTATGAGGTCATTCTTCGCTGAAATGGAAATTGACAGTAAAAGGTTTGAAAGGTTTAACAGGAAACATTGCAGTTGCAAGAATTAAGAGAGGGTGGAAAGTACATGTGGACCTCATGCGGTGAACTGTAAGCATCACGCAAGATTCTTTGCAGCGTGCCTTCGGCCCCTAGCTGCAACCCCTTTCGTTCCTTCTACTGTACTTCCTTTCATATTCTCTTTCTTGCCGAAGGCACGCTGCAAAGAATCTTCCGTGATGCTTACAGTGCACCGCATGAGGTCCAATGAAGGCACTCACCCCCAACGGAGAAGACGGCGTCGTGGATTCATGGCGGTAAAAATTTAAGTAAAAGAAGAACAAAAATCTCACACATGAGAGTTAAGAGGCAGATGTGAGCTCAAGTTCCGAGGGGAAGGGAGGAGGATTATGCCGGCAGAGCAACAAGAAACGTAGTCGTACAAAAACAAATCGCTCGAGTTTCCTTAAATGGTTGTTGTCCCATTTTTCAATATACGCTTATTACTGCACTCCGTTGGCCATTAGCAATTCCACCAATTAGAATCAATTAGAGCCAATGAAAGGGTTAAAAGGGACTCTCTCCTACACAGCGTCTTGCTGCACTAGATATTTTCGCCCACTGCCGACCTTAAGTCAACAGTGCCACATGTACGCTGCCACAGGGTTCCTGTATCGAAAATCGTATTTGACTCAGAGCAAGGAATGGCCATGGCGCAGAAGAGACTCCAAAATGAATACGCAAAACTCCATAAATCCTGAATGTTCTGAATAACACACCACGATAAGGAACAGCAAGCTGACCATGCACAACAAGCAAAGAAAGTGAACAAAACAAAATCACCAGACACAAAGTCACGTAAAAAAAAAAAAATAAATAAACTGACATCAACAGCAAAAGTAAAAATAAAAACTTAAAAATGAAACACAAAAAATACATACTATATAATACTGATCCAAGCTAGTCTAACAAACGTCCAAAATGGCTTAAAACTACAAAATGCATCTAAAGTATATAAAACTCCATAACTAGACAAACATACATAAATTAGCGTTATCAATATCAATATTAGGGATTATTTCTAGGCAACAGAAGAAGCAAATCAAGTATCTTTAACGAAATAGTAAAATACCACGAGATATCTTAAAGGAGTCGACGAAAGATAAATTATTAAATAACGTCAAGTTCATTACATCGGAACACTACGAAGTTCCCCTTATTACAGAAGAAACAGCATACACAAACACACAACCAACGACATAATTAGAGCGAGAGTGAAACTACATCCAGCTAGTGCAGTCTTCTCTCGCGATGTTTTAAAAGGCTCCACGCCTCACAAATATCTGTACCTTTTGACCCGGGAAAAGACCGACATCCGTAGCTCAGGGCGGGGCGCTTACCTGCAATAAAGATAAAATTTACTTCAGCACGCTCCATACACTGATAAACAATGAAAACAATAACATGATCTAGAAACAGAGCTTATATGAAATACAATGAGATTTATGGAAAAGACATTACTTAAGGATTAAAAATGCGTAAAACTGAAAAAACATGTAAGAAAATTGCGAAAAATGAAGTGACTAAAAACTACAGAAAAAATTATGATTTAAAATTGAGAGAAAGTTATTCAAAATACATGAACAAAAAGTCATGCGAATAAAATCATCATTCTCCTTAAACCTTACAATTGAAAACAAATATTTCTCCGATATATATCCAACAAAAATAAACCTGAAAAAAAAAAACGAAGCTATATTGGAAATAACCAAAGATCCCGCAGCCTGCTTCCGATTCTCATCGTGTACTTGCGCCAATCAAGACCGCTCAATCAAGCGGAAATTAACTGATAAATCGGAGTGTGTGTTTGCGAGCGCGCACGAGCGCGTGGTTAGGCAGACACCTGGTGGGAGGCAGACGATGAAAATGGAGGTTCGAATACTGATGCTGCTGCCACATCAGTCACCAGTCACCAAGTCTCCATCACGTGCAGATCGGCTGCGCAACCTGATTATCTATCATGCAACATATGCATCGTGGCTCAGGGCTGGCTGGTCTCTCTCTCTCTCTCTCTCTCTCTCTCTGATACCAACGAAACAAGATCACTGAGCGCGACCTTGGGATAGTAATATTGCAATTCCTGATACATGCACCTGGAATTTTTGCACATATACATTCTCTCTCTCTCTCTCTCTACAAAACAGGAATTTCACTAAGCGAGACCTTATGGTACCAGTATATCAATTCCTGAAATATGCACCTCGATTTATTTCACAGAAGCAATGACTTCAACATATGAAATCAGAATTCCTCACTCTCATGCAACACCCAAAGGAAATTAAATGCCTATCCAAAGGTATGCAACGAGAATTCAACGAGAAAATGTCACATTGATTTAACAACTAAAGATATCGAGTGAGATTTCGATCTGCATCTCTCGCACTCATAAATGGGAATGTGAATATAATAAAACTATTCAAATTCACGTAAAAAAAAAAATCAGAGCAACTATGAGAAGAAAAGCAGGTGCTAAACGGCACCCGAAACACAGTTGTCATATTCTCATTTATATTTTTAAGAGAGAAAACTGATTACACCCGACCATAATTAGCAATTTCGTCCTCAGAACGCCACCTCATCTGCCACAATATACCT
>NC_061108.1:101793146-101798146 GCF_015104395.2 Macrobrachium nipponense
AAAATGAAATGGAAAGGGGGAGAAAACGGGGCACAAAAACAGGGCCAATGGATCTTCTCTTGAATTAGCATACTTGAGGCTAGCCTACCTATTTTCCGGAGCTAGTTCCTCTTGCTAGTGAAGGTTACAAGCAAGACGCAGCTCAAGGTAGCCAACGTTCAATGGGCTTAAAAGAAATCTTGAGGAAAAAATGGTCAGGCTACAATCACTCTCTTCGTCTTCCCTCTATACTTCACATTAACATTTGGTTTCAGTCAGCTTTTTCCCGATTATTTATTCTACTTCTTTCCTCTAAGAGAGGGAGAAGGAGGTACACATTCTAGCTAACGCAACAATCTCCCCCCCCCCCCCGGTTTACCTTACCACCTCTGTTACTAGCACTCCCCCCTCCAGCCAATAAGCCCCTTCCCCCACACACATATACACACCCCCACCAAAGTGGCGAGACATACTGCGAAACTAGTTTGACCACTACCACCATCCCCATTTGTAGACGTCGGTAACTAAGGGACTGGGGTTGAGGAGGAGGATGAGGGCAGAGGTGGAGGGAGAAGGGAATGAAAAACAAGACACGACGAAGTGGTGGGGGTGGGGGGTGGGGAGGTGGGAGTTCAGTGTTGAAGCGAAAGAGAAAGGAGCTCGGAAAAATTTAAGATGCTGTAATTACAGTTTTTCTTTCAAGTGGGACGAGAAAGACAACAAAAAGCCCGTTCGTAAGACTCAAAAGCTAATGAGGAAAAAAAAAAAAACTTTAATTACGAGAAAAAATCCAAACCTTCTCCGAAAAAAAAAATGGTGATAAGTAACCTTCAAAGAGACGTAAAATGTGCGAAAAATTATATTATTTTTTCGTGGTAAACGAGGCAAGAAGAGACGCAAAAAGATCCGATCCATCCTCAGGTTATCATATTTACTTATCCAGTTCATCTAAAGGTACTAAAAATGAGTAGCTAATTTGAAGGGCTTATCAGTCTTCCTAATGTGATTTCCGTGAAAATAAGCTTAATTTACATGAGAAGACATGAGCGACGAAGGAATTAAACTACTTAGCACATAAAAGATGACAGCTAAAATGAACAGAATCTCATGTGTATAAAATTTCAATTGAAAGAGCAAAAACAAAAAGTGAGTAGCAGGTTACGTGTTTTTTCTGCGACTCCTTTTTTATTACACTATATCCCCACCCACCAGCGTTGTATAACTAAGCCCTCGTGAGGAGGGCAGGTTTTGTCTGATGTGACCCACCCGGCGCTGCTGGTCCTCCTAATCTTGACACACTTCCTCAAGTTACTTCAATGTGCAGGACAACCGTCCAGTTGAAAGGCTGCAGTAATATGCATCTTCTCGCCGGCTACATCGGGTACTAAAAATAACACGAAAGTCACAATCTTGAAAGGCTCTAGACGCCAGAGTATCGCGTTTCACGGCAATTTGTCTTTTATAGCATTTCCTTTTCATAAGTAACAAAACACAAGCATGCATATATATATATATATATATATATATATATATATATATATATATATATATATATATATATATATGTGTGTGTGTGTGTGGTGTGTGTGTGTGTGTGTGTGTGTGTGTGTGTGTGTGTATATATTATATGATATCATATCAAACCAAGTCATATTATTAGATTTGTGCATAACACCAATGGTCTACCATAAATAAGAGTCAAGTTTTTAGACTTGGCTTCCTCTATAGAGAGCCACCCTCTTCCTCCACTGGCCTCAAGCAGAAGCAAACACAAAATGTGCAGGTCGACTGTAAATCGATAGAGCTCAAGCGAGTTTTAGGTTTGAAATGGTATGTATCCCGACACATTATGCATTATCCTTAAAATAAACACTTACCAAATGAAACACCATGAACGTTTACAAAAAAATTCTTCATTCATGTCTAAATTGTAAGGGTAAAATGGAATTTCCTAATTCGCCATCTCAAAAACACGTAAGTCACTATAAAATGAGTCATTTCTACGCTAACAAAATGTCAGGCGAGGAAAGTGCTAACCACCACTAACACAAACTCTACTGAAAAGACTAGTCTTGTTCCTAATGTGTAATTTGACAAAAGCCAGTTACGACGCTAATTTTAAAACCTTTTAATAATTTATTCTGGTATACCTTCCATCAAAAAGAACGTTTTTCTAAAAGAAAACCGCACGAACTGTCACGACACAATGTGGAGAGAAAAGAGCAGAGATTTCTGAAGGGTCTCAGAAATAATAGAAAGTATCACATGTCTCGAAGTATCAGGTTCTTCGTATCACCAAGTAGAGGAATTCAAAAGCTTTCTATTTCTTCCTCAACTGTTGCCTAGCTACATAGAAACAGTCGAGTCATTGTCTCCTACTAGACGAGGCCTTTTCAATCCTACATCTTACGGCTGGAAGGGAGCTGACAAAATTTGTGCCACCGAGGCCAAGGTCATAAGCTAATCTTAAATCTCCTAAAACGAAAGAACTGAATTGTGAGCCTCAAATGTTACTTCAAAACAATAAACAATGGAGATTAAACCTTAAACATAACATACCACACAGATACAATATTTGATATCCTTTCGTAGCGTTTTTGGGTTAGAAATTACCATATTATCATCACTATTATTGTTCAAAAGAAATTAAGGAGCGAATAGATAACCAAGTCATATATAGCAAGCTGCGACGTAACAGAACGCATTTAAGGGAAAAAAGAATGAGTTTGTCAAATTTTATACACCAATAAATAATATTCCATTGTTCCAGCGACTGTGTTTCTCATTAAAACTCGAAGCCTTCTTTACTTCACTGACAACTTACCGTACAATAAATCTTACCATTAACTCTTAGGCTCTAACTCTACGAAAGCTAACTGCGCAATTTTTTTTTATGATCGCAATCCTCTTAAATACAATATAATACTACTGGGTATATATACGCTTGTTATCTAATTTCCAAGATATAACCTTACATATCCAATTAATAGATTAATTTCCAGTTTCGGCTATTTCTAGGATTAATTTTCCGAAATAATAAGAAGTCAGATTAAATTAAGATATTCTCACCCGCACATCTGCCTTACATTATTTCACTTATTAATTTACCTTACCACATTACCTGCTCTGCCTTTAAATGGTGTCAGCTGGTAAGGACGGTGTCGATAATTTATTACAGAGAAATATATTACAAGGACCAACATTATACTTCTCCTTCTATTTAGAAAACATAGATTTAATCTGTGATCTATGTGAGTAACTTTGTACACAAAACGAAAGTCATACAAGATTGAAAGACTAAATACCAGGCAAGTTCAAATGGAAAACATCTTTCACCTTTAAACATTAGGTAAGGAGAGTTAAGGAATGAGAAAAGAGAGCCAACAATTAATACTGTTTATAGCTGATGCTGTATTATGAAAAATACAACTGCAGGAGTTAATGGATAAATGCATTAAGAGCGAAAGAGCAATCATCAGAAAGATCGAAGACTTTATACAAATTGAATGCAACAACCACATTTGAATGAATGAGGGCTTTGAGGGCTTCTGTCGGTACCTAAATCATCATTATTATTACTATTATTATGATTCTTTGTATCAGTAACCAATAACTGACGGAACTTAGATTAAAATGAATAAGGGAAACGCACTGTTTACTTGAATATACGTTTATATCTGTCCACGATTTTGCATCACCTTGATTCAAAATATCAACCAGTAGGAGAAAACATCGCTTTAACATCTGTCATGCCTCTTCTCACCAATCAGTCAGTATCTTACTTAACTTCTCTTGGGAATGTTTGTTCTTTTTTGCAAATGAGCTTCATGTTCTGTGGAATCTAGCTTTGAGGGTTATAAATCTTTCAGATACCTATATCACAGATTTATAAGCATACTAAGAAATACAATAAAACGATTTTCTGGGTCTATACGAAAAACACATGTATGGCTAAAGAAAGTGGGGATGAGAATGAGTTAAAAATTTAATTATATCTATCTCTCAGCACTAAAATCAATGTTGTCAGGGTTACTGGCTGTTGCAACTAGTATACATCAATCCACCTACGATACAACTTGACTTTGCAAGCAGTATAAAAGACTAAAATAGACCGGCTTGATTATTAAAAGGTGTTGCACCCTATCAGAGCTAGAATAATGTTTAAAATGTGTAATGGCTCATCAAGGTATCAAGACTACGTGTCCGGAATATCTCTAAAAACTTGCTGCGCATAACCAACCCATCGGATGGAGTCAACACAATACTATCTGCAGATGATTTAAAGTTATCCGAGTCAGGTTGTACTTCGAAATCTGGTTTTGGAGCCTTTAATAAAATTTGCACCCCGACATCGTAAAATAAGGTCACATGTAAGATCAGGATGAATGAAAAATTAATAGTCTTTCAAGAAATAATTGTCGAAGAATTTCCTATTCTCATACTGTTATGCAACTGTGGATCTGGTAGTTAATATGGATTACCTGAAAAATCGCAGAATGTTTCTGCGCTACTACGTATATGACAAAAGAATTCGTGGTCTTATATTGCCCGTTCGGTGGAGCAGGACGATAAAAAAAATGTGGTAAACTGGAAAATTGCTTTTATTACGCGCGCGCGCACACACCACACACACACAGATGTATTTTTTCTCGTCCTACTCCACCGAAGGCGCAACGTAAGACCACGAATTCTTTTGTTATATACGTAGTAGGGCAGAAACATTCTGTGATTTTTATAAGGTAATCCATATTAATAACCAGATCCACAGTTGCATAACAGTGTGTGTTTACTAGCAAAATATACGAACGCAATGCATATAAATTGTATCAAACAAACATAAAAGCATACGACGTAGTAAGCAAAGGGAGAAGCGAATCAACACCATATAGCTCAAGGAAAACATTTCCTCCATACATCTTTCCTTTTCCTTTGCGAACCCTTTCACCATCATTGCCGGTACCGAAATCAACCCCAACCCTTCCTTCCCCGCCTACAACTACAGATCCCAACTCCCCTGCTGC
>NC_061108.1:101803146-101838146 GCF_015104395.2 Macrobrachium nipponense
TCTCGATATTTTCAGCACTGGGGTAGTTGAAATTAGTGAGAGGGAAGTCCCATAGACCCCTGCCTTGAATTTATGACAAGAAATATGATCATTATGGGATTATTTAACTCAGAAGTCCTCCGAGTTACTAGTTCCTATTTCACAACGAAGGGGAAAATATCAAACCTAAAAATCAGTTAATAATATTAACGAGACAGTCGCTTCTAGGTAAAATTCTTCGTTTTGACGGACCACAATTTTAATTATTTACTACAATTTAACTTACGATCACGCCAAATTTTTTTAATTAAAACCACTTAACTGCCTCATTCTAGACTCCAAACTTAATTTCTTGCACTCAAATTCTGGTACAAAAGAGAGAGAGAGAGAGAGAGAGAGAGAGAGAGAGAGAGAGAGAGAGAGAGAGAGAGAGAGAGAGAGAGAGAGAGAGAGAGGCATTCGCACCTGTTATTCCTTTGCCAATTTTATATGCAACCTAATAACATATGAATTTTAAATAAAATTTCGCTAGCTGCCTTACATTACGTCACTGCAACTGACATAGTTACCAGTACACCTTATTGCCTGTTACTTGAAAGCATTTCAAGCGCAATTACGACGATTAAAACTATGGATAAACAACATTCATTTCTTAATATTCAGCTCAGCGTCATCAGAACAAATAAAATAATCAGTACTAAATAAAGTTACTACATAACATCCAGTTGAAAGAACAATCTCCGACAAGGGCTACAATCATTTATCGAACCGAGAAGACCTCGCAAATCACCGACAAAAAGTAATATCACAGTCAAACGCCAAACGCATTCCGTATATTTGGACAGGTCTAAACTGGTACGGCAAAATAATACCTTTCAAACAGCTTTTTGTAACTTAACTCTTCCCAAAAACAACTTTTTTGCCGATGCTCAAGGCAATAGCTGAGGTCGCTATGAAAGTGATAAACTTGACCATAAAAATGTTTTCTTTAAAAAAAAAATCATATATTACATTGAGCCTTAAAAATACAAAACTATATACATTACACGACCTCGTTCCTTTTTTTTTCACAATAAAACCTTCCATCTTATATAACCACACCCTGAAGAAAAGTAGTGACACTATTTGATATAAGACTCACATTATACAAATATGCATCACATACGGTGTAAGAGTGCGTGGAGGTACTTTCACGGTTAGATCCACTTACAAGCTTCACAGGTAAACAGTATGAGTCATTCTAAACAGTATCCTTAGACAAAATTTTACTCTAAAAACCTGTACGTAAACATACGCAAAATTCAATCGCTGTGATATGCATAATTTCTCTATGACCAATGCCACTCACACACACACACACACACGCACACAAATGAGGTTTGAAAGAAAATATGATGCCCAGGTTCACACCGCGCACCAACGCCATCAGTGCCCTTACTAATGAGAAATTAAAATTGCACTTATATATAGCCTATATATTCATATGTTCACATTTCGACTCCTAGTAATGTGACTCCTCCCAACATGGCTTATGGGCTACGGCTTGATCAAACGTACTACCCACAATTCAATCCGTACAACATGGAGCGAGGCTTATTATTTCTGAACCATTTGTTCTACTGAAGATTTTTAAATAAAACCAGCCTATTTTTACGGTGTCAATTTTCTCTGACTGGGAGCCGGCGTGGGACAGTTCAAATAACCTGAATCGCTTTTACCCCATGGATGCTTTATGTCAAGTTAGGTTGAAATTAATCTGGTAGTTTCGGAGGAGTCTAAAATATTTATGAGAAGTTTACGTCAACACATTCTAGCATTCATATAACTAAATAGTTGTAAGTCGAAACTTAGCTTTCGGTTCAGCAAAGCAAAAAAACCATACTATCCAACATATTAGCAGAGAAAAAGTATGCTAGCATGGCCTCTAACATTTCAATAGTTAAAGAAAAAATCAATAGTAATAAAAAGAAGTCACCCCTTATGGCAACAATTAATAGGATTGCTTGTTCTCCTCATTGCAACTGCATTTGAAATCATTATTCCTTCTCCATGAATGCATCGCTTTGCAGCAGAGAAAAGAGAAATAACATTATTTTTCAGCGTTTTTATTTTTCTGCTAAAGACAAAACTGGAAGTAATATATTCCTAACCATAAATTAAGTTCCCATAAAATCCCTCTAATACCACCAACTTCATTGACTTATTTTCTCTTTTCCTCATAATTACGTCGTCGACATAATGCGTAATTTCAATAGTACTCGGAAATGCAGTCATTATGTTAAGAACTGAACACAGCACACAAATACAAGTTGTAAAGGCTACCTGTTTGTTACAAAAACGTTTCAGCGATTTCAGATACATTTGGAATACAAAACCTTAATATTTGAGAAGTTAATATTTAACTAGATAACAAAGTATAACATGATGAAAATAATGATAAGCTCTCTCTCTCTTCTCTCTCTCTCTCTCTCTCTCATACAGATTCAGTTTCTTGAATTTGTTATCATACACAATAACATATCTACAGGAACTTTTACGCAGCTAAACAGAGGCTACTCAAGTAAAGACAGGACACAGACGAACCGACACCAAAATCCACTAAGGTATATTTCGTGAAATTCAACTAAACGTATATATTGCTAAAATCCCGTTACAATATTCAGTCCTAAAATTACATCACATAGACGACGTAAAAGAATACCAAAATAGTTTTCAAAAAATAAACGACATGTAATCAAACTAAAACGCATATGTGTTAATTGAAAAAATAAATTATATATATATATATATATATTATATATATATATATATATATATATATATATATAGATATTCAATTAATAACACATAGCTATGCATTTTAGTTTGATTACATGTTTATTTTTGAAAACTATTTTGGTATTCTTTTACGTCGTCTATGTAATGAGGACCATATACAGATTAGGCTGTTTGAAAGTGACTGCTCTATATATATATATATACTATATTTATATATATATATATAATATATATATATAATGATTATATATTATATATATATATATATATGTAGGTTATGCTAACTTTACCCCGATAGCCAATATAGTTATTAGTATCCATACTATGACTCGTGCTAATAACGCGTGGTAATACTTGAGTTGAATTTCACATATGTTAGTTTAATTCCCCTTGCAGATGAAATCCATTAATTTCGCACGTGCAGTAATTTCACACACACACACACACACACACACACACACACACACACACGCACGCACACACACACACTATATCAC
Organism: Macrobrachium nipponense; assembly: GCF_015104395.2. Taxonomy (NCBI): domain Eukaryota; kingdom Metazoa; phylum Arthropoda; class Malacostraca; order Decapoda; family Palaemonidae; genus Macrobrachium; species Macrobrachium nipponense. Next base: position 101,806,401 of record NC_061108.1, read on the forward strand.
ACACACACACACACACACATATATATATATATATATATATATATATATATATATATGTGTGTGTCGTGTGTGTTTGTGTGTGTGTGTGTGTGTGTGTGTGTTGTGTGTGTCCCGTGTGTGAAAACTGGACGTGCGAAATTAATGGATTTCATCTGCAAGGAGAATTAAAGTAACATATGGGAAATTCAACTCAAGAATTACCACGCGTTTATTAGCACGAGTCATAGTATGGAGTACTTAATAACTATATTGGCTATCGGGTAAAGTTAGCATAACCTACATATATATATATATATATATATATATATATATATATATATATATATATATACTATAGATACTACATATATATATATATATAATTATATATATATATAAATATATATATAGAGCCGTCACTTTCAAACGGCCTAATCTGTATGTGGTCCTCATTTGTAAGCGGATCACATCAGACAACCATATATAGTCTCAACTGGGTATGGGGTGGTTGGAAGGAATCTTTTCCATTCCACATTGAATAACACAAACAAAAAGAATTACCAGACACAAATAGATGACATCTGAGTAATGGATCACCTAAGGAATCCTCGTTGTCCATACAAAGGTGACGAAATTTATTTTGAACGTCGTCGTGGCCTTCAGCTACGCCGAATGGGCATTACCGACTAACAATGGACTCATGTGATCCTAACCTTGTATATGTATGATCCTTTGTGACAAGGACTTCCAATCGCCATGGCCAAACAAAAAATCACTATGGGTTTCTAAGACCCTGGTCTGATACTATACTACATGACCTAATATCATGTAATTGATTGGCTGATTAATTTATGTAAAGTATCACCGCCCTCATACTCTGGTGAAACAAAAACAAAAAATAAAACAAAAACTTGAAAAATAAAATGACATTAAAAATGGAATATTACGGCTGAAATTTCGAATGCCTGGTCACATGAGCCGTTTAATCTTATAAAAAAATTACAACGCATTTTCCCAAGATTGTAGGCGGAAAATTCCCTCCTAACGGACGGACAATAATCATCCAATGACCTACATTCCTAACATCTTCTAAGACACTCAATGTCCGCATCTTCACATAGATAATATTCACATTTAACAACTGATTCTCGACTCATGGCCTGTATACGGTTATTTTCCTCATTTTTCTTTCTTTGAAAATCAACCCATATACTTTTGTATTGTTTAGAAAACCGGCAAGTAAACATACAATTAAAATACAACGCAAAAGATGCCATTCTGCTAAGCCAACGAGAACGAAAACATCACTTTGACAGCACCCGGTGCAATCGCGTATCTTTTAACATACGCAACGATATTTTTTTTTTTAAAGTGACACAGTCTTGCCAAATAACTAAGGTAGTCTAATGTCGAGGTAGGCCATCTGACAAGAGAGGAAGCTGTGCAATAGTTCAGAGAAGTAGTGTTAGTGCAGCCAAAATAATATTCTGATGGACACAAATCTTCAAACAGAAAACTAACGGGCGATATTTATCTCAATATTATAGAGAGAGAGAGAGAGAGAGAGAGAGAGAGAGAGAGAGAGAGAGAGAGAGAGAGAGAGAGAGAGAGAGAGAGAGAGAGATTCTACTTCAAAGCATATCAATGTCCACTCGGAAATAATTTTCCAATGGTAGCCTAGATGGCATGGCTCTCATAATCAATGGTGTCAAACTTCCAGATGAAAATATGCTTATAAAAACAGCTCTTTTGATATGAGATCCTTCTTAACCACAGGCCAAAGGAAAAAACCGATAAATATTAATTTTAAATACCCAAAAACATCACAAGTAAAACAAGAGAGGGGCTGGATACCAAGCAGTTTCGTCACTACAAAACAGGTTGCAAGTTCCGAAATTCTGAAAAAGGACACTATTACAGCTTACATGAAGCTCATCAAAATTGCAACTAGGTCAACGGTGGAAAAAAATAATGGTATTTAGGTCAACGGTGAAAAAAAAATGATAGTAATTGGGCCAACGGTGAGAAAGATAATAGTATTTAGGTCAACGGGGAAAAAAAAAATGATAGTAATTTAATTAGGCCAACGGTGAAAAAAAGATAGTAATTAGGCCAACGGTGAAACAAAAATATTAATTAGGTCAAGGGGGAAAAATATAGCAATTAGGTCAACGGTGGAAAATTATATTAATTAGGTTAACTAGGAAAAAACAATAGTGATCAGGTCAACGGTGAAAAAGATAATAGTATTTAGGTCAACGATGAAAAAGTAATAGTAATTAGGTCAACGGTAAAAAAAAATATTACCAGTTACGTTAACGAAGAAAAAAAAATCCTCCTCCTTTAAAATCTACCGAGGACATAAAATGAACACCTTAATACGATGTCATCAAAATGACTTACGAGTATAAAACGGTACAAAAGGCGAGTTCAAAAATTTTTTTAATGAAGAACTTGACGAAACGCACCTCACCACTGGGATTGTTTAAGATAGATAAATATCAAATTGATATTTCATTTCCATTTTTGCTTACTTCTCAAGTCTGACTATTCCCCTTTCCTATAAAATTCGACCTGGAATATAAAATTTAGGCCAAAGTTCAAGCGTTGGACAATGAGGTCAATCAACGCTGAACAGGAAATTGAGACTAAACGCGGTTTTAAAGGAAGAAGAGCTCGCAGCTGCACTATCAAACAATTGTTAGGAAAAAGTGGAATGTAAGAAGGAAGAAAGCTAATATGAACGGAGGTAGAGTAAAACGAGTGAAAGGGTTTGCAAGCTAGGGGCCGTAGGGCCACTACAAAGACCCTATAGTATTGTCTAAAATGTACTACGTGAGGTGCACTGATGGCACTAACCCCCTACAGGGATCTTTCCTCTATATAAAAGCATCCGACAGTGGGCGTTCGTACTGTAAATATAAAAGCATCCGACAATGGGCGTTCGTGCTATAAAACATACGCACGTCCTTTTGGGAGATCGTCCATCACGAATGCGTGAACATTTTGAATAACAAAATCACGTCAAAGGCGCTGATCTTCCGTTTACAAGAGAGAGGAAATTACTGTCCGCAGGCAAAGTCAACAAGCGGGCGGGAATGGACCGAGAGTCAGTCGCTGGAAAATGGGGGCCTGGAAGAACTGAGCACTCTATTGAGAGCAAATCAAAGCAAGAGACTGGAGAAAACCTGGAGTCAATAAAACTGGTTCACTGTACAGCAGAATACACAAGCAAAAGACAAGATGCTTGGCGCACACTCAGAAACCTAGTGTGGGTGTCAATGTATTGGCTATGTATCCATGTATATGTGTATGTGTATGTGTGTATGTGTGTATGTATGTATGTATGTATGTATGTATGTATGTATGTATATATATGTATATGTATATATATATATATTATATATCTATGATATGTATATGTATATATATATATATTATATAGATATATATAGATGTATATGTTATATATATATATATATATATATATATATATATATATATAGATTATATATATATATATATATATATATATATATATATATATATATATATATATATATATATATATATATAGTTTATATTATATATATATATATATATATATATATATATATATATATATATATACTTTTTGGGGAATAGTTAGGTCTACATTACAAAGTTCTGTATTGTGTTTGTCTACCATACACGATAACTGAATTGATCCTGCTGTGCAAATATATATGGTTAGTCAACACAATCAAGCAAACAAACCATATCAATATTTGATATTAACAATTAATGACAAAAAGACTAAGAATGAGAATGCAGTAGAGAGAAAACAAAAAACCTAATCAAACTGCAAAATGTATCCAAGGAAGTATCGACGGGGTTACCGGGGACGAAGGCTGCAGGTGAAAGCTGAGCTACCTGTGCTAATGATAGAGCCTATATCAAGTATTCATCAATGAAAATAAGTGAAAAAAAAATGGAAGCTCAACATAATAAGGAAACTGCGAAAGTGATCCAACGGAATGACGAGAGTGGCAAATAAGAACACTTCAACACGCATATTTAGAGACCGGTTATATCCCGACTATGATAAGGATGTCAAGTCAGTTGGTGCGTCTGACGTCAATAACTTGTTTTATTTTGTTTAACTTGACAAGAATAAAATAATGACTACCCGATCGAGTAATAAACAATAACGATATACAACTCACTATCTCAAGGAATGATCGTGAGCTTGGTCATGCGATTTTACTGTTATCAGAAACAGCCCATACCTGATATACTTTCATACACAGGTGCATGCAAACATATATACAATATGTGTGCTCGCGGCCGTGTGTATCTCATCACACAAACACACCCATATTGATATAGTATGTGTCTGTGTATTTATATTTCTTACTTGGATTTATTTATTTTACTTACTTGTATAGCTTCATTTCTCAGAACTGTGCCATTCAGGGGCATCATTTCCTACAAAGAGGTCGGCAACCAACCACAAGGAGCTAACCATTCTGTGACAGAGTGCTTTGTAAACCAAGACAACCACACACCTAGGTGCTACTTTGGTTTGTTATCTACGCGTCACCTACGAGGTTCCATAGTAATATTAACTGGCAGAAGCACAATGAGACGCCGTTTAGTACTAGCCCTTCGGGGATCCAAGATATCTTTTCTTACAGTAATTTGTCGACCTCACAATATACAAAAGTGTGTATATGATACTTTGATCAACGAGGGGTTAGTACTAGTACAGGTGACGTCCCATTGAGCTTCCGCCATGGTTAGTACTGGCGCTTCAGAGGTTTGTTTGTTTGTATGATGTTTTTACGTTGCATGGAACCAGTGATTCTTCAGCAACGGGACCAACAGAATGCCCGAGAATCGAACTTGCGGCCACCGAGGGGGCAGTTCAAGACCATATCGGTCACGCCCCTGAGGCGCTTGGCGATTTGGAGGTGACGCGTAGACAACTAGCAAAGCAACACCTACTCCTAAAATATATACCTAAGGTAGCATCCCTTTCTACTACAGAGGTATATAGCAGTTTTTAAAACAATTAATTGATAAATGGAAATTAAACACAGACGACGGGAAAATATATTAAAAAAAGACCGATGAAATAAATACAAAAAGAATGTTACAATTTACCAACAGGTAGATATGCTTAACCAATCTGTCCTACCTCGCAGCTCAGCATATTGCCATCCAACCAAGGTTAGCTATCAACTACCGAAGATAAGCACAGACTTTGCCCACTTCACCGATAAATAAAGTAAATACATAAATAAATAAATAAATAAATAAAACTCCAACAATGTGCTGACCTTGGTGTCGAAAACCGATTGGGTCAAACCGTCCCCTACTGAGCCTCTCTAGCCTCCTGGGGTCACACGAAATCTGACTATTAGTGAGTGCATATTACAATCAATAGTAAATATTTTCATATGGAATAGAGGTGACCAGTATGGCTGTTAGTTAACACCAAGGGATATTTTCTAATATAGAAAACATTGATGCAAGATAGTAACAATAAACTAGAATAGAAATAAATTCATCATAAGAGAACTATAGTTGAGTTAACAAATATATTAACATCCTCCAATAATACATTACGTATTTAATAATAAATACATACTATATACAGACATAAATAATGCAGAGAGAGAGAGAGAGAGAGAGAGAGAGAGAGAGAGAGAGAGAGAGAGAGAGAGAGAGAGAGAGAAAACACCCCGATTAGCAGAAAGCAAAATTCCTACAGCAAGCCCAAGTTTCCGTTCATATTACCTCCGGGATAATCATTAACTCCTAAGACAGATACGACTCCCTCCACTTGACTGATTGCAAGGTCCCATTTTTAATTTAAGCAAATAACACTCCAGCTGAATCCGAAGTGATAAGATGCTCCCACTACACAACCTTTTCAATCCAACTTAAACTGGGTGTATCTGCGTGAGCGCGAATCGAGTTTGGGAGACAAAGCCTCTCTCTTCCAAAATGTATTTATTTCCTATCGACTTGCCCGTCTTCCAGTTGTTCATTTCGACATTATTATTCGTGGAAATCGACTAGGATGCCATCAGAGTACGGGCTAAGTCGGCTGATATATATGCAATAAAACTTCTAAAGGTTGATGACAGAACCAAAAAAGTTCCTAATAAATAAATAAGTAAAATAAAATAAATAAATAAATATATGTAAATATATGTATATTTAAGTGTACATGCAGGTAAGATAGGCGTTGAAAAATAATTCAATGATTATATTCAATAATTATATACATACGTATGTTTAAGTATAAATATTAAGTATAAGTACAGCAACGAAAGGCGTCGGAGAATGTAAACGAGGCTCTTGGTATTCAACTGTGTTGGAAGCAGTGTGTTTGTACGTATGCACAAACCTGACTTTATGTACGGCTATACATAGACAAATACGAGGCTATTTCAGTAACTTGACTGCTGAAATAGCCTGCCTGCCCTCTCCGCTTTCCTCGTCAGCCAACCAGCTACGACCCAACTTCCTATTAGCCTATGCCTAACAACTACAGTCAGGGTATATGTTTTAGCATATTAATAAAATTTGGCTTTCGAATTCTGTTCGTGTATCCGGTTTATATATATAATCAAGATACTACAGATTCAGTATGACAATATATATGTATAATACACAAAAGCAACCAAAGTAAATATGGAGAAAAGTTTGGCTATATGCATGATAGGCTAACTGAGAAAGCATAATGAAATGAGATCACTATATATAGAATGGAAGCCAAATTACCCGTCCACCACAAACATCAGCACAATTCAATACAGATTTCCTTAAAAAGGCAACAGAAACAGATCTGTAAAATGATGAAAGCCTGTCCCGTTTCATTTGGTTACACTTTCGGTATTATCATATAAATAACACAAAAAAAAACCATCAGACTGTTACGCAACAGCCATGACAACTACACACAAAAAGACTTAACTGGATATGAATGCGGTTCTACTGATTTTTTAAGTAGTTTACAATGGTACTTCAAGATTAGTCTGATGAGCGTACAAGTCTTTCACCAGTAAGAAGACTAAACTTACTCTCATTCTGCGTTAGGGCATAATGCTCTGTGGAAGTTTGCTCCATAGTTTAAAGGGGGAAAAATAATGATCTGTCTAGCCATTTCTGTAATTCTTTTAGAAATTATCACCATGCCACAGATCATGCCGATTGCCTCACAGGCTACTGATCCTGTATTTGGCGATTTAAAATCTTCAATTGAATCTCATTGAATTTGGACATTCATATTTTTTTTCTTTAGATCAACCTATGGCAAGTTTTAAGAGCTGAGCGCGACTGAATACCACAAACAGCGCCTGGTATTAAAATTTCTCCGAATGCTAGGAAATTGGTCGTTACATTAAGTACAATTGGCCATATACAGATTCCATCAGAGCATTTAGCATGCAAGTGAAATATTGAAGTAGAATGTACTTTGAATACAATAACCCAGCTCTCCTTTCAAGAAGACTTTATTAAGTCACTAAAACTGCTTTCCCCATCGTTTTTAATGAATATCGGGCACCAAGTTTAGTAATGTCAGTGAGATGGCCACGTACTCTGAATGATTCATAAAATGATACATCTTACATAGCACCATTGTCAGTTTTCAAACCCGAAAGTAATAACATACATTTCATCGGAACAACAAAATACAGCAATTTTTCCAAATCAAGGGGAAAATATGGCTTACTCTTTCTAGAAGCAAAACTTGCTCAGTTTCATTAAGCTGCCAAGGGCAGGAAAATATACCTGTAACTGGAGCTGGAGATTCATTTTCTAAAAAGAGAGAGAGAGATGTTTCAATATTTGAGATTTTTGAGACCCAAATAGTATGGTATTGACGATAGTTCAACTCGTGTTTATATCTTTCTGACAAATTTAATGAAAATCTGATGAAAATGGAGCATTAAGATTAGAACGTAGTATTAATAACATTACACTTAACCAGGTTAATTGTCAATAAAGTTAAAATAAAACTTGACTCCTTTTTAACATATAAAAATTCCACCCGACAGAGCTTACGTCACAAAGGCTCAACTCTGCTACCATCCTGGCCCCTCCCTTCTTCCCCAACCGGTACAGTTAGGCTTACACTATACTACATAAAAAAAAAAAAAAAAAAAATCACCACAGGGAGTCTGAACAACATAACGCCTTGGATCTGTATTTGTATAATACCAAGGGTTGGACTACTTCACAAAGGGTGGGGAAGGAGGGAGGAAGGGCAGCTGAGGTACGGATCTTTTCCACGATTCCATCTTCATATAGCCTAATCGGGGCCAGTTCTAAGGCAATCTCTTCAATCCCCAGCCTTAAAAAAAAAAAAAAAAAAAAAAAAAAAAAAAAAAAAAAAAAAAAAAAAAAAAGGAGGGGGGGTTGAGTAGCCCGTAGGATTATGAATACCACCGCAGAGAACTTGGTGACGGAGAAGAATGTGTTGTATAAGATACAATTTCTAAAACACTTATCAAGGTACCTATATTCCTCCTATATCTACTGCATATGCCACACTCGTCCTCTTTAGCACACACGCACATGGGCTACAATCACACACAACACACAACATTGCAACGGGGCCTAACATTGTGTCCTTAAACGTCTTGGATAATGTAAATACTTATTCTATGGACCTGAATGAATACAAGTCAAAGAACTTTTTACTTCTCGAACTCGCTGAGCTGACATATATATATATATATATATATATATATATATATATATATATATATATATATATATATTTCACTCTACAAGGTCAAGCTGAATTAATCCGACATTAATTTTCATCCACGACTTGTTCATTAACATCAACCGTATCTGCATACTACACATTCACATCATTACCATAAAAAAAATAACTACTGAGTAAGGCGAAAAGCAGAAATGATAAATCAGCTTTACAAAGCATGGTTGTTTTAAAAGGTTGGCATAGGTTCCTCTTGCAAGGATACGTGCCTATAATCAGACCCGTCTTGTACAAAATTGAAACTAGATCACATTCATGAAAGAGAGAGAGAGAGAGAGAGAGAGAGAGAGAGAGAGAGAGAGAGAGAGAGAGAGAGAGAGAGAGAGAGAGAGAGAGAGTTAAGTAAATCTTGGTTTAACCAGACCAATGAGCTGATTAACAGTTTCTCCTGGGAAACTTGGTGACGAATGTTGTTCATCCCAGCTAATCATAACAAATAAATGGGAATTATTCAGTTTTACACTCGGAACACTGCTCTAATTCAATAAACAAGCAATCATGGAAAACAACGAACCCTCTGTAAGTCACGGAGAGCTCTTGATGGCTAAATGGCTAATGTTCATTTCTTATATAAAAAAAAAAATAAAAAAATACACTATCTTTCACCATGGAATGACTACTTTTCTCACAATCATCCCCACTTTATTCATCTGTGTTGGTCAAGTAATAATAAAAATTATCACTGTAACGGAGAAACGGCCAAGACCAAGAATGTGATATTTCAACACTTACGGGATACGATGAATGGGAACAAACATTCAAGTAAAAAAAAAAAAAAAAACTTATAATTAAGATGAGATGAGTACTTTTACAGTTAGACACCACACAAATCAGCGTTGCGAACAATCAAAAAGCAATTACATTCACTAACTGGACACGACTGGTTATTACAAGAGATAAAGCCTAAAAAAAAATTGAATTTATGAAAATAATCGTTGTTAAAATCTTAAAGGTTATCATAAAGTCGAGTGTGGAATAGGTGCACTCGACTGATAACAAACTCAAAAGGATTATTCTAGATTTACCTCTGAAGAGATCCACCAAATTTGGTATTAAATAGGTTGTTAAAACCAAATATTTTGACAGTCAATAAAATTTATTTTGAAAACAGCTTCCCTGAAAACGAACAAGTTTCTAAACCTTCTGATCCTAAACCTTGCTGACGAAGGAATCCAAAAATGTATTCCAAGTTTAAAAATAAAACTTCAAAAAACATTTTGACAACTGACCCCAAAAGTAATTTAGTTTAAAAAAGTTTTAATTTTATTATTTCACTGGAGTTTCTACAAAAATTATTCTTAAAATGAACGTTCCCATATGCTCTAAAAGGGGATTTTCTCCAAGGTTTAGGCCCTGTTTCTTTAGATCGGATCCCGTAGGCCTACTGAAATGGAGGGCCATTTATCAATTTTCCAGTGCAATGGGTAGAGAACCTTTTTAGAACGAACTCCCAGGTTATAGGGTTAGTTCATATATAAAGTTTTAAATATTCATTCGTAAGTCCACTTATCGTGTGCACATCACTCGGGAGAAGCTCTGTAATCTTCCTTTACAGGCAGTCTAACTCTTCAATGAAACTGCTGTTTAGAACGCAGGCGTGGGAATGGTCAGAAGTACGGAACGGAATAATAATAATAATTATAAAAAGACTAAGAATTCAACATTGAAAGGTACCTGTTCTGATAAAAGTGACCTATTAAAAAAAATGCATACAGATGAAAAATGATGACCACGAGAATGTGGGCATGAGACTATAGTACAGCCTAATAGGTATCCGAGTTGTTTGTATAAACAAGTATTCTAGCAATAACTCAACTTCAAATGAAAATATTGGGGTTTGGGTATTTTCTATTTAACGCATTCCTTGCATTCATCATAAAAACAATATTTGTACAAAACCAGAAGCAAAAGAAAGGCCACTAGGTGAACATGCTTTACAGAGGCGGTCTTCACCTTGATGGGGGGAGGGAGGGTCTAATCTGATCTTGCAGGAGACCTAAACCTACCGCAGAGCCGTTAAAATGTTTTTTCGAGAATATTTTACTTATCTTGCATAAAATACCATCTGGAATGAGAAACACTAAGAAACCTTTAATGGTATGCGTGCTTAGGAATGAGTTTTGAAAATGTGAACATGCTGGAATGCATAACAGCCATAAAAGAAAAGTTAACAAGCGACCTCATCAAAACATGGTAAGCATAAACCATTCGTGAATTTGCACGAACAGCATCAACCTCATGGGATGGGGAGGGGGGTGGGGGGGCGTTACAGCAGTAACTGAAAGAGTACGCTGGTCTAGCAATCTAACGCTGGTCTAATTGGAAGTCCAACAGGTGAACGTAAGGTGTAATTGCTGATTCAACTGACATGTTGCAATACTAGTCTACCACGCATGCATTAGTCTGTTATTCAAAACATATTAAGATCTACTTGTTAGCCTATTTCACTATCGAATATCAGTCTCGCTGTTACTGCAACAAGAGCACATTGGTCTCAGTGCTAGTTCATCATAAGAACTGTTGGAATAACAGGAGTAAAGTTGGTTTAATTATATAATAAAACTAATGCACATCGGTCTGATTTTAGTTACCCCACTTTACAATGCTATCCTTTGATAAAGTCAAAGGATATCACACAAAACACATATCGAGTAACTAACGTATCCTCCTCACAGTTATTTAAACTGCTGACCCGAAGGTCATTATACGCTTGGAAAACCGGTATGGCAGGGAGTTAAAACTTGTGGCGTACTTCTCTACTGGAACCCCAACCAAGTCAACACAAATTCCACGCAATTAAAGCATAATAGATTAAAGAGACCTAAATACCCTATCTGCTGGTTTTCGCGTTCATCTTTATTACCAAAATACAATTACGAAAACTGATTAGTCAAAACAAGGCAAACACCTCTATTTGACGGAGTTACCTTTGGCGGTCATGCGTCGTCATTAAATCTCGGTTACGTAACTATTTGCTCCCTGTCCACAAACCATTCAAAATTAAAATTTAATAAATGCAAATTCCCTTTGTTTACGACACGCTGGTACAAAATTTGACCTAACCTAGTACCTTCTAACCGGCCAGGCCTTTAAATATTTGTAGACTGAATATGATTTTTTGTCCCAATTATGTCAACTGAAAACAAAGTAGGGCTTATTTGTTTTGTAAGTCGGTATGATTATTAAGAACTGCCCCTAACCTGAGAGAGAGAGAGAGAGAGAGAGAGAGAGAGAGAGAGAGAGAGAGAGAGAGAGAGAGAGAATCCCCGAGTATCAGCAACCATCAATGTCATTTGTCCGTTTTTGAACATGCAATACAAATACATATGTACATTGGGGGGAAAAAGCTATGGTTCTCGCAAGCTCTCTTACATGAACACAATCAAATACCCTTCCACATCGCTGTTTTAAATATTTAAACAACCCAAAAACGCTAAGAAAATATTACAACTTGCACTTAACGTCTAAACGACAAACATAATGCCTATATGCATATGCCATTTGACGGATTACAGTGAGCAAGACAAAATCGCAAGTTACTCACCTGGACAAATTTCTGGATCCTCATCGCTCTCGTCGGAACAGTCCTTAGACCCATCGCATTGCCATGATTTTGGAATACATTCGCCGTTGCGGCAAGTGAAGGCAGTCAAGGAACATGGAATGTCGCCAGAATTAACCGCACCCACCCAAAATACGAGTAACAACACAGAAAAGGCAGTCCAGAAGAGAGTACTCGTCGGTTTCATTTTCGAGAAAGCAAAACAGTAATAAAAGGATCCGTTTGGTTCGGCTGGTTTTGAGAAGGCAGAGGGAAAAGGGAGGATGTTAGCTAAACCTGGATTCTGGAACCCGATGGTTTTGTTTTGCAGGGGAAATTTTCACTCGGGAAAACAAAAGGAGATTTCTCCTTCGCTGTATTTATTATTTTGCCCTTTCGGGTCGACCAACTCAATAAATATGCTTACAATTCACTAGAACACAGTCGTATGGAATCACTCACAACAAAAGAAGAGGGACACAAGAAACCGATCTTGTTCCTTTCACTGTCAAAATGTGACTAATCCCAGAGAACGTCCGGCTACCAGCCTTGGCTAGGCATCGCAAATGTGAGTTTTTCGTTTGTGCATACTGTTCGTTCCGCGTTTTTCTGCGATTATTTCGTTAAATCTATTACCAGTGTTATATTATTTAAAGAATGCCAAATTCAGTCATCAAATCTATGTCTCCATCCACAATCAACAAGAATGTAACAATGCTACTTGGAAATTAAGGAGAAAACAACGAAATAATATGAAAAAAATTCCCACTACGCGGCAGCCTTAGCATGAGGCGTGTTGCTCTTGGCCAATCAGCGACTCTCGAGTAGTGTGACCTCACAATGACGTCATCGATGCCGCCCATAGTTGTCTGCGTATCGGCGAGTAACTTCTTCAGGCAGTCACGCTATTTTTTAGCGTTACTCACTCTATGATGCAACATCTGTTAAGGTACGTATCACATGCCACTTCGAGAAGCATTAGGCAGAAAAGCTGAAGTTTCCAGAAAGTGTCGTACCGTCGTGTATTCATGACGTCACACTCTCAGAGAAGAATCTGGTTTATTGATCGGTAATGTTGAACAAGATCCAAACCACTTGTGTTTATGCCACGCGACGCAAAATCATCTTGGATTCTTTTATGGGGATGATAATGTGATGGGGATTGGGGAAACTTTGCTTAAGTACTTTACGAAAGTCAATGAAGGTTAGGCGCAAAACTGAAACAGGACAATATCTTCTGGAATATTAATGATCAGGTATAATATAGTTTTTGACAGAATTCAGGGAGAGATCCCCAACTTAAAAAAAGAGAAAAGAATGCCAATACGAAAGATATAATGAAGTCGGTAAAGTATTCAATTAAATAATCGAGAGCAGTCCACATAGGAAACGTATTACCAATGCCCTGAAAATAATTCACACAAAGTGCAATGAAGATTGTAAAATAAGATAAAATAAAATAAACAACAAAATTGGCGGCAGTTTAAGGCACAACTTATAAGCAACAAAATTGAGGTAAATCTAATTTTCACCCGATGAAAGTCGTTGCCACTTCTACAAGAGTGATAGAATGCAAAGTAAAACTGGTAGTATTGCCAAAATTTCAACATTCAAATAAGAATCAACGGCCACAGACTCTAACGCAGTTTATTTGGTTTGAGGCTCAGACAAAATTAAATTCATCGCTTGAACGGAGATTGTATATCGCAGTGGAAAAAGGAAACAAGCAAATTAGGAAACTATTTTAGATATAACTGAATCGCGCGCATTATGATATATATACCTACAATAAAATATATTTGTTGGAGAGCGAGAGAATGCCTGTTGAGATTTAATTTATTTTTTTTATTCACTTGTGGATGTGACAAGAAAAAATGGGAGAATACCGGGAATATTTAAAATCGCCAAATTATATGAAAAGAGATTATTATTATACACACCCACGCCTCTTAAGACCATGTTTTGTGCATCCATATATATATATATATATATATATATATATATATATATATATATATATATATATATATATGGTGAAGGAGACTAGTCAATTCACAAGGCATACATACATCCATACATGCATGCATGCATACATAAATATATAAATATATAAGTGACAACCTGTACCAAAAGACAGCTACGATGTATGTGTGTCTGTGTGTGTGTGTTTATGTGTAAACTCAAGCAGAACACACAGTTTTGAGCAGGTCGAAAGTAGCAATAGACCGCACAGTTATTATTGATTATTGCTTGTTTGCTTGTTTGTTTGTATGGTGTTTTTACTATTGCATAAGTGGCTTAATAAAACACTTGGCTTCGTCGTGATATATAGTCTTTCCTGTCAGAAGTGGAATGGTCTTCCACTGCATTTATGTCTGTATGATATAAATGTAGTATGTGTAAGTCGCCACTGAAAAACATTGCTCACAAGACGGCAAGAAGTATGAGCTTGTGAGATCAGATAAAAGATTGGGCAGCATTTGGTTTATGTGGGATCCACCTCTATCTGAAGAGACATAAATGTACATTTAAGGAAAGTTATGCAATCTATGTGATGCTCCTCCACTTTCACCTATTCACAGATTGAGCTCCCAGTTCGAAGAGTATAAAACAGAATATAGACTTTAGATCAAAGGACAAACTCTGGGACCTAAGAGGTCGTTCAGCGCTGAAAAGTAAATTGACAGTAAGAAGGTTTGTAAGTGTAACTGGAGGAAAACCTCTCATTTACACTTAGGTTGGAAAATCAGATGGACGAAAGAGAATGAACGGAGGTTTAGTAAATGGATGATAGAGGTTGCAGCTAGGGGCCGAAGATACGCTGCAAAGACCTTTAAGTAATGCCTACAGTGTACCACATGGGGTGCACTAATGGCACTTCCTCCTATGGAGGCTCCCAATTGGAAAATAATTAAATTGAAATATTGGGCTGGATCGAAACGACCCTGCAAGATACAATGTATCGTACTAAGTTTCTTATAAAAATTCGTATTCGAGGATCATTTAGCAGCCGACTAAGATCAGGTAAACATTCAGTTACATGCACAAACTTTTAAGACAGAAATACCTATTAATATCGAATTTGCTTTACTCTGGGCATAATCTACACCCGAGGGAATTAATTATAATACGGGAATCTGCCCCTACCACGATCTGAACCTGGGCCACACAGCCAAAGGCATAGGGAATTGTACGAATTAGTGCCAACGGTGACTCCCTTCCTACGCGCGCGCGCGTATGTGTGTTAGTTTTGTCACATACTCCTATAACTTCTGTACCTTTAATTTTGACCTCTTTTTCACGATTCATTGTCTCCTTATTTACTTACCTCACTCCCTTCTTATGAAAATTAAGCGTTTTAATGATCTCACAACAAAGTTATATGGACGCACATATATATACACACATATTACCTTTATTTATACATAGCATCACGTTTTATATATGTCGTGGTAAAGTTATTTATACATACATACATATATATATATATATGCACACACACACACACACACACACACACACACACACACACACACACATATATATATATATATATATATATATATATATATATATATATAATATTATATATATTGTGTATCCTAATTACTTATCTCTCCTTCCCGTTGAGGAATAGTGCCGTCAGTGCAACTTACGTGGTGCACTGTAGACATTACTTTGGGTTCTTTGCAGTCCCTAGGCCCCTAGCTGCAGCCCCTCTAATTCCTTTTACTGTGCCTCCGTTCATACTATCTTCCTCCATCTGAATTTTCACCCTATGTAACAATTGTTCCATAGTATAATTGCGAGGTTTTCCTCCTGCTACAACTCTTAAGCCTTCTTACTATAGTTTCTTTTTCAGCGCTGAATGACCTCATAGGGTCGAGTGCTTGGCCCATGGATTAAATTCTATATTTTGTTCTATTCTCTTATCTCTTCCTGACAGTGGTGGGCATTTTGAAGTTGATATATCTGATTTTGGCCAAGAAGCGAATGTAGCAAGTCTTGATGAGATCATAATCTGGTCCTGACTAAGTTTGCGTATGCTAGCTACTGCTTATACTTTCATTTCAACAGCTTTTCTTATTTTTCTGACTGTTCTGTTTGTGTATAGTTTATAGTTCTCATATGTGAGGCTTGAAAGAATTTACGGAAAATAAGTGACCATATGGATACATTTAATCTTGGACACACTGTTTTATTTTTTTTTTTAATAAATTTTTTTTTTTTTCGCAGCGGTTTTTTAAAGTGCCCGCTAGTTCTTCGGCTATATGGTACATTTGAAGCTATATTAAACATTTGACGCGATATTATACATCTCAGGCTACACTATACATCTGAGGCTAAATTATACATCTGGGGTTATATCATACATCTGAGACTATATTATACATCTGAGGCTACATGACACATCCGAGTTATATTATAAACCTGAGGCTATATCATACATCTGAGGCCACATTATACATCTGAGATTACATTATACATCTGAGGCTATATTATAAATCTTTGGCTACATTATACATTTGAAGCTGTGTATTCCCACAGATACTAAGGAAATACCGCAAGCTCGACAGTACAGAGGTTGGAGCTGACCTTTTCACCTGTCCATCAATAATGTGAAGTTATCGTACGTCTATATATAAATCATTGTTTTGTTCTCTTTTGACTCGCTTTTCAGCAAAAGTCTCCCTGCCAGAAGTATTCTTAATTTTTAATAAATACTTTTTATTTCATCATCCCAGGTTACTCCACTTGCCTCTTGAAAGATAATAAGAGACTCTCTCTCTCTCTCTCTCTCTCTCTCTCTCTCTCTCTCTCTCTCTCTCTCTCTCTCTCTCTCCTGGACCCCAGAGTAATAAGAATTTTCATCCTGACGAGGAAGCCCTTCATCAAAATAGCAAAGTTCTCTGAATGCTTTTGAGTCTCTTGACCTTTCATTTTAAAGTGACAATAAAAGGTCACTTTCAAAGGCTGGGGCTCTCTATTGTTTGAGCTCTCTCTTTTCTCTTCATATATGCACTTCGCATTTATGCGCACGAGCAGGCGCACATGTTAATACATGCATAAATACGTATATATTATTACTATATGTTTCAATGCGTACATGTATGTGTGTAGTCAGGCGCTTCTCAATGGGCGCTGACCACCAGATAATAAATAAATAATATATATATATACTATATAGATATATATATATATAAATTTATATATATTATATATATATATATATATATTATACATATATATTAGCAAAGGAGAGTCATAATCTTACAACAGATGACCTAATTGATAAAATTGTTGAATACCATTAAGTAAAAACGAAAGGTATAGAACAAAGAAAGGTATCGAAATATCGAAAATGTGGATGTCTGTAATTACTAAACGTATCTAGAATATGATCGTCAGTCAGGAAATCAAAAAGAGATAAATAAAAGCTAGCAAAATAAACGAAGGATATATATTATATATAATATATATATATATATATATATATATATATATAATATAATATATATATATATATAGGCTGTATTGTATTATCAAGGAAGGTAACTCATTCCAAGGACAGTGGAAACTAAGTAGCGTTACCCAGGCTACATTACTGATTATAATCGGAGTGACCTGGAAATTCGTTAAAAAAAAAAAAAAAAAAAAAAATCTGGACATGAATTGACTGCCAAACGACAAAGTACAGCAGGCCTCAAGCAGGATCTCGCATTGGATATTCACTTAAATAAATTTCAATTCCAACATATATTCTTACTTAAGAAAAGATGCAACAGCTTCATAGCTCTGAAGGGAAGGTAAAGTAACTAACTTTCTGAATGGTTTTGAGTAATTTGAATGTAAACACGACAGCTCGCCCCAAAATTTTTGCTATATATATATATATATATATATATATATATATATATATATATATATATATATATATATATATATATATATATATATATATATATATACATAATATATATATATATAGTATATTATATATATATATATACTTATGTATACAGACACATACACAAATATGAATATATATATATATATATATATATATATATATATATATATATTATATATATATATATATATAATATATATATATATATATATATATATATATGACGAAAGAGATCAACAACTTAAGCCTCTAAAAACAAAAACAAAATACGAAAAAAGACTCCTGACAGTAACAACAACGAACACAAACTGTAAACTATGAACAGATAAATTTCCAGTACAGGAAAAGAAGAAAGGGTAAACAGAGAGGAAGAACAAAAGCAATGAGAGAGAGAGAGAGAGAGAGAGAGAGAGAGAGAGAGAGAGAGAGAGAGAGAGAGAGATACTTGCATACCATGTGCATACACATATATACAGTCACATGATTTCGGTGTTATATGATTAGTGACGTATTTGAACAGCTAAAGGCTCGGCTCTCTATTAGAGAGAGAGAGAGAGAGAGAGTCGACGCACATAACCCAAGTCATGGCTCATTGGTATTCATGAATTGCTTATTTTCAGTATGCACTTCTTTCCCCGAGTCTAACCCATTGCCGACGTTGGAAAACATCGAAATTGTTTACGGAATGGCCGTTCATTCTTTAATTCTATATCTTTCTCTTGTTCCTTTTCTTCAACCGTGGAACACCCAGAAGGTCTTAGCGGTAGAACTTAGATTCTTTTTTATTTTCTTTTTAGTCTTTTCATTTGTTTGCTGTTAATAACAGAAAGATCATAGGAGTGGAACTTCGATTTTATTCCTTTTTTTATCTTTCCATTTGTTTGTTGTTAAATTAGAGTTAGATTTTAAAGGATTTGCAAGATTTATCTGCTTCGCATGGAATACCAAGATCAAAGGTTTTAAAAGATAAAGGAGCAGAATATACCTTCTAACTTGATATTCGATATAAGATATAAGAACCTAAAGAAATGTCGGTGCATTATTACTATTTATACAGAATGGCTCATTTTCTCAAATATGTAACGAGGATCTTAAAATATGATGGTTAAATTTCACTCTGATATTAATGCCCGGCTCCTGTGTCATTTGACACCCGCTGTGGTGCCTAGTTTCTGCTAATCTACCACCTAGAACCTACTGTTACCTAGAATCTACTGTTAATGAACATGACTCATCATAATTATCACAAATCCTTTTGCTAAATATCTGTAGTTTTTTTTCTTTTTTTTGGGGGAGGGGGGGGGGCGGTAAAAAATCCACCTAACATATCCTGTCGTCTTTGGAGGATATAGACGCCAAAAAAAAAAAAACAAAAAAAACATGAATAACTTAGGAGTGCCTGCCCAAAGTTTATAATGCATAAGATAGCTAACTTCTTCCTACAAGTTATTTATTCTTTCTGGCCGAGTGACACACGCTGTGGTATTTCCAGCTCTGAGAGAAACGCACATATACAGAGAGAGAGAGAGAGAGAGAGAGAGAGAGAGAGAGAGAGAGAGAGAGAGAGAGAGACTTTTTCCCGTATATTTGTTTGTCCAGACGTCCCAGTCTTGTATATCTCAATATTGTTTTGAAGAAAATGTTACGATGTAAGATATAGCACACCGAGAGGATTTAGAAAAATATATGTCTTTATTATCAAAGAATATTATTATATTACCTAAGAATATTCAATAACTCAAGGAACTAAGAAAGACTAGTGTTTGGTCATGTTTTAGTGGAAAGAAGCAATTTCACGGAATTTTGGTACATAATATAAAAAACACGATTGGCTTTTGACGAGATATTCAGAACTCATGTTTCAACCTGAAACAATTTGACTCAGAATAGAATAGAATAATAGAATTTAGGCCACGAGCCATGCGTTGGGGCCTACGAGGTCAATCAGCGCTGAAACGGAAATTGACAGTAAAAAAGTTTAAAAGGTGTAACGGGAGGAAAACCTTGCAGCTTGCACTGTGAATCAACTGTTAGGAGAGGGTGGAGAGTGAGGTGGGAAAAAAGAGAATGTGAAAGTAGGCACAGTAAAAGGAATGAAAAGGGTTGCAGCTAGGGGCCGAGGGGACGCTGCAAAGACCCATAAGTAATGCCTACAGTGCACCGCACGAGATGTACTGACGGCGCTACCGCCATACGGGGCAGATTGGGTGATTTCAGTCTAAATCCGGATGCAGATCCGGGAATGAATGTCAAAAGAAACCGCTCGGAAAGGGAGGAGCGCCAAAGCACCCACTCATTAAATATCACAGAGGATGTCGTGCAATTGCAACTTCTGAAGTTCAAGGCAGATGCAATGCATCAGTTACCCTAATAATATTCTTCTGTCTGTCATTCTCCTGTCTCTGTATATTTCTGGGTCTTCGTCTACTTTTATTAGTCCTTCTTCCCATGCACTCTTTAGCCACTCGCCTTCACTGGTTTTCAGATATTGCAGATTATAAGCCTTAAAAATCAAACAAAACGGATGAAATCTTAGATAAACTTGTCTGTAACGTGGAGATGACGCACTAACCGCTGTATTTTCCAGCACAGGCAGTGTGAGGATACTTGACGACAGGAATAAGGAAACGATAAACAAAAGTGAACGAAAGGAGTTTTTTGCGACCGTGAAGTCTACCTGCATATCCGCCCCGCCCCCTCCGCCGCCGCCGTCAGACAGTATTCAACGAGTTGCAAAGGTATTCAGTAGGAAGTTAATCATGCTGTAACCGCCCAGTTTTCGCTTAATAAAAATGCCCACACGTGTTCACTTCAAATTTGATGAGGAATACATCAGCTGATGTCATGGAGCTCCCTACTGACGTCACAATGTCCTTTTGAGTGATGAAAGCCGACGTAATCACAATACAAAAAATATTCAGAATTAGCTAACAACTTTATTTCATTATAGTATTTATTTATCTATCTGTTCATTTATTCATTACCATACCACACGCGCTTGTATGGTTTAGCATCTATTTTCCTCTTAGTTTATTTTTATGTCTCATCCGATATTTATGAGCAAAATGTAGTCTTTTCATCATCGTTTTTATTATTATTATTATTATTATTATTATTATTATTATTATTATTATTATTATTATTATTATTATTATTATTATTACAATAAATTAAAAATTTTCTCTGCTAATCGACTGCAACAACAATATTCATAACCGCTTGATATGGCACCAGAACATGTTGATATAAACAATTAGGTTTAATTTGTATGAATACAATCAGCAGTTTAAAGTAGAAAAAGAATACGGACAGAATACTGACAAAGAAAGACACACTCACACACACACACACACACTCTCTCTCTCTCTCTCCAAAGTATTCCAAGGAGGATATGAAGTCAGTTATTACGCAGATGTAACTTGAATTAAAAAAGTACATAGTTTTGCTAAATGAAAACATGTCAGATTTGTTTTCGTCCGATTGGTTCCGGCCCATTGAGGCTTCTTGGGGCCACGACAAAATGACAGGATTCGCGTGCATCCACACCACGCGAGAGAGAGAGAGAGAGAGAGAGAGAGAGGCTGAAATACGTGTTGTTTCAATTTCGATCCGATAAGGCTTAAAGTTTTTGCTATGTCTTAAATTAATCGTGTAACTGGTGGAAAAGAGAGAGAGAGAGAGAGAGAGAGAGAGAGAGAGAGAGAGAGAGAGAGAGAGAGAGACTTTTAAGCTTATTAAGTCGCATCACGATAGCCTACTCCTCTACATCCGATTTTCTCTATAAATACACCTCACGCAGATTGGAACTAGTTTTTGAGCGTAGGAAGGCTTTGATCCTCTACTGGTTCTCTTAAATAATTCTTTGGAAGTTATCATGCGTCAATAATTCCTGAGAAATTACAAAATTACACTCTTCTGCTAAACTCAACTCTTTGAACACGTCACACCCGATCTCCGTTTATCTTTAGAAAAGTGGTGGGTGTATTTATCCAATAATTTTAGTTTTTTCCTTGTGAATGATTCGAGGCGGACAATTTCAAGGTCAAACGATAATTGACATACTGACTGCCAACCTCCCATTACATACTTCCTTAAGGATATTAATATAAGTTTCCACTTGTTTATACAACATGTTAATCATGTACCTACAAACATATATGTAAACACTATATCTATCTATCTATCTATCTATCTATATATATATATACGTATATATAGGCACACACATACACACGTGCTTGTGTGTGTGTGTGTGCAGGAATGTAGGAATAATAAATTAATATGTATATACGTATGTATATTTGCATACATACATACATTATATATATATACATATACAAAATAATATATATATATATATATATATAGTATATATATATATATATATATATATATATATATATATACATACGTATTTACGTATGTATGTCTGTATGTATACAGACACCGAATAAAAGGATAAAATTTAATGACAGCTGTGGCTTTAGCTGACGACTCGCGGCTACATTAGGACGAGTGAACACTTGGGCCATTTCCTGAGGCTATTATTGTACACGATGCATCATACCCAAGACGCAATAGTTCTCTTCTCCTTCTTCTTCTTCTCTCCTACGTAAAAGAAAAACCTGTAACCTCCCATTCCTGGGAATTCTGTGTCGAAGACGCATCCGTTTTGAAAACTTTGTTGAGTCCCTTTTCTCTTCTGTCACTCTGTTGAGAATAGGTAACACTATGACACAAATGAATTTAAATGAGAGTTGGGAACACTATGATACGAATGAATTTAGATGAGAATCGGTATTAACATGACATGAATGAATTTAAATGAGAGTCGATAACACTATGGCACAAATGAATTTAGATGAGAATCGGCAATACTATGACACGAATGAATTTAAATGAGAGTTGGTAACACTATGACACGAATGAATTTAGATGAGAGTTGGTAACACTATGACACGAATGAATTTAGATAAGAGTTGGTAACACTATGACACGAATGAATTTAAATGAGAATCTGTAACACTGACACGAATGAATTTAAATGAGAATCGGTGCCATTGTGCCACGAATGACTGTATGAAACCCAGTAACTTTGATACGAATGAATTTATATGAGACTATGCAACATTATGACACGAATGAATTTATATAGGAATCAGTAACACTATGACACAAATGAATTTCTGTAATTTACAAATGGCGTTAAATACAAGACATTCTTAATACGTCACTTGCCAAGTGTTATCCTATTGCATCATTCATGCTGTTCTGCTGTTCATGATCTGAAGAAAGGTTTATGATGTAACTAAGTAAAAATTACAGACTAACAACTTAATGTCAAATAAGCCTCGCATCATTGATGAATATAACGCGTCCAATATGTCACGTTGTTAGGTCTTTCATGAAGGAATGGTATTTTAACGAAAATTGTAGAAGGACCCCATCAAATTAAAGAAGATGGACAGCCATGTGGAAGAGACCAAAAGGAACAGATGAAAAGTAGTAAAATGTAGAAAGCAATGCAGCTGTGGCCATAAGAACGTTGCAG
Organism: Macrobrachium nipponense; assembly: GCF_015104395.2. Taxonomy (NCBI): domain Eukaryota; kingdom Metazoa; phylum Arthropoda; class Malacostraca; order Decapoda; family Palaemonidae; genus Macrobrachium; species Macrobrachium nipponense. The sequence continues at coordinate 101,830,165 of NC_061108.1, forward strand.
GAAAGCTTCATCTCCATGTAGAGTGAGTCGTGCAAGGCAAACTGTACGTGGTGCCCCATGACGGAAGTAAACATATCAATAACAGATGTATTTTTCCAGGTAATCGCAATTTTCTTATCCTCTTGCCTTCCTATTTTACTTGCAGGAATTCAAAGTATTCCTATCAAGTGGGTTTCATTTGCTGAAGTAATCTTATTATGATAACTTGCATATGTGAAAAAATATTTAATCACATTTACACACACTATTATATACCCTGATGCCTTGACACTAAAAATGTCAACTATGCTAATCAATATTTGTTCTCGCCTATGATGTCATTTTCTTGATTATATTCCGTTATCTATTCCATATTTCCCCTCTCCAATCAAGATGTTAAGTTTACGGATATAAAGAAATTTTTACCGTAGGAAAGGTATTGACGGTCGCAAGAAGTTAAACTGACATAAATATATAAAATCTCCATCACAGTATCTCGAATTTTCCTCAGATGTTACAAATTCACTCGCATTCCCTTCCGCCCTGTTTTAAAAGCAAAAGGAAACTCACCACCATGAACGAAGTTTCAGAAATAAACTCATGAGCATTAAAAATAAAAAACGTTTTACCCTACCTTTTATAGTCAATTAGCTGGAACGTTTTTTAAAAGGTTCTTAAGCGAAATGGTCATGAGAAGAAACGAAGAAGGGACGAGAATAATCTCAGCTGGATAAAGTGACCAGAGTGAAAATCATTGAGTCTCAATAAATAAGGATCCTTCTCACAATAAGTAAAGAGAATCCTTCAATTGCCATCTCGTCTGTCAAGCTTACGAACTAATTTTTTTTTTACTGCTGAAAGCTAAAGATGAAAAAAAACTGAAGAATCCTTTTAAGGTAAACTCCATATCTTTATAAACCTGAGCATAAATATCATGTTCCTCTAAATTTAATCGACTTTCCTAACTTTACAAGTTATATGTAAATTCCACATTTTTATGTCGGGGGATGAAGGACATTACAATGGTTGTCTCTCACGTTTCATAATTCTCTTAAGTGTTGTCCCGGCACACAGTCAAATAACTCTACAGCGACGTGGCAGGTGGTATTTATGGAAAAGTTAATTAAAAACTAGTTCATGAAGCTGTATGAGTCGGTAAGCAGGGGACTTTGGAAATATGAGATGGAGTTTCGCGGCATGATACACACACACATGTTAAGCACAAGCAGACAGAGAGATAGAGAGAGACACCTATACACACACACATATTAGAGAGAGAAGAAATTCTGTAGGTATAAGTTTCTTTGTTATTTTACAATCTGGGTAAAGCCTAGGCAATTTTCTTTCATTTATTAGACAGCTTGGAGTTACAGAATTTTACAACTAAATCTTCATATTTTACAATTTACACGAAGCCAAATCCTGACACAGCGGACTGCATTATGGTTGTAATTTTATGTTAGATTTCCAAACGTAATTTTCACGCCAGAGACTAAAACCCCTTTTTGGCAACATGGCTGCTTACACTTAGTTAACTTACGTCTGTTAGTTAACTAATGGTGTACTTTAGTTAAGCGTGCAATTTTCCACTTATATGCCCGACTAGTAAAAATTTTTATCTTACTAATTTTTTAGAATCTTTCGATTCCTACCATAAAACATTTCATGGAGAATACAAGAAGTAAGGGGGTTTGAAATATCAGGCATTCCAGTTTTGGAGACGAGAGAGAGAGAGAGAGAGAGAGAGAGAGAGAGAGAGAGAGAGAGAGAGAGAGAGAGAGAGAAATCTTCTTCGGTCTGTGTTCTTGAAGTCTCCTCCCTGTCTCTGGAAATGGTTTTAATTAATAAATGGGGGGGGGGGGGGGCGGTATTTGCAAGTCGGTGGTGTGGAACAAGATTTGTTGTCATTAGATAGAGCTCCTATATTCATTTCCTTGATAAATTATTGTTCATGTGGACTGTTATAATTACAGTTCCAAATTATGTAGTCATTCTGTGAAATAATCTGCTGTTGGCATACTTATTAGTACAACAGATTGTTAATGAGAGCAAGTATAATGAATACCTTGCCTGTGTAGTTGGGGGTTGATGGGCGGGGGATTGGGGATGGGCGGGGAATAGAAGGGTTGAAATTTAAAAAAAACTAAACATTGTAATCTATTTTTAACTCATGAAGCACCATATGCGATATATATATATATATATATATATATATATATATATTATATGTGTGTCTTAGAATGTAGAACAACTTGACCTGAGGGAGAGAGAGATAATGATTCAAATTCTGAAGTTGATATTTTATTAAACTATCTGTTGTTTTAGCTTTCCAGAAAGTTGCATCGACTGACGACAGAACAAGTTTTAGAAATGGAGCAAGTACTGCGGATAAACTTGAATAGAGCCCTAATGGGGGGAGATTCCCACGGAGGAAGGGTCAATTCCCCCCAGCCCCCAAAAAGATGAGGGTGAAGGAGCCTAAAGACTGGTTAGCAAGGACACGGAGCACTGATGGGCGCATAAAGATTGACAGGTCTGTTATTCAATTTAACCGGAGTCCTAAGAATCCCATTGGTTCTCGTGGTTTTTAGTTTTTTATTTTTTTTTTATTACTTGTAAGGAACTTTGCGTGCGAGGTGGTAATGTGTGTGTGCGTGTGTGTGTGTGTGTGTGTGTGTGTGTGTGTGTGTGAGAGAGAGACCTTACCTTACAGACCTTACATCTTGTTCGGGTTGCCCCAGGTCCCTCAGTGTGAGGCACCTCTAATGTCTACCAGAGAGTTGCTAGTACATCTTCCGGTATATTATTTGCATCTTCCAATCTTGGATGGTCTGGGATGCAGTTTAGATATTTGTCGAGCTTATTCTTAAACACATCTACGCTCACTCCTGATATATTCCTCAGATGAGCTGGCAACGCATGAATAGACGCTGCATTATCGATGCTGGGTGCGTAGTGGATTTAATGTCCTGTGTGCTTTCCTTATTTTTCCTGGTATAGTTTGGGCACTATTAATCTACCTCTGCTTGCTCTTTCTGATATTTTTAGTTCCATGTATTTTATGCTATTCCTTCTATCTGTTTCCATGCCTGAATTATCATGTAGCGTTCTCTTCTCCTTTCTAGACTATATAATTTTAAGAATTGTAGTCTTTCCCAGTAGTCTAGGTCCTTAACTTCTTCTATTCTAGCTGTAACGGACCTTTGTACACTCTCTATTTGTGCAATATCCGTTTGATAGTGTGGGTACCATATCATATTGCAATATTCAAGTGGACTACGAACATATGTTTTATAAAGCATAATCATGTGTTCAGCTTTTCTTGTTTTGAAGTGCCGTAACAACATTCCCATTTTTGCTTTACATTTTGCCAACAGAGTTGCTATTTGATCATTGCATAACATGGTTCCTATTCATCATCACACCAAGGTCTTTAACTGCTTCTTATTTGTGATGGTCTCATTATTAGGTCCCTTATATGCATATAGCTTTCTTTCTCTGTCTCCATAATTTTATTGATTCAAATTTATCAGAGTTAAAATACCATCCTATTTACCTCTGCCCAATCATATACTTTGTTAGGTCTCTTTGTAGAGCGTTCCTATCTTCATCAAAAACAAAAAAAAGTAATTTCTCTACTTATTCTTGTGTCATCTGCGAAACTACTCACTACCGAATCCTTCACATTATTGTCTATGTCTTCAATCATAATAACAAACAGTATTGCAGCTAACACCGTACCTTGCGGCACACCGGATATTACCTTGACTTCATCCGATTTCTCGTCGTTTGCAATAACTATCTGTTTTCTGTTGTGTAAAAATTCTTTTAACCATATTCCTACTTTATCCACGATATTGTGTTTTCTAATTTCTTCGCTAATATTATGGTCTACTTTATCAAAAGCTTTTGCAAAGTCTAAATAAACCACATCTGTTTTCATTTCCGCTTTTCATATTTTTGAATATGTTCTCACGGTGGACTAACAGTTGGGTTTGTGTACTTTTTCCGGGTACGAAACCATGTTGTCCTTTATTAAACAAATTATTTTTTATTAAATGTTTCATAATATTTTTCTTCATTACCCTTTCATACACTTTCATAATATGTGATGTTAGACTCACAGGCCTATAATTACTTGCCTCTAGTCTTGATCCACTTTTGAAAGTAGGGGTAATATATGCTAATTTGTGCTCATCATAAATCTTGCCTGTATCTACACTTTGTCTTAATAATATTGCAAGTGGCTTTGCGATAGAATGAACTACTTTCTTTAACAAAATAGCAGGAATTCCATCAGGCCCTGCAGCAGCTCCATTTTAATTTCATTAATAGCCTGCACAATATCAGCTTCATTAATATCTATGTCAGCTAAATATTCACTATTTTCATCCCTTACTTCTATATCATTATCTTCATTATCTATTACTAGGGGTGAATTCTCTCTATATCGTTCTGCCAGTATGTTGCAAATTTCCTTTTTTTCATTCGTTAATCTCCCTTCAATCAGAGGGCTATTTCTATTCTTCTTTTATTCATCTTCTTCGCATATGAGTATAATAGCTTGGGGTTTTGCTGATATTTAATAGGGTTTTTTTCTTCCAAGTCCCGTTTTTCATTTTCTTTTGATTGTATAATCTTTTGTCTGCATTTTCTATCTTACTTTTTAGTTCCATAACTTTCCATGCATTTTTTTCTTTTGCAAGACCTTTTTTCCACTTTCTGATTTTCTGGAACAAGGTCCTTCTGTCTCTTGGTATGCATGAATGATGTTTACTTTTCTTCTTCGGCATATATTTTTTCCACTATTTTCTCCAATATTTTATATAATATCTCCGTATTACCTTATGTCATCACTTACGAAAATGTTATCCCAATCTTTGTTTAATTCTTCATTAATTTCTGACCATTTTATATTTTTACTGTAGAAGTTTGTATTTTCCATATCCTTCCCACTTTTTCATTTCTTGCTTATCTCTATTTTCACTTGCTTGGAATGAAACTGTTAATTCTATGACATTATGGTCTGAAATATTCGCATTATAAACTATTATTCTTTAACATAATTCATCTCGTTCACAAATACTAGGTCTAAAGTATTTTCCTTTCTTGTTGGCAGGTGATTTATTTGTTGAATGTTGTATTCTAGTAGCATATCTATAGCTTTTCAAATTGCCTCTTATCTTCTGCACTACTATTACTCTCTTTTTTATATGTATAAGTACAACCACAATCTCCTATTCGTTCTTTCCATTCTACGAAAGAAAGTTGAAGTCACCAGATAGGAGAATAGTCCAGTCCTTGATGATTTCTACATATATCATCCAATTTTTCAATTATTAAGTCAAACTCTTTAGTATTAGGAGGTCTATATATTACTATGTTTCATCAATTTTTCAGATTCAAATTCTACCGCTATTAGTTCCATTCTGAGTTAACTATATTTCTCATATATTTTTTCCTTGTTTTTTGTCTTTCCCATATATTGCGGTTCCCCCTTGATTCCTATTTTTTCTATCTGATCTATAAGTTTGGAACCCTTTTATTTGATCATCATTCCCATCTCTTGGGAATACCAGGTTTCACTTATATTCATTATATCATTTTCTTTTCATTTGGGTTAGTTCTTCTAAGTACTCTATTTTTCTTTTTGAGTTACTCGTAACTAAACCCTGCGCATTCATCACTATGATGGTTTGCGTGTTTTCTCCTTCAGTTTAATACTGGTAGTAATAAGGATTTTCCCATGTCTCTTTCCTGTTCTGGTATGTTGTTTTCTTTTTTTCATTTCCAGAAATTCTGACATTAAAAAATCCAACTTTTCCATAATATTTGATCTTCCTTCAATCATAATTATTCATTTTGTGTCTGAATCTGCAATTTTTCTCCGTTTCTGCAATATCCTCTTGCATAATAAATACAGTTATTATCTCTTGAGTAGGAATTTCGGAGTTGATGCTTTGAAAAATTTTTTTGCTGACACTCTGCATATCTCATGGTGGTTTGCTTTTCTTTTCTCTTTTACCTGATATTCTTGATTTTCTCTCTTTATTGTTTCTTTCTTATTTTGGATTTTATTACTTGTTGGTTATTTATTTGATTATGATTCATGCTACAGGGGGTGCATAATTTGCATTTTTTGTCGAACTTAAACCATCCTTTTCCTTCTTTTAGGTTTTTACATATTTTTGGATGCAGATCTCTGCAATCATCCCCATATCCATCTAAGTATGCACATTACCATATATTTCATAGTTTTGACATATCTTAGGATGTTTGTAGTAACATTTCTTTCTCCAAATCTGCAATTCCCTCTTTTCAAAAGGTTGCAGATTTGTCTTTCTTGTCTATTTTTTCCTCTTTCCCGTCATTGTATAGATCTGGGTAGAGCCTCTTCGGGATTTGCTTTTCTGTTGTCATATCGTAATTTATTTCTTCGTAGGTATGCTGCTTTATTGCCTCATATGTAGTATCAATGAGTATCTCTGCATCCATACTTTTATCTTGTTCTTTGTTTTCCTTATTTTTTTCTGTCATTTCATTTTTGTTTACTTCTCTTCCGTTTTCCTCTTCTTCTTTTTCTTCTTCTTCTTCCTCTTCCTCTTTCTTCTTCATCCTCAACTATTTGTACATTCAATCTTTGATTTAATAACATTGTCTATCCATGATAGACTGTTTGAACAAAATTCTTGTATCTTCTCTTTTAACAAATCTTGTATTACCTCAGCACACTGTGGATGGGTCGGAATGTTGCATGCAGCACATTTTCTGATTAGGTTTTGTGGATTGACTATGCTATACCAAACCTTACACAGTTTGCATGCTTTTGGCATTCTTTTTCCTAATGCATCAATTAGGATATTCACAAGATTCACCTTATTCATTTTCTTTGTCGGAATATGTTGGTTTATGTATATTTTTCTTTATGAGTCTCTTGACCACTTGGATTTTATTTGGAACTTCTTCAATTATTTTCAAGAGAGAGAGAGAGAGAGAGAGAGAGAGAGAGAGGTTGGTTCTGAACGACTAAAATTATGAAAAATATTTCGATTAGATCAGCCTCACAGTAAAAGAAATGACAAGTACTTGAAGAGTCTCTTCTCTTTACATTGTTCGTTTCTTTGTGCAATTATGAAAGAATACGTAAATGACATTTGCTATGCTGGTGTAAAACTCTACGGGATGTTCATTAATCCTTTTGCATATCTCTTTCGCGTTAATACAAGACTACATTCGTTGCTTTTTCCAACATTAGCATAAATGGCTAAATGTCGGCGCTTTATTTGATGCCACTTAGAGCTTTTACAATGTTTTAAGATAGATATTTTTTAGTTAACATTATTTCAGGTTTAAAACTTGGAAAGAATAAGAATCATGAAACCAATATTCTAAAAGCAATTTTCCTTTGGGAAAACCTCTGAGAAGCATAATATGGTCTTGACAACGGGAAGCAATTTCCTTTAGGAAACCTTCCAAAAATATGCCCATCTTAAGAGAAACTTCCCCTTACTATACTTTAATATTCTAAAATTAATATTTGTAATAGTATAAGTAAAAGGATGAACCATAATCGATAAACCGAATTTACTGGAAAGCAATTCATGCCTTTCTTTGGTCTAACAAAGACATATACTGCGTACACACAGACACACACACGCACACACACACACACATATATATATATAAATATATATATATATATATATATATATATATATATCTATCTATCTATCTATCTATCTATCTATATATATATATATATATATATATATATATATATATATATATATGTATATATATATATATATATATATAAATATATATATATATATATATATATATATATACATATATATATATATATATATATATATATATATATATATATATATATATATATATATATCTATATATATGAGAGAGAGAGAGAGAGAGAGAGAGAGAGAGAGAGAGAGAGAGAGAGAGAGAGAATTCTTTGAACCTGGCGGAAACATTCTCTACTT
>NC_061108.1:101843146-101923146 GCF_015104395.2 Macrobrachium nipponense
CTAATCCATTATTGAAGATTCAAAATAATTTCTATCCTGAGACCAGTCCTTCGGTAGTGAGCATAAATGACACCCTGACAGACAGAACAGCTGGACTGTGTTATGCCTGGTTAGGATTCTAAAAATCTCGCGACAGACTGACAGAAACGAAGAGAAGAAAAAAGGATAGAAAAAGAGTGGAGCGAAAATTCCTGCTTTATTGAGATGGCAGAAATATCATCATTTTGGCCTGGAATGATTAGGGCAGTGAAATGATCGCAACCGGGTGGGTATGAGAAGACAAAGACAAAGTAAGGAAAAATTACAGCATGAGGACAAAGAAGAAGAAGAAGAAGAAGAAGAAGAAGAGGAGGAGGAGGAGGAGGAGGAGGAGGAGGAGGAGGAGGAGGAGGAGGAAGAAACTTCTCTGAGCGAATAATACTGCTTTCCGGATGATGATGGTACTTTAATTAAATCAAAAAGGCTTCTCATATAATTTGTAATTATATGAACTTATCTATGAAGGGGCACAGCAATTTCCGAAGATATCAACACAAAATACATACAAAGGATAAAAATATCAAGTGCAATACTATATATATATATATATAACACATCTTGGTTTCGATGGTTAGCATCCGTGAGCCGACAAATCTCTTATCGACTGAAAAAATTCACCTCCGGTTGAACATATATGAAAATATATTAATTCCGAAGTAGAGCGATTTAGATATTAAAGGGCATTTGTAGCTCGATGTATGTATATGAATCACGGTAATGTGATATGACACACAACACACACACACACACACACACACATATATATATATATATATATATATATATATATATATATATAGAACAGGACATCTCTGTTTGGACGTCTATTAGTTCACTAACAGTTCATGATACGACGCTCTTGGAGGATACTCATCTGTTGATTAGGAATAACCTGGTGTTACAACAGTCAGAGTCGGAAACGGTAAACTTATGTGAAACAATGGAATCCTGAGCCAAGAGACATAAAACAACTACTGTTTTTCATCACAATGAAAATCAAAGACTATTTTGTAATAACTCCAATGTTACATAATACCTCGTAATTCTTATAATTCAATAAAAACTGCATCTTTTACATCTGCATTCCCCTTAGTTACAAAGAAACTACTCAAGACGAGTAAAAGCACTAAACTATTGTTCTGCCACTGAAAAGCCCTGCATTGCAATGCCTGGTACCAATCAAGTGGATTACGTCTGCAAGATGAACTTCCTGGTCAGTGATATTGTCCAGGCGAAATTAAAGAGCGCACGAAAAATCGATTTCGTCTCCGAGTTCTTTCACAGTATGTTGGCCGGGGCGTAACATGGCGCGAGATGGGCATTTCAAATGAAAGTAGTTTATCGATGCAATAAAAAATGGAAGCTATATTTTTGCTTTTTCAGTCGTCGCAGTTTCGAAGAGATAATGAAAACAAATAGGTGTGTGTGTGCTGCGAGAGATGGGCTACACTATATACCTTTATGTATATATATTAATATTGTGGTTAAGTGTTCACAAATAATATCAATGACACGAGTACAATAACCTGCCAATGGGAAGCTTGAAAGGAAATCAGGCCAGCTTGCATACGCAACATAACAAGACAAAATATCCAAATTCCTAACCAGCTATAAATATATTCAATTCCTGACTAATGTTATAAACATATTCAGTTCCCAATCAGCTATAAATATAATGAGGTCCCAATTGATGTTCAAAAATAAATACACACCAAAAATGGCTTGCAATTTTAATACCATAGACACGTTTTTTTTTCTTTTTTTAAAGCATTTGACTTCCCAGTTAAAGGGTCAGTCCAACGTACCTGTAATACGCTTACTATAAATAATGCACTGTACATCACAGGTTTTTAATGAATACTTACCAAATGCAGTAGTGATTATTTAGTCCTGCATTTTAATTACTAAACTTGGCACGTGGATAAACAATTCTGTTTAATGTTTATAGAATTCCTACATAATATATATTATAAAAAGTCCCACAATCACTGGCACACGCATTCTACAAATGATTTGCGCGTAGCAGCAAGGGAATATTTACTGAAAATACATTTTTTAAAAATAATGCTCATATTATAATCATATATTATCTTTCGTAGTTTTGCAAGTGAAAAATAACGCACTTGGTTAACCAAAACGATTACCATAGCATTAAAATATTTGTTATGATTTCCGTCCATTTAGTCAAAGAATGTAATGATGTGAAGAATTCCTCTCCGGTATTTTATTACGCATTTAGAGCCAAGACATTTATATTTATTTTTCTTTATAAAAAATATTTTCACAGCGTCTTTAAGACTGGTATAGATACTAATTATTGCAAAGATTAAGAGGATTCCAATATTTTCTGACTGGTGAGGAAGAGAATTCTGCTGCACCTTTTCCTGAAACTTTTAATATTTTCCGTTTTCTTAAAAAAAAAATTACCTGGGGGTAGGTAGAATGACTTTCACATGATTTCATATTTTTCACTAAAAGTTTTATATTTCTTATTTATTTATTTATTTATTTATTTTTTAACTGAAAGAATCTTCGAGTTTCCACGAGCGAAATCAATCACGTTGATTGCTCATCTGATTTTGCTTAAAGGCTATCTCTTCATCGTTTTGATCGATGTGAAGGTCAATTTATTTAATAATAAAAACAATATTCGACTCCCCACCTATCTTCAGAAAAACTGTAACCAAAGCGGAATGGAAAATAATCGATGTAAAGTCTTGCGAGCATTTCACGAATTAATCTTCTTGGAGTTTATACTAGACTTGAAATACAAATGACGTGACCACTCTCGTTTTATAAAAATCAACACTTTCTCTATCTCTCCTTGGGCGCATTACATTTGCGCTAATTAGGGGATTACAACTGGGAACGTTTGAGCGCCGATATTTCTTACGATTGCGCGCGGAGCCGTTGAGGGAACTAGTGGTTAAACTCGTTACACATGACATTAAGGTAATGAGCGTTAGCTAAAAGTTGTCTTCTTGTATACCTGACATATTCTAAGATCAGTTTCAAACCACTCACCACCATGGAGTTCAGGTTAACGGAAACAAACAAAGAAAAGAAGTTGCTCGTATACGAAGGATATACATCCCGTGTTGATAAGGCACTGGCGTCTGGTGATTTATACTGGAGATGCACATCAAAGCAGTGCACAGCAAGGCTCAAGACAAATCCGGAAATATCGACTATAATCCATGGAAACAGTGAACATTCCCATGAGGAGAACAAAAGGAGAGTAGAACGACAAGTGATCCGTGTAGCTGTGAAAAGAAAGGCATCCAGCGATATATCAACGAGACCCATGAAGCTCGTGTGAACCGAATTGCAAAATGTGGGTAAGGAATCTCATTAGAAAAGGACTTGAAAAGTTTGACTATGGCAGTCTACAGAGAAAGACGAAAAATATACCCAGCTTTGCCAAAATCTAGAGCGGACGCGCATGATACTTTGGATGTGCTTAAGATTGAAACCAACAAGATTGAAGAGTTTTGTTTAGTTAATGATAAAGATCATGGAATTGTCATCTTTTCATGTCATGCCAACCTCGTCGCCCTATGTACACAAGTGAGTGAGATATTTGTTGATGGAACTTTTAAGTGTTGTCCCAAGTACTTTGAACAGCTATATACCATTCACGGATTTAATAAGGGACATTATGGCCCTCTAGTGTATGCACTGCTTCCAGCAAAAACAGACGTTTATACGACGTTGCTTAGAATGATTTTGGATTTGTGTTTAAGCAAAGGAATGATGTTAAGTTTAAGTCTAGTCCACATTGACTTCGAACTGGCAATGCACAATGCACTTAGAAAAGTTTATCCTAGTGCCCAAATACAGTTTTGCGCTAATTGGGGGATTAAAGGCATGCGCGCAAATGTAATATAAGGTTGCGCGCAAATGTAGTTATTTTGGCGCCCAGTTGTAATGGCAATGCGCTCAAACGTAATGCACCGCTCTCCTTACCTTTCACACTTTCTCTGTCTTTCCATACCTTTCAAGCTCTCTCTCTATCTTTTCTTACCTTACACACTTTCTTTGTCTTTCCTTTCTTTTCACACTTTCTCTGTCTTTCTTTATATTTCACACTTTCTCTGTCCTTCCTTATCTTTCACACTTTTTCTCTATCTTTCCTTACTTTTCACAATTTCTCTGTCTTTCCTTATCTTTCACACTTTCTCTCTATCTTTCCTTACCTATCACACATTCTCTGTCTTTTCTTTACCATTCACACTTATTCTCTATCTCTCTTTACCTTTCACACTTTCTATCTTCCCTTACTGTTCACACTTATTCTTTACCTTCACTTACCTTTCGCACTTTCTCTCTATCTCCTTTTACCTTTCACACTTTCTCTGTCTTTCCTAAACTTTCACGCTTATTCTCTATCTCTTTTTACCTTTCACACTTTCTCTCTATTTCCTTTTACCTTTCACACTTTCTCTCTACTTTCCCTTGACCGTTTCAGAAATATGTCAGCCTGCGGAGATATGTATGTATGTATGTATTATGTATGTATGTATGTGTGTATGTATGTATGTGTATATATATATATGAATTTTATCACATCACCGTGATTCATATACAAGCATTGAGCTACAAATGTCCTTTAATATCTCGTGATAGCCTTGTGGGTAAGCTCATCATTGTACATCGTGAATTCTTGGTTCCGTGGTTCGAGCCCATGAGCCGACGAATTTTTTATGAACTAAAAAATTCCCCTTCGCTTAACATATATGAAAACATAATTCCGAGGTAACGTGAAGTAGATATTAAAGGACATTTGTGTGTGTAAATATATATATATATATATATATATATATATATATATATATATATATATATATATTATATATATATATATATATATATATATATATATGACGAAAAGAGCACTACAATTACAGTTACAGTTACATAACACCCAAAACGAGTAACAACATGTGCTGGAAACTCACAAGACGTCGAACGAACACGAATTAAGGAATGACTTTCTTCTAATTCCTCTGTAAAACACAGGAAGCATCAATTTCAAATCCCCAAGAGGAAAAGGAAGGAGGCGCAATTTGTTTGATTGGGAAAGTCCATCGAGAAAATTGATGATGTGTCGCTATGTGCCAGAATACTTTGTTGACACTTTTGTTGCGAGGACGGACATGACAATCGATTAGGAAACTCAAAAGGAATATTTGTTCATACACATGGATCTGAAAATCTGTTTTGGTAAGTTTGGTTTATAAAACAAAAAGGAAGGAGAGGCAGTCAGTATATTTTGTTGCACTTTTGTTGTAGATCCAAAAATAAAACCAAGATGGATAAAACACTATTTCGTTGGCACTTTTGTCCCCCCAAAAAATAAAACCTGAATAAGGTACAGAGAAAATATTCTGATGACACTTTTGTCTCAGGAAAGTAGAATAAAAATAGAACAAGAGATGGACAGACCAAATTTTTGTTACCCTCTTTGCTATAAAAATAAGTCACCATGCGTCAAAGAACAAAATAAACCCAAATGAAGTAAGGAAAGAATTTGAGGCACTCGTGATGAGAAGTTCCACAACAAACGACTGAATTCTTGGGAGAATTAACTTTCTCGAGCGAAAAATAAAATTAAAAGATAGGCGATGTGATAACAGATGATTCCTACAATGATTAACATCGTTATTATTATTGTTATTGAAATCCGGACACACAAAGCACCTCAGTACATAAAGCAGCTTTGTTATTGATTTCAGAAATGTCTTTATTACCAACTGATTTATTTTTATCCAAATTTATCTGAGTGAAAAGAGTGCGATTTCATACAGCTGAACGAATTGGTGCTTGGTAGTGCTTGATTTGTGAATCTATTTACAAATGAACTGCATAAAGAAGTAGGGTCATAGATATGACATTTTAGAGCCTCAAAAGTGAATCACGTTTCAACTAGAATCCTCTATCTCATGTTTCTGTCTTATTAATATTTGGAAACGATACATAGCTGCGTAACTTGGTAATAAAATGCTGAAGACATGAATATGCTCACGAAAAACTAGGGACAACGATTTATATTCCTTCTCACAACGATGACTACGGTAATGTGATGACGTTCTCTGGCAAGAAAAGATCAGGGCTTATTTCGGATCCCATTTTGTTCTTGGGTCCACTACAAAATCCGATTACTGGAGATCGAAAAACCATCCAACTGAACAGAACGATTTATGGAGACAAACAGTTTCATCGCATTACATCGCTTAACCAATTTACAAATCTCTCTGCAATGAATTGCATTATATTTCACAGGAATAAAAGTATTTAAACATTGCCGGCCACTGAATCATAAAATAAATCACTTTTGCAAACGAAGCGATCACTCAGAATTGACAAGAGCGTTTTGGTATTTCCGATGAAATTCGAAACTCTTGTTTATAGATGGCAATGATTTTGTTGTCTGAATTAAGAGAATCGAATAAAGTATCTGTAATCATATATTGATTGTTATATAAATGCTTTTAATAATTTTTAAAAGCAATTATTCATACACTCATCTCTCACAAATTGTTGCCAATGAGAAAGTAGTTAATTTATTGCCTTCTGATATATATATATATATATATATATATATATATATATATATATATATATATATATATATATATAATATATACATAATATATATTTATACATCAAGTATAAAAGGCCCATTGAAACACTCTGGTTTAAAGCTAATGACTATTTCGGTGGACTTACTTCCACCCTTATCAAGCTTGATAAGCGTGGTAGTAAGTCCACCGAAATATAGTCCCAAGCTTTAAACCAGTTTTTTTTTTTAATGGGCCTTTTATACTTGAAACATATCCTGCTTTAACAGAAGAATATATATATATATATATTATATATATATATATATATATTATATATATATATATATATAATATATATATATATACCACACACACACACACACATATATATATGTATATATATATATATATATATATATATATATATATATATATATATATATATAAAGGTATAAGCCACGAAGGAAAGATAAACAACGGTGTAGCTGCAAGATCTTTTGACTCATCGTTGTTTATCTTTCCTTCGTGGTTTATACCGTTATTTATGCATTTATCACGTTCCAAACTTTCGTGATTCAGTTATACATATTTATATAATCCTTATCGTTTGTAAAATCTACTTAGAGATATTTTCGGAAGCTTTTGGAGGCTGGTGTCGACGTCTAAAATCTTAATATTTGGTTCTGATAGGAGTTAAAATTTTTTGGGCCACTGGGCTGTTAAGTATGTATATTTTACAAGGACGGTAGCTGAGTTCTAGAGCCCAACGGCGAAGTTATCATACTTTTAAGAGTGACCTTACTAGAGTTTCTGAACTCTTGCCGAAGACACCATTTGAGCCCCTAAACTGCTACTGGAAGCATCACATAAAACTGGTATGTTGGCTAGTGTCATGGTATGCCACTCAGATATCGAGAGTTCGCATCTCCCCAAGGCCGATGAAAAATTTCTGGCTCTGTATCATGATCAGTTACCGCTGCAGTGTGGGGTCTGCGGTGGGAGGTTAAAACCAATTCTGGAAGATTGAATTTCAAGTCAATGGCCTCTGAGTGCTTGTTTCATGTAAATGGGTTTCATCTACTTAAATAATAATTATAATAACAGTTATGCTCACAAACTCTTGCTGACGACAACAGTCAAGCTTACGTCACCAAAATCTCATAAACGCCTCTCGAAAGATGCAAATTATAAAATATTTCTTTCTAAAGCAGAAGCCAATGTGACAAACCTGATGCTATTATGGAATCGAAAAATTAAAGTAAGTTAGAGTAGAGTCGACAGAAGAGACAGATCCATCTCTTGCAAGGTAGAAGAACGGCAGTAAAGAGAGATTTCCAAGCCTCACCGAAAGATAAAAAAAAGGGTCAAATTATGGGAATTTTCTATAACAATAACCAAGAATGAATGGTCAGTGGCTGGCTATTCAGGGGTTACTTTCCAGGGACTCCCCTGCACACTGTGACCTTTTTTTTCGTCCTTTCCACAACATTTCTCTCCATCTACAGATTCCATTCTTTCCTCCACACAAGACGTCCATTTTCTATTTAAGCAGCATTTACTCCTTCCTCCTTTAAATACATAAATACATTTATTCCCTACCACATCTATTTTATAATCCTTATTTTCTCTCTTCTTACTTTCACTGTAATTTTTTCTACTTTTAATTTTTTTTTATCTTTTCCTCTACACTGAGCTGGTGATCGTCGTCGTTGTGATGCCAAGTCTATGGAAATCAATGTCTCAGTACTGTTCTCTACATCGTCACTTCTTTGCTCTGGGAGGCCGGCGTGTTCCAGCGCTGAAGTTGGTCAGCGTTAACATGTGGTTTGGCTATTTGGCCTGAATATCTTATGGCGTTCTTCCCTTTTCTTATTTCTTTGGAGGCTAGAGATATAATAAACTCCTCATATATTTTCACCTGCATACATAATATTGGAACTGAGTGAAAGACTTCCCCCGAAACATGTGCATTAAAATGGCGAAGATATCCACATTGGTGTAAATGCAAATATATACTAGAAATATATATATATATATATATATATATATATATATATATATATATATATATACATATATACAAAACCGTTTGGATATATATTTCACATATATATTTTCATCAACACCATTCTGGATTCTTGACCAATAATAATAATAATAATCATACTATAATGGGCGTAATGTCTGTCTGTCTGTCATTCAATCACGACCAAACGGCTGGTCAGATGGGCATGAAACTTGGCAGGGTTATGGTGGGGACCCCTAAGATGGTTTGTAATGGGGTTTCATCCAACCTACCCCCCTCCTTTGTAGGGGGTGGGGGTGAGAAGGGATTCCCTGAAACGGAGCTGTTTCTGGCCATGAAATGAGGCTGGTTATTCCAGTAGACTTAGCTACTTTACGAATTTTCATACATAATTTCTGTACAACTTCCCCGGAGAAAGTCGCGAATATTTCAGCTCGGACACAATAGAAGATGAAAATTATCATCAATATCCGCAAGAATTTTTGAATAACTTAAATCCATCGGGACTGCCAGTGCACAAAATAACGTTGAAGAAGTACTGCCCGGTAATATTGCTTCGGAATTTCGATCCTGCCAATGGACATTGCAACGGAACGAGGTACACCGTTATGGAGCTAAACTCCCACGTCATCCCTCACACCGGCAAACGTCTGTTCATCCCCTGGATTCCTCTGATGCCTTCGGACAACCAGTTTCCGTTCCAGTTACGGCGCAGGCAGTTTCCCATCAACCTGGCCTTCTCATTCACTGCAAACAAGTCGCAGGGCCAGACTTTGGATCGTGTTGGTGTGTTTCTGCCGTCACACATGTTCACGCATGGCCAACTGTATGTGGCGATGAGCAGAGCAACTGACTCTGCCAACTTGAAATTAAGATGTGGACAAACTGATAATATTGTGTACAAAGAGGTTCTGTAGTAGGTATGTATAAAAATCGCCCTTATTTTAATATTGCTGAACAAATAGTACATAAAAATTTTTCACTTCTGCACCCGTATTTTATCACCCATCTAGTTTGCTAGTAATAATAATAATAATAATAATAATAATAATAATAATAATAATAATAATAATAATAATAATAATAATAATAATAATAAAAATAATAATAATACAAGGGGATTCATTCTTGTTTCAACAGTTAAAAGGATATATATCCCTATGACAAAACGACCATATCTATTTTTTATGGCATCTCTACTTAAGGGAAAATATTAATACTAATGATAGAGAGGAAGATGGCATAAGGGTAACCATAATTATAAGACATGAACATAGAAAAGAGGCAAATTATTGATAAAAAAAGGAGTAAAATGAATGTTAAGTAATTGGTACTCAGGATTTTTCGATATGTTTGATTAATGTTTATATTTTTATTCCAACTCCCAAAAATATTCTAATGATTCTTTTCTTACCCAACCTCCCTTGACCTCCGCTAACATGACTAACATTGCTGAGCCGAGTTTTTGCGAGTTTACTTTTCACAAAGATTCTCCTGATTTTTTTTGTACTAAACCCAATTCACTGCTTCCGTTGAAATTTACGATACATTAATTACAACTTAAATAGATGGTTATCACAAAGTGATATTCATTCCGATATTGTACTTTGCTACAACTGTTTAAAAGTCAGTTATACTACCACAAAATAATAATAATAATAATAATAATAATAATAATAATAATAATATTCTGTTTTAATATCTGCCTTGCTGCAGGTGCTCAGAAATAATTAGTTTTCGTTGAAAATATTTCTTTCACTATCTTCCATGGTGACAGGTAATATTAAATTGATTAATCACGCAAAAAAATTAGTATTCTATTCAATATCTTTTTGGTTGAATCTATATTATTATAATAATTAAACGAAAGAATATATTGTAATCATGATTTTCTTTGCAGTAGGTGCATAAAATTCCTCATTTTCAACGAAATCAGTTTTCTTCTTAATACCATCTCATGCTGCAGGTGTCAGAAATCACCAATTATCCGATAGAATGTCAGAAATCACCAATTATCCGGTGAAACAGGAATTCATTTGAATAGCTCCTTTGTATAAGCCAACCCTGTATTATTCTCTTTTCATTCATATATTGACGATCTATCGTTAAAACATGCGATATTTTTTGTTGTCGTACAGCTGGAGGAAAGAATGTAAGGAGTCGACCAAGCGCTTCCGTGTATTTTTCACACCTCCTCAGGGTCAAGTAATACAGAAAATCATTATTTGTTACAAAAACACCTCTGTGGCAGCAGTACATAAACATATAAACTTATACGTATGTATGTAAGCTAGTATCATGTATGTGTATGTGTATGTTTATGTATATAATTATCTATATATTATATATATATATATATATATTATGTGTGTATATAAGATTATATATATATATATTAATTAATATATATATATATTATAATATACATATACATAGACATTTTGTTCTTGTATACACGCACGCACCACGCGCGAACACTCACACGCACACGATGTGAACACATACACACACACACACACACACACACACATATATATATATATATATATATATATATATATATATATATATATATATATATATATATATATATAATGTGTGTGTGTGTGTGTGTGTGTGCGCGCGTGGTGCGTGCGTGTATACAAGAACAAATGCGAGTCTGGAAAGAGTTGAATCACCCGAAACATTAATTTCCACATGAATTTACTTTCATTAAACAGTATGCAGTAAGATGAATACTACTGTAAGGAATCGCTTCACTAGACCAAGACTGAGAGGAACGAACTAAAATCAGCACAGGCAACAGACCGACAGACACCTCGACACTTGGAATCAAGAAAGCAAAATAAATGAGAAGCGGTCCATGCTGCAAGGGAACTGAAACACAGGAGAAATAGTAGGCCATCAAAATAAAATCAGGGAATAAGGAAAACTTATTATCTCAGTGGGTGATTTGCTAATTTATTAGACTCAAGTCTCCTCTACAAGGATAATACATAATCAACGAGATAAACGTTGATTATAATAAGGCAATATCGAAAATACAGTTACGAATGCAAAATAATGCTGACACAGTCCAAACGTAATCAATGAATATATAAGATTACGTTCAAAAAGAAATAATCAAGCACATAAAAGGGTCAAAAATGAAGTGAAGCTTCAAGAAGCCGTGGAAATATAAAATTAAAACACGAGTATATAAGAAAAAAGAAAATATGTCACCGTTACGAAACCCCCCCCCCCCAAAGGAAAAAAGATCACCTTGAGTCACCATTGATCAACGATATCGGCGCTCAGTAACGGGAGTCCTTTATTGTGATGGGGATGATTTATGATGATGTGAGCTAAATCGAAATGAGAAGACCCTTCGATCAATCAGCGAGATAAGATTGATGGAAAGAGAGTTGAGCGATTGATTTTTCAACTCGGAGACAATTATTTCCCGTTCGTCTCGTCGTCCGGTTTTTTTCCCTGAGGAAAGGGAAAAAAGTTACTCGGAGAGTTGATAAGAAAGGAAAAGGCTGGAAAAAGTGGATCGGATATTCTAGGAGAAGGTAAGGAATATTGTTTTGTTTGTATATTTTCACTGAACATAGACATATAATCGCATTTGCTTTGTAATTTACATATATTACTTAGGTAACCCAGTGTGTGTGTGTGTTGAGACACATGGTCAGATGAACATGGAAATAGAAAGAGTGCTAAAAGTGATTAAACTTGTCAAAGAGCTTCATTCGATTGATTTTTCTATTCATTTCGGCTCGTTACAAAGATCATGTGCGTGGTATTCTATAATAACTTTTGAATCATAGTTGAACCTGCCGTACAGAAACTTTTCACAGATTTAGCTCTTTCATACTCCGACATAGTCCTTTCTTCCAGAACACAGTAAAGTCCCTGCCTTCCAATGCCTCTTCCTTTCCTCCCAAATGGTCAACCATCTAAACTTGCCACATAAACATATCTCCATACTTCTACCTCATGCCGTATGTGGTATAAAAAAAATGACCTAACAACTTCAACCTTTTCTTTCTCTCGCTCACATTTCACACTGTGATCTCACTTTCATAATCAAGTACCAATTCAAAAGTCCCTTCATTCATGTCCAACATGGCTTCCAGAGGAGCTCCAAGTCAGTTCCCGATGTTCTGAACCTCTTGCTTCTTTCACTGCTTCATCTGTTCTTCTCTCATCTTACTATATCGTTCAGTCTCTTCATCTTTCTACCATCACTCTCAATATTCATTGCTGCATCTTCCAGGCTTCCTTTAACCATCATAACATTTCTCTTGTTCACATTTATTCTCAACTTTCTTCTCTACCAAACGTTTTCAAACGTTAATTAGTTTCTTCAACTTCTCTTTACTAGTGCCGCGCGGCACACACACACACACACACACACACACACACACACACACACACACATATATATATATATATATATATATATATATATATATATATATATATATATATAGAGAGAGAGAGAGAGGAGAGAGAGAGAGAGAGAGAGAGAGAGAGAGAAACGAAGCTAAAAGTCATGTATACGTAACTACGAACAGAATATAAGACATATTAAAACAAAGAGCCGGGGAAAACATTTATAGGCAAAATAAAAGACTACACTTTTCTACATTTAAGCACGATCCCATACGGAAAAGAATCTCGACATTGGAGGAAAAAAGGAAGGGGGAGAGGGACTCCAGGGTCTATATCCATCAAGGTCATTCTCTGTCCATGAAAATTTTATTGGTGTTTTCGTGCTTTCTGAGTAAAGCGAAAACAAGGACGAAACAAAAACAAGATATTAAAAGACTGAACAGAAAGATTTTACTTCATAAAATAATCAAAGCAAACAACAGGAATGCAGAAGTAAAAATTAAATATTTACTGGAATATTGGAAGGAAATACTGTTTCTCTCAATTACTTTTCCATTGCGTTTCATTTTCGCATACTTGCAAATTTTTTTTATTCTACATAATTAGTTACTTTTTTTTTTTTTTTTTACTGAAAAACAAAACTTAACGTTTGTGCTATTCCTCCAGTAAAGGAGATAATAAACACTACAAAGTTATATAGATTACTCAATGAATCTAAATAGATTATCAAGCATTTTCATGAGACAACCCTACTTACTGATGTTGTAAGAAGTCCGTAATATAGTACGGAACAATATAGAATATCTAGTATTGAATGCTGTTATATGCAAACAAATGCAAAACTGGAAGGAATTTAAGGAATATAATAAAATTGAAGTAATGAAAAGGAAGAGATGATCACTAAAATGTTATTAATTGACTTAAATAAATCAGGATCCTATAAATGAAAAGCTAAATAAACACAATGAAATATAAATGACTACAGACCAAACGCAATAGACCATTAACAAAAAATATGTAACAACATGCTTCATAGTCATTTAATTACAATATAATCCGAGTGGATCTTTCTTGTTTGTCCGCCCCGGGTGGGGGCGGGGTAGGTAGGGGATAGGGAGGGAAGGGAAGACGTGGCACATCCACCATCCTCCTGCAAAGTTGTTTGTCCGGCTTGGGTGGCGCCAGGTAGGTGGGGGAGAAATGACGGGCAGAGCAAAGATGGCTGGCAGAACCGGGTTCCAGAGCAGCGTAAGTGCGCTATCAAGCTCTATATATATATATATATATATATATATATATATATATATATATATATATATATATATATATATATATAGAGTGTGTGTGTACAATTTAGGCCAAAAACCTAGTGCTGGGACCTATGAGGCCATTTAGCGCTGAAAGGGAAATTTAGAGTAGAAAGGTTTGAAAGGTGAAACATGAAACGAATATTAGGAGAAGGTAAATACGGATAACAAGATGGAAGAAAGAGAATATGAAGGTGGCACATTCAAAGGAATGAAAGGGGTTGGAGCTGCGTAGAACCTGACGTAAGGTGCACTGACAGCACTCTTCCCCTGAGGTAGATAAACCAATAATAATACACTGGATAAACACAACCGCAAAACAAAATATGAATGAGAAAGCTGAAGCATTGCTAACGGACTGACGACTTCTTTTACTCTGCCAAGGCAAACATGCAAACAGAGCGTCGGAAATCTGAATTGTGCGCAGCATGGAAATGCACACGGCTAATTGAATATTGGTATATCTGAACTGGGCGGATTTAAGCTTTTAGAAATGATTCAATTTTCCGAAAGTCCTCTCCTGGGACCCGTGCATATCAAATACGAAGAGATATTATATGAATTCCAGCGGTATTAAATTGGTTCAAGGATGAATTTTACAGTCTTAAGCCGTATGCAATAACTGTAATGTAAACAATGATCATGTAAAAAGTAGTGAATTAATGGATAGTTATATATGTAAGTGTTTACATAATAAAAATATGGAATGTTATTCCATATATATATAAAAGACTAAAACTAAAGAGGTCAACCAGATTGCTTGCAGGAATGTGATCAGACCAGAGACGCTAAGATGACGTGTACCTGTAGTCATTCATTTGTTTTGAAACATTAGTCCAAGCTTCCTGCTTGAGACACATTATATATATATATATATATATATATATATATATATATATATATATATATATATATATATATGAATCTATGTATATCTATGTAATCTATCTAAACAAATTTTTATAAACTTGCTTAGACATTTTCCCATTTTCCCTGGATAGCTATACTGCTTTCTTCATCAAACTTTTACGTACAAACTTCGCCAATAGACCTACAGTTGCAAAAGTCAGCTATAGCAGAGCTTAAAAATGTCAGAACTGGCTAGTTTCCCTTTACATCTAAAGGCAGACAACAACAATGAATGTGTTTTATTTTTGGAGTGCTTGCTGAAGAATCATTTATAGCCATCCATTCTTTCAAACTGTTTTATGTGTTGTTCATGGTGGTTGGTTGGTTAAAATAAGCTTGACACATGGCAACAATAAGTCCTTGCCTGCAGGTGTTAAAATGAATAGAGACCTGGCAGGGACTTGGCCCAACCAATGCGAGCCCTTACTTCTTGATTTGATTTGATTTGATTTATATAGATTTTTGGCATATGCCAAGCACTGGGGCAACTAAGGCCATTCAGCGCTGAAACGGAAATTAACAGTAAAAGGTTTGAAAGGCGTAACAGGAGGAAGACCTCGCAGTTGCACCATGAAACAATTGTTAGGAGAGGGTGGACAGTAAGATGAATGAAAGTAGTTGCAGATAGGGGCCGAAGGAACGCTGCAAAGAACCTTAAGTAATGCCTACACTGCACCGAATGAGGTGAACTGACGGCGCTACTTCCCTACGGGAACACTTGCTTCTTGGCAGCGTTTTTACATCGCAAAGACCAATCGCTCTTTACCCCTATGCTAGTTAAGGCATTCGTGGCATGCCTATTTGCGATAAAAAAAGACACCACTTTATAGTAAAATAAATAATGCGTTTAACAAGTAAAATCAAATATTGTCTTAAGATACGCTCTTGGTCGCTGACGTTGATTAAGCATTTTCGGAAAAGTCAGCTGATAAAGTAGTGTTGGATCAGTTACTCGCAACAAAATTTCAACCATTCTTCAACGGACCAGCAGAGTTGGAAACAACGTTCAGCAGTCGATAATCTGTATCAATGGCCGAATGGTACGATTGTTGCAATGTGAAAATGGCGAGGCTTGTGACGACGTTCACAAACTGACTGATTTCATACATTTTACGTGCTACATTATCGCAGTTGTTATATTTTTAGTTATTTTACTTTCCGTAGTAATTATGTTATCGTGACATTTTTTTTATTCAAACTTATGTAAGATAAATCTTAAGGATATTGCGCAATATTAAACTGTACGATCATATTACAGTTCTTGAATGAATTTCAATTAGAAGAGGGAGAACTTAGAGCGCGCCTGGTTCACGCTGATAGAGAGTGCGTTTTGAAGTGAGTCCGAAAAACTCCTAACCTTCAAAAACCGTACGTATTATGAAGCGCGACATATTGCCTAACAACGTTAGGCGCCAGTCACCGTGACGTCATGTCAGGAATTCAAGCGTAGGTGTGCGAAGCCTGCTAAAGTTCATGACAGTTAAGTAACCAGATCGCAAAAGTATGACACCATTAAGGAGACAGTGTTTGGACGGGTGGGGACCAGCTTTAAGTCATACGACGTTGGCACACGAACTCAAATAATCCCCTGTGGGAACATGAGTATGGGGTTCGCTGTCTTGTCACATATATAAAGGCTTAAAAAATATTTCAAGAGGTCTTAGGGGAAAGTGCAAGCAACATTCGGACAGAAAGAAAACCGAAAATCGTATAAAGCAAGTGACCCCGTAGGGAGGTAGTGCTGTCAGTGCACCTCATGGGGTGCGCTGTCGGCCCCTAGCTGCAACACCTTCATTATTTTAGCTATACCTCCATTCATATTCTCTCTCTTCCATCTTGCTATCCATCCTCTCCTAACAGTTATTTCACGGTGCAACTGCATCGTATTCCTCCTGTTGCTCCTTTCAAACCTACTTACTCTCGATTTCCTTTTCAGCGCTGAATGACTTCAAAGGTCCCAGTGCTTGGCCTTTGCCGTGAACTCTACACTCCACTCTATAAAGCAAGTGAGCATCGTGATAACTGATAAATCTTTGTAAGATGTACGAGCAGAAACAGTAGAAATTCATCCCTCCTAACACTCACGTCAAACATTTCTGTTCAAATGAGTGTAAAAGTAAATTGTTAAAGGCCGGTTTTGATGTCAAATGAGGTTTAAGCAAGTTCAAATAACAATCCGGAGCCGACCAGTGAGTACTGCAGAACATTGGACATGAGGCTTAGTGTTTGTAAAACCAGCACTAAGGAGTATCCGGTCTCGCAATATTCGTACATTTCATGGCTCACTAATCACTGGTAAAACTTTACTTGATAAGCAGTTATCAGCTACGAATGTTCTTACTCTCTTACATACTCGTTATCTTACGGAAATAAACACACAAACACACACATATAATTCATACATATATAGAAACGTGGATATAAATATACCTATGTATATCTATGTATCTATGTATATCTATGTATGTATGTATGTATCAAATATATACATATATATATATATGAATATGTATATGTATGTATAAACATATATATGTATTATATATATATATATTATATATATATATATATATACACTCACACAATCTCTTGGTATGTATATATGTATGTATGTATGTATCTATATATATATATATATATGTATAATCATACATATGTATTATGTATATATATATGTGTATATATATATGTATATATATATATATATATATATATATATATATATATATATATATATATATATATATATAATTACTCACACAATCTCTTGGTCACAGTTTTAAATTGCTACCCGTCACTTCTATCTGGAGTAATCCAGCGTACGAAAGTTAACAAACATATTAACTGGGAAGAAACGCCAAATAAGCTCTTTAAATCTGACAGTTCCATACAAGAGTAGCATCCAACTCCCTTCCGGAAAGACTCGAAAAATATCAAAGTTAATATATACTGGCATTGCATTTTCTGGTAAAAGCGGAGCATCAGGGTAGGTAGCTTCCATGACATTTAGAAATGGACCTGCATCTGAGGCGTTTGACTTGGAGATGCAGGAGAAGGACGAGGCCAGCAGGGATACCCGGGGCAACAGGTTGCACAAAAGGACTCGGGACCTCATGTTCATATATACCGTGCGAGGAAAAATGCCGAAGGGAGAAGACGGCGAAGAATGCTGAAGATGAAGTCTAAAAATAGGTAAGAAACAGACAGAGCTTGAAATTTTCTTTTGGGGAATTTTGTGTGTGACATGGTACGTTTTTATATGCAGTCTCCACTCTCTCTGTCTCTCTCTAAGAACAGACACACACACACGCAACGCATATATATATATATATATATATATATATATATATATATATATATATATATATATATATGTAAATCATTTTTAACTTCCCTGGAGACTGAGAGTTCGGGCGACAGCTTAAGAATGCTGATGACTCTCTTGGGTGGTGTGATGTTAAAGTTCCTTACCTAAGCATATCAGTGCCATGAGAGCTTGTCCAAGGTGCTTTTGAAAACTAACTGCAACCAGTTACATGGGGCGTGGACGAAGGGCGTGAGTTTGTCTGTACTTGTGCACCTCTTCCGGTCATAATGGCATGTTTAGCGAAAATTATAGAGAGACTTACAGAGAGGTCTGCACGAGAAAGGCAGAGCCACGATGGTGTATGCCAAAGAGTTTCCATTTGAGAGTGTGTGATATTCCAGACTGCAATGGGTAAGAGTTACTATGCTTTAGCCAAAGATATGGCTTGTTTCTGTTTTTGATATTTTGTAAAGATGTTCTATTTCATTTAATCTTTTGACTTTGTCTTTACAATTGTGTATGCTCATTAGTGTGTCCCTCCTGTCTTTTAAACAGGCGGATCTAGTGAGGGGAGACTATGTCCTGTGTGGAGGGAACTATAATATTTTGGAGAGGAGATAATTGGTGTTTGACTATTACTGATTAAGACTATTATTTACCGGGGGTTATCTAAGTTACTTGAACTGTGAGTTATCATTCTATTAATTATCCTGTAAGAATCTGAATTATTCAATTAGTACTTTACTTTGAATAAACGTGTATTTTTGTAGTTCCGACTCTGATTTGATGACCTAATGAAATGGAGAGGGAAGGCTGTCGCCAGAGTCGAGAGAGAGAGAGAGAGAGAGAGAGAGAGAGAGAGAGGAAAATGTGTTACCAGACTTATTTTGCCTTCCGCTTTGCCTTAACGCTTACCAAATATGAAAAATACGAGACACTGGTCTCGTAAGATATATATATATATATATATATATATATATATTATATATATATATATATATATATATATATATATATAACATATGTACACGCCTGTAACCGATCATTAAATAAGCGAAAACTTTCATTTCTTGAGAGGTTTGAACTTGGAACCAAGACGCTTGGAGTTCAGGCACACAGCATCACTAACTATACCACCCCAAAAAACTTTTCCACCCCGTTCCGGAAGATAGTGCCACATGTCTTGCAGTCCCCCAACGGGGCATTACTGACCACACAATGGCAAATAACTTTCAACTTCCATTTGGGAGTCAGCTCAACATATGTGGCATTGTCTTCCAACTAGGAAAAAAAGAAGTTTCTTGCTGCAGCAAAGTCGATAGCTCTATTAGGGTGTAACCCTAAGAATCCTCTGTGTGTTGAAACTTCTTCAGGCCTGAATTTCATTTTTTTTCATTTAATTTCATAGGGAAACAAACGAATCACAATGTGAACTAGAGTGTGACAAAGCATCCTTTTGGTAACTGCAAGTTACATTAATATATATATATATATATATATATATATATATATATATATATATATATATATGCATTTATTGTCATGAAAAATAACATACGGCGTTGCAATGAATAACTGTTGCAAGCACATCAACGAAAGCAATAACAAATTCACAAAATTCCCATTTGCAAATGGCATGGCTAAGCACTGAAATAAATCTGTATGAATAATACAATATCCCCTCATAGTTTAGCTCCCATATAAGAGAGAGAGAGAGAGAGAGAGAGAGAGAGAGAGAGAGAGAGAGAGAGAGAGAGAGAGAGAGAGAGAGAAATAACGGCAGTTTGAAAACAGTCCACTGAAACAAATAGCGAAAGAATATGAATATGAATTCAATGCAGAGTCGAAATCCTCCCGTAAGTCCCACACTGTACCTAGTTGCGTGAGCTTTCATAGAGAGACAAGATTAAGTGTTTGCATATTGCGAGAGAAATGAATTTCTCTTCTACTCTCTCTCTCTCTGTCTCTCTCTCTCTCTCTCTCTCCTTCTCGGTCACATCACCAAGCTAGCTGCTCAAGCTGACATCATAATGGGGTGTCAAGCGGATGACTTGTTAAGTATATTAATTGCACAGTTCGATATTACGTCTCACTCGGAGATGTGCATCCATGTGGAAGAATAAAAAAAAAAAAAAAACATACTCATCACACGCGTGCAAGGGTCAGACTTTTTCTAAGCATTTAAAAAAAAATTTCTCTCTCTCTCTCTCTCTCTCACAAAGAGAGAGAGAGAGAGAGAGAGAGAGAGAGAGTTCACACTATCACGGTAGACAATAGATTTTTGATTGATTTGAACTAAATATAAAGTACAAACACACGCACACACAGATATATAGATACATAGATATGAAGAAGGAACATGCCCATATGAATAAAACAAAGGGAGACCGAAAGAACGTTACTTTTCAGATGGTATCGTCAGACAAAAAAATAAGGTCAATCTTATCCGATTTCCATGACCCTGGAGACAGCTCCATGTTGTTCGTCTGCTTAATTAAAGCAGCTTCGAGTATCTGACCTTTGAAGTGACACGTACTTCAATAAACTATCTGCTGTGCATCCCTTCGAGCATCAAGATGATTAGTGGATCTTTGGTTAGGGACTTAGGGACAATAACCTTGATACAGTAGGATCTTCGGCCATTAACGTTTCGGAGAAAGGAAGCGCCCCAGGATACTGGCTTATAAAGAATGCAATAAATCCAATGAACAATTCATTAAGAAAATAATTCCCGGAAAAAAAATGATGATTACACTCAAATAATCCATAAGATACGCACGTGGAGATTCTGCTAGTTTCCATCCTATGAATATCACTAACCGCAATATAAACTGGGATACATCGCAAATTGTTATAAGGAAGTAACTGTTAGACGAACACCAGGAATCTGTATCAAGCCTCATGGAAACCCAGCTAAGAGCGATCTTATCTTATTGGATCTTATTTTAGGAAGATAAGTACTCCTTATCATCTTGCCTTAGCTTGAACTTGACTAACTCTATATCTCTTATTTGCTTGTCATTTACGCATTCGTTAAATAGTTCTACTGTGTACCAACAAAAACATCACTGTATAAATTGTGAAAGTATAAATTGTGACTTCCAGAGTAGGACAAGCAGTATAAATAAGACGAAAGGGAGGTGATGCAGCCAACGCTTTCAAGCATGGCTTCATTATCAGGCCTAAAAGGCAAAAGCTAATGTAATTAAAATCAACACATAAGACACAGGGAAAAGCATTAACTTTAATACACACCAACACACACACACACACACACACACACATATATATATTATATATATATATATAATTATAATAGATAATATATATATATATATACACATACAATACATACATACATACTAGCTGACCAATCAGGCACTGACCGGGATAACCCTGAATGGCAACCGATACAATCTCTCTCTCTCTCTCTCCTCCCTAACAACCCTACTCTCCCTCTCACTCCAGCCTTTGGTGCCATTGATGTCTTACCCCCTTAGTATTCTTTTCCATATAGTGAGTCATATGTACACCGAAATTAGGTATGATAAATTCATCAATTTTAATTAATTACTAAGTCTACCAGCAGAAACAGCCCCGTTTCAGGGAAGCCCTTGCCTTTCCACCCCCAACCCCCTTTGGAGCTAATGCTGTCTTAACTCCCCCCTCAAAACGTTGCTGATTTCTAGACAGAAGGTCATATGTACACTAAGTTTGATTTAAAACAGAAATCTAAAGTTAGAACCAACCCAACGACTCAAAATACAGAAATCGAGTGACAAAGAAGGGCATTCAAAGAACGAAAAAAAAAAAAAAATCTTTAGAGATAAGCAGAGGGGCAGAAGACGACTGACTGTTCAATGATGGGATCAATTGTTTGAAGTTAAGGAACTAGAATATGGGAATATGTTTCATCAGCAGCTTGCTCTATGATTAAAAATTCGCTGTAGGAAATAAAATATTCTATCTAGTACGTTCCCTCATGTTAGAAAACTCCCTACACGAAGTACAGCATGTTCTATGGCTGACGACAAGGTGAGTCAATCTGCACTTTCAGTATCATTTTGTCTGTGCCGATATAAGTCCCATGATTATATATCGGGCAAGTATAATTATAAACACCACCATAGAACACATAACTTTTTTTTTTCTTATATATTGTAAGCAAACAAATAAGCTGCTGCTGCTGCTACTGCCGACCTCTTTCTCCCCCGCCCCCCGTCATGTTTGTAGTACCGATGCTGAGAGTAATGATTTGCCTACAGGGAGGTACATCACGTACAAGACTCCATTCAGCCATACAGTAGAGGTCTCTAATTCCACGATGATGCAACAAAACTGGTTCATTAATCAGTCCGTTTTTTAAACTTTCCACGAGCTTGAATATTAGCTGTACTGCTACCAATTTACATACGACTGCTATCATTGCTGTTGTGAAAATTAGCTTGTTATTTAGAACTTCAATTCGATCTTGATGTAACTAAGAGCAGTTGTACTCTCGTCTTTCGACAGGCCCTTCCTTATACACAGATACATCATTCACTCTGCAAATATAACTTTCATCACACACACATCATATATATATATATATATATATATATATATATATATATATATATATATATATATATATATATATATATATATATATATATATGGCAACCGCAAACTCTTTTTCTGACTATTTAACTTTCGATACCAATAATTTCTTATGAAGTATACCAATTACCGAAATAACAAAAGTGAATCGGTTTGTAGAGACATGAGGAATATTTTTGAAATGTTAAATGTCCACTGTACAGTTTTACTTCTCTTTGAATGCCATTAACCTATCAGATTCGTTCAATAGCATTCGTAGGAGTGAAAACGTGCTTATCAAATTAAGTTGATACTTATTCACTTTCTTGTTCTCTACAGTGCTTCAATGACAATGCTACTTAAACCTAATTTCTAAGAACTATTGCAAGCCTCTAAGCACTGACTTTAGGGATGGTGTTGGAGGTTATAGAGGAAAAAATACCGATTTTGGACGCTCCAATTACATTCCTAACACAGTGAAAATACTCTGATATTCATCAAGGTACGAATCCTTTCCATTATAATTCTGCACCACGTGCAAAATGAGGAGTTAATCAACTCAGTTCGCGAATGACGGGAGAACAGAACGATTATCTTTAGTTTCGGCGTCGGGGTAAATACCTGAAATGAATTTGTCTCTCTTTCCGAAGGGAGGTAATTAGGCAGCATGACACTCGAGCTCAAAATCTGTTGTAAGCTTTAGTTATCCAGTTAATTGCATTTCCAGGCGAAATTCCCTGGAATCTCTTTTACGCTTCCAGAGCAAATTATAAATACCTCGTATCCCGGATGAAGATGAAGGCTTCAATGTGTTGCTTAGACAATACCCATTATGACAGTATCCATCTTTATGGAATCGATACTAATTAAACGAGAGCGGGAAAATGCTGTTCCACTTCTTTAAAGAAACAAAAAGTTGAATTCTAAAAAAGGTGTGAAAAATGTTCGTAACGTTTATCCTTGAATTGCTGAGTAATTTTTAAAATAGATTTCTATCTTCAACAATCAACATACCCGCAGTTACGACATATTAAGACAGAGAGAGAGAGAGAGAGAGAGAGAGAGAGAGAGAGAGAGAGAGAGAGAGAGAAGATACCCATCGAATTATATAGGATGAGAACTATAAATTTTAGAAAATAATCCTGCATTCACAGCTCAGAAAAGCGGCAAAAAAAGGACACGTTGAAAAAATTCATAATCTTTTATCGCGTTGAATATTATAATTC
The DNA here is from genome assembly GCF_015104395.2 of Macrobrachium nipponense. Taxonomy (NCBI): domain Eukaryota; kingdom Metazoa; phylum Arthropoda; class Malacostraca; order Decapoda; family Palaemonidae; genus Macrobrachium; species Macrobrachium nipponense. Next base: position 101,867,482 of record NC_061108.1, read on the forward strand.
ACATTTCACTGTGACTTACCTAACTTAAAATAATCCTGAATATTTAGCTTCTGTAATAAATCTAGGTCATCAGAATTCGCAGATGGATATAAATACCGCTAAATTCAGCTGTTTAGTGCAAAGCGGCAAACGTCTAAGTGAGGTCTTTCATTCAGTCATTTATATTTATACAGATATCATTCTTTTCATTACAATCACATCGTAGGAAAAATTTACGAGTTAATTGATCTACTGCGTAAATTCCAGACGACAGAAGGATTGATTACCTTTGCCTCCCTTTCTGAAGAGAGGTAATTTGGCAACTTGACGCTTGAACCCTAAATCACTCGTGAGAATTAGTTACTTATCAAGTTAATTAGATTCACAGGCGAACTTCCCGTTCTAGATTCCAAGTAATTTTGCCTTTTTTATATAAACGCAAAGAATAACAAAACCTGTACTGAATAATCCAGAAGTCCAGAAAATAAGACCTGCATTATTATGCAATGCCGTTGTTTTATAATTGATGTTTTATTGTCAAGTTAGTAAGAAATAGGCCTCTAAATTCCAGTTGAAGCGAAAACTAAATCTATTAAAGTAATAAAAGTGGTAAAGATTATAGGAGTAGAGGATGTTTCGTATCGTTTATTCTTCAAAGGGGAAAAAAAACTATGAAGGCAAGAACTTTATCCTCAACAGACTGAAAACGAGACATCTTGGCCAACCAACAAACGTGCACGATTAGATTATAAAACACGTCAGAGAGAGAGAGAGAGAGAGAGAGAGAGAGAGAGAGAGAGAGAGAGAGAGAGAGAGATTTTGTATCCCAGATTGCACGACTCTCATGTTATAATTACCTAATCAGGATCCCGTTGTTCCTAATTACTGTATATTTACAGCTCGACTTCAGATTTTTCATGGAGCTCACACAGTACTATGTATGGTAGATTCACATCAACCGTGCATTTAATGTCTAGGCCAGCCCCTTACGACTTCCCTGATTGGCTGTAGATAACCAATCACAGGGCTGGAAACTCACAGTCTCTCTCGAGAGTTCACATAGGCAGGATGCATGCTCCATCTCTCCTGAGGGATACTTTTGAAAGACGTATCCCTCAGGAGAGGTGGAACATACATCCTACTCATGTGAAATCTCTCGAGAGACTGAAAGTTTCCAGCCTTGTGATTGGCTTATCAATAGCCAATCAGGAGCGTCGTAAGGGACTGGCCTAGACATCAAAAGCACGGTTGTTGTGAATCTGCTATTGTTCATCTCCCGCAAGACACTCGATAACTATATAGCCACATTTAGCAAAAGCAACTGTAGCATCGGGAACTGGACCTTTTTGTCTGTTATTCTGGGTCTAAAATTTATATTACTCTTTCTGGGTAGACTTAGCCTACTGGGCACAATGGCAAACGAAAATGCATCTTTTATTAAAGGAAGCAACAAGCATATATTTTGCTTTTAAAGGTAAAAGTTTTTTTTTCTTGTTTCAAAACTTCCAGCTCCTTTCAAAAATCTAATCATAGAATAATGTGAAAATGATGAATATCGAAAAGGCTCCTTGACTGCCTAAAATACGTTTTAGTTAATGGACTTTATTTGTAATATGCAGTTGCCACTAACTGTAGGTGTTCATTAATTACCGTATAATATTTACGATACCTATACTATACCAATAAAACAAAAATATCTTAATTAGTTAACTTACTTAATTAGTATTAGTTAATGGAGTTAACAATTGCCATAAAATGAATCGTTTCATTAATCTATCGCACATTATATATTTGACTGATCACAGGTGCATTATTCAATTTGCAACACTTTGCATTCGCGAGCATCACGAGAAAAGGAAAGAACGTTAGAAGGTGTGCTTGAGACTGCTGAACCGCCCTATAAAAAAGCTTGTATTAGCAGATCCTTTTACAAATATGCTTATGCCATCTGTTACTAAAGATCTCGCTCGATAAGAATACATGACTCATTACTTATACTGTTACAGAATTCATTTACTTTGCACATTTCGCCCCCTATTATAATTATTATCATACAAAATTTTTCTAACATATTTTGTCAAGTAATTTTTAAAACAGATTTCTATCTTCGACAATCAACATACCGGCAGTTACGGCATATTAAGAGAGAGAGAGAGAGAGAGGAGAGAGAGATTTGAGAGGAGAAGACGAGAGAGAGAGAGAGAGAGAGAGAGAGAGAGAGAGAGAGAGAGAGAGAGAGAGAGAGAGGTATGGGGTCCAGAGGAAAAAGCATACTTGTCACCATTTTGAGTTTTGTCCAAACAGCCCTCTGTGGATTTGATTGGAAAGTGGACCGATAAAAAAATAACTATAACTCAGAAGTGTGATTTTTCAAGTATTGAAAGAGTACACTGAAAAGCCTCGCTTTGAAACCAAGAGGCCCATTGATCGAATTATCAGATACTCTACAAATGATTTACAAAAACCAGTTTTCCTTTTTTCAAACATTTCTAGGAGCTGTGAATTCATTGACGTGATGACGTATTTAGTATGAACCAAAAAGAAATAAAATCAACGCTTTGGAATATGTGGCGAAAAATTCTTTGTTCGCTACAATAAAATTCTCCTATGACAAGTTATTAAAGCACCTCAGAAAATTCACATTTTATTTTAAAATCAACTTGTATGAGATTCAAATTTCATTACAAACGAAGTTTGGACGTAACATTCACGTTGTTGAAAAGACCTTTTTGTAATTCACACTTCGGTGGACAATGTTTATCAAATACAATCTAAATAGACGTAATATATATCACCTGCACCAAATGACCTTAACTGACTAATCTATATATATATATATATATATATATATATATATATATATATATATATATATACATGAAAGTATCTTCTTTCCCACCGTTATCCCTACACTAAGGGGTCGGTTGCCTGATGCGCCTTTCCTTACAGCATCAGGCATGGTTTATTATTTGGCAAAGGGGTTTTACGACCACGTGCCCTTGCTGTCATTAACCACAGTTATTGACGGTGGGCCTAGCCTTTGACTAAAAAGTCCACCTGCAAGGGCAGCACTTTCCATAATTATTAGCGGTGGGTCTAGCCTTTTACTAAAAAGTAAGACTGCAAGTTATTGGCGGTGAGCCTAGCCTTTTACTAAAAAAGCAAGACTGCAAGGCAGCAGCTGTCCTTTTAGTCGCCTTTTACGACAAGCAGGATCTACGGCGGTAGTATTCTTACACCCCCACCACAAGGTGGCTATGTATGTATGTATGTATTACACTAAAAAAAAGAGGAATGCAAATATGTTTCGTTGTTTTCTTATAACGTCATAAAATCTGTATTGAATAGTTGAATTATTTCAACTGTTTGAGCTAAGAGCATACTTTTTTAATACTTAATGATCATAATTCATCTTCCTTAATAGGAACAGACCCTATTCATCGATAACCATCAATTCAAAGAATCTCAGGTCTACATTACTCTGTTAGTTAGTAATACTTGTTTGAAATAAATGGTACTTGTTACCAAAGAGCGAACTGTTAATAACTCAGATTGGGCATTCAGCGGAATGATATCACCTGCAGCATGTTTATACCATCATTTGCTGATTTGTGTACATTGGATGACAACCAAACTCCTTTTACATTTCTTTATTTCGCGACTAACTCAGAATTTAACTCAGCGTCACTAGAGCAAACTTTTGGACAACCAACAGAAAGCGGCCGACCAAACCACGGCAAAATATTTCGGTTTCAGGTCGTCTGATGGCGATGAGAAAGTTGCCATCTCTAAACTGGCAATAAGCGAACCACTGTGTCAATAAAAGAAAAGTAATTTCACCGTTACAAAAGTTCCTGTTCAAGAAACAATGCAGTCGCTGTGCGGACCGTGGAAGGAGTTTCTCCAGGTGAAGCGAAAGAATCTTGAGGCGGAAGCCAATGGTGACAGTTTGAAACTACGGTTGGAGGCCTGGCCTCGTCGCCTCTCGTCTTGGCTGGTTCTGAACCAAATCATGATCATTTATCAGGGCTGAGCTTTAAATAGGGATTTCACCATTTAATACAGTGGTTCTTAACCTAATTATTACCTCCCAGAAAAAAGAAAGAAAATAAAAGAAAGAGGGGTTTCGAGGGATAGGGAGGGAGGTTAAATAATTGCAAAACATGGTAAAACCAACGAGTCTAACTAGAGTTGTAGACTATAGGAAACTCACGTTATAATAGTAAGCACTGAAAATCTTCCTTATAGGTATTATAGCACCAGCAGTTTTTCAGAAACACAACTATATTTTTACCATTTGGATGCTTCGATTTATTAAAATATGTTTAAAGATTTATTAACATTGTGTTCCAAATAAACGTATTTAATTTTACACAGCATATGCCATTATCAAAGAAAATATAAAAAAACAACTGTTACCAAATTTTCAAATATGAGAATGATTTTAAAAGCTGGCATAAACTGTCATTCTATCAATTATTTTATTGTTTATTATTTTTATTTTACTTTATTTTATTTTTTACATAATGAAAGCAGTTTTCAGGAAGAACTACGTTGTTACCCTACTGTTAAGAGTTAAAAAAAATTAGTTTTCCACAATAGATGACTTTTGAATAATCTCGCTTTAGCCGGGTGTTGTCATAACGATACAAAAGTGTCTAATTGCTTTTTGTTCCTTCAACGTCAGACAAATGCACACACAATATCTAATGCAAGCAAGCATACACACACACTCACATATAAGTATGTGTGTGTGTGTAAGTGTTTGCGGGCATTTAGATACTGTGTGTGTGTGTATCTACATGCAACCATAAACATAATGATACAACCTATATGGCGTGGAGAAAGAAGAAGAAGAAGAAAAAATAAAACAAAATAGAAGTTCTTTTTTCTTACTACCTGATATGGTATGTATACATACATACTAGACTTTCACTAAACGTAAGAAACCTGCAAACGTACTCATACGCATCATGTGACCGGCAGGCAGTAAAAAGAAGAAGAAAAAGAACATAAAACCTAATAAAAACACCGCAATCGACGTTCCACCAAGATTTTTCCGACTTTAATTACATATGGATGTTGAAACATTAATTTCTAATTTTTCATTACGTACAGTTCATTATTATAATGAAATGGCAGTATTTCTCAATAGCGTAAAAGCATTGTTGTAAGTTTAATCACAAAAACTTTTTGATATTTATCGTTTCTATACATATGACGCTTCAAAAGATTTTAAAAATTCCATGGAAAAGTCAAATTTCATTTTTACTACTTACAAATGTGACAAACTATGCTCTGTTTTTTTCCATCTGTCCACCCGCCTGTGGTGTTTGCGTATGGTAACACTGCGTTCCAGGCTTTAGATAGTTACGCTATGTGGAAGTTTTAGGTAAATAAAAGGATATCTGGGTGTACATTTGCAACTGAAAAGTGTTTTAATAATCTATTATATGCGAATTACAAAGTTAATATATGAAATAGGATATTGTTATTATTGCTGAATGTAACTATTTAAAGACCGGGACGCAGTGTTACCATAAGCAAACACCACAGGCGGGTGGACAGATGGAAAAAAACCGAGTATAGTATGGGCGCTAACAAGAGATGTAGGTGATTCTACCAAATCTCGAAATATGAAGTGACAATTGATCACGCAAATTGGACTAAAAACTTTGCATTTCAGTAAATATAGTATATTGACTTTCATACTATCAAATACGATTTTTTTATCTTCTTTTCTTGGCACTTTGCTAATCAATGAAGGATGACTGGGAATATAGATTTTCTGTTTCATATCTACTGCATGAATTGCACAGCTCTCCATCACACTTAGATGAAAAATTCTGGAATATTCTTCCTTTTTATGTGTTCCCTGACTCTGCTACATTATATAACAACGCTTCCTTGGGAGTAAAGTTTCTTCTTTTGACTCATTCTCGTGCGTACAAAAAAAGGGAAAAAAAATGGCTTTAAATCTCCTGCCCAAAAAAGGCTTTAAAAAAAGCTTTTAGTATCTTGTAAAAAAAAAAAAAAACCTGTCTCTTGTCAAAAAAAAAAAAAAAAAATAAATAAAAATAAAATAAAAAATAAAACAATTAGTCTTCTGTAAAAAAATCTATAAGTCACCTGTCAACAAAAAAAGAAAAAGAAACTTTTAGTCTCCTGACAAAAAAACAACTTCGGTTTAAAAATAAAATAAAAAGCTGGATAGGAGTTATATTTTTTATTGCGTGTCTTTTTTTTTTTATTCATATACGTATAAAAAAGTTATACATCTGATCGAGGACGTTATCATTTCTTTTTTACCACGTGAGCTATTTTTTTATTCATACATGCAAACAGAATCACAAAAAATATTGGGAGAGGAAAAAGAATGCTGATGTATGGAACAGAAATTCACACAATAGCCTGAGCGTGTCTGAAAAAAAATTGAAAACGAAATATGAAATACGAACGAAAACCGAATAAAAGAAGGAGAAAGAAGCGCTAGAAAAGAAAATTCACGAAAATAAAAGAAAAACTGACATCTGGGATCATGGATATAAAGAATAAAAGAGCCACTGTCTATTCTGGAGCATTGCTACGTAGCCAGGAATTTGGGAGCCGGCTCCGTTCCTTCTGAAAATAAATGGAGGAATTACAGAAAAGCGATACAAAGGAGAACAAGGAAACCCAAAGAGAATGAAATGGAATGATGGAACACTCTGCAACCACTACATCACCACCATTCTGATTTAATTCCTAATTCCTTAGTCTAGAACAAGGAAGTGCCTAAGGGGAGAAGGTCTTACTCCTGCCAGCAATGTGATGAAAAATTATTCACATTCTACAGCTGGTATTTTTCTACTACTCTCCATTACACAGTTTCCTACTTACGCTTTTGCTGTTGAACAACTACTTTCATGGTTAAATAACAATCAAAATCAAAATCTCTTAACATGTATATGAAGTATGAAAAATTATATATATTAATACATATATACGATATATATATATATATATATATATATATAAATAAATATATACATACATACATATATGTATATATATATATATATATATATATATATACATACATACATACATACACACACACACACACACACACACACACACACACACACACATATATATATATATATATATATATATATATATATATATATATATATATATATATATAAGTAGAGGAAAAGACCCCATATAGACTCCACTTTTCTAGCCCCGCCCCCGCCCCCCACCCCCCAAGGGGCGTGGCTACCCCCCTCCCCCTCCTGATTGGGCTCATGTACGTAGTGAGGCCTAAAAAGGGGCGGGGCAACCCCCAAAACCCCCAAAAGGGGCGTGGCCACCCCGACCCCATATAGACTCCACTTGTCTGGGGGTGTGGCCACCCTGACCCCATATAGACTCCACTATTCTGGGGGGGCGTGGCCACCCCTGACCCCAAATTGACTCCATTTGTATTATAAGCTCATGTACGTACATGAGCTCATAATTGACTCCATATGTATGATAAGTTCATGTACGTACATGAGCTCATAATTGACTCCATTTGTCTTACAAGCTCATGTACGTACATGAGCTCATATTAGGGGGGGGGGGGGCGTGGCCTCCCCTAACCCCAAATCGACTCCACTTTTCTACCCCTGTGACGTCACATAACTATAAGGGAATAAAACCATCCTTTCAACCTCCACTATTCTGGGGGGCGTGGCCACCCCTGACCCCAAATTGACTCCATTTGTCTTACAAGCTCATGTACGTACATGGGCTCATATTAGGGGGGCGTGGCCTCCCCTAACCCCAAATCGACTCCACTTTTCTACCCCTGTGACGTCACATAACTATAAGGGAATAAAACCATCCTTTCAACCCTCCACTATTCTGGGGGGCGTGGCCACCCCTGACCCAAATTGACTCCATTTGTCTTACAAGCTCATGTACGTACATGGGCTCATATTAGGGGGGCGTGGCCTCCCCTAACCCAAATCGACTCCACTTTTCTACCCCTGTGACGTCACATAACTATAAAGGGAATAAACCATCCTTTCAACCCTCCACTATTCTGGGGGGCATGGACACCCCTGACCCCAACATAATTGACTCCATTTGTCTAACAAGCTCATGTACGTACATGAGCTCATATTAGGGGGGCGTGGCCTCCCCTAACCCCAAATCGACTCCACCTTTCCTACCCCCTGTGACGTCACGTAACTCTAAGGGAATAAAACCATTCTTTCAACCCCTGACATACCCCCTGTGACGTCACGTAACTCTCCGGGAATAAAAACCGACATTTCAAGCCCTCACCCCAAATTGACTCCACCTTTCCTACCCCCTGTGACGTCACGTAACTCTCCGGGAATAAAAACCAACATTTCAACCCCTCACCCCAAATTGACTCCACTATTCTACCCTGTGACGTCACGTAACTCTCTGGGAATAAAACCATTCTTTCAACCCCTGACCCCAAATTGACTCCACCTTTCCTACCCCCTGTGACGTCACGTAACTCTACGGGAATAAAAACCAACATTTCAACCCCTCACCCAAATTGACTCCACTATTCTACCACTGTGACGTCACGTAACTCTCTGGGAATAAAACCATTCTTTCAACCCCCGACCCCAAATTGACTCCACCTTTCCTACCCCCTGTGACGTCACGTAACTCTCCGGGAATAAAAACCAACATTTCAACCCCTCACCCAAATTGACTCCACTATTCTACCCCTGTGACGTCACATAACTCTCTGGGAATAAAACCATTCTTTCAACCCCTGACCCCAAATTGACTCCACCTTTCCTACCCCCTGTGACGTCACATAACTCTCAGGGAATAAAAACAACATTTCAACCCCACCCCAAATTGACTCCACTTTTCTACCCCTGTGATGTCACGTAACTCTACGGGAATAAAACTTGACCCCACCCTGACCCCAAATAGACCCAGTTCACTGTTTTTTGCGACTCATGTCCCCTTTAATTGTTTTCAAAGTAACCGGGACGTTTACCTCATCCTCCTCCTATAAAATCTCTAAATTTATATATGCACATTGCGAATATACTCTCTCTCTCCCTCCCTCCCTCCCTCCCTCTCCCCTCTCTCTCCCTCTCCCTCTCTCTCTCAGCCGTTACATTTTGTTTTATATATATATACACAGCTGCTTAGATATTCAGAGTATCATGATAAAAGGATATTTGGCGACTGACTTTCCATCCACATGTGATATCTCCCCAATAACATATCAGAGTCAATGTTATCTGATGATGAATCACGCACACACACACACACATATGAAGAAACGAGACCTTATCGCCATATTTGCCCAGCTGACTTCACGCCAACGTGAAATTTTATTTTTCGTAGAATTTGAGTCATAATCTAGGTGGCGAACACAAGGACAAAGGTACACATTTCAATTTTGTTTATTTATTATACAGAGTTTGAAAGAGGTTGAAAAATCAAATTACAGACGGAATTGTTATTTTATATTTTATAACCAATCCTAAATACAGGGGAATGAATTAATATTCCATACAAATACATACATTAGAAAAAAACTGTACAAACACGAACGCGATAATATGCGCATTCGCTTTTTCAAAAACAATACTTCAACGAAACATACTACGGCTACTATATATTTTCTAACCTGTTCCTTCACATCACAGCCCTTAGTATATACCACAAACATCTTCTCCAGCACTTTCCCGACCGTGTATCGAAGACGACGACGTTTCATCTAACACCTCAAAGCTTTTAAATTTAGCTAACAAGTTTTTCACTAACTTGTACGAAGAGGTTGATGAAGCCATGGCGAGAGTTCACGTCTTGATGTGACAATCCTTCAAGTCATCCACACATGACTCATTTTATCAAATCAGTATCACGTGACTAAACAGCTCCGATATCATTGTTCCTAAAATGTTAATAAGCCACCCACACACTCGCCATCTTGTTTTTCGCATGTCCCCCCGCCCTCACCTTCCCACCCCCTCCTCCTCCTCCTCCTCCTCTTCCCCCTCCTCCTCCCTTTTTCCCCATATTTCGCCACGTTTCGATTTGCTTTTTAATGGCTATATTCCTTAACATCCAATCTTTAACCCCCGCCATTTCAATGAAGTAGCGATAATTCGAAATATTATCAACGTGGGTTTTTTATTCCCTTGAAATTCTCGAGCTATATCTAAAATATTATAACCTGCGAGCGGATGAGTTAAATCTCCTTCTTCATTCCATTCAACCGTGTTAGAATCTTGTAAGTGCTTAACAAAAGCCGTAACGTATGACTTTTGGGGTTCTTTAAAAAATATTGGAATAATACCTGTTAAATCGGGATTGCTCTTTTTGCGAGTCATGTCCCTTTAATTGTTTTCAATGTAATGGGTGGCGTTTTTACCTTTTACCTCCTCCCCTCCAGTCACTGCACCTACATTTTCTATAGGAGGGGGAGGAGGAGGAGGAGGAGGAGGTCCCGTGAGCGATATAGCCGGCATAGGTGGTTTTTGGATATTAAGGGAGACGTGTCCGCTACTACTAACAGCTGCCGTATCCAACTTGCCAGTACCCTCTAGGTTATTAATATCACCATCACAAACCTCTTTTCTATTCATTAACCTCTCATAGGTAATGGCAGGGATAACGTAAAACTCCTTCATTTTCAATAAAAAGACTCCCTACCAAACTCGCAGCAATAGGCAATAAAACCGATAGAATAGTCCCCCCTTTACGACTTTTCAGTATATTTTTCTTCTTAGATATGGACGTTGTTTTCAAGGACACAAGATGAATTTCTCGTCTACAATTTCTTAAGTGTTTAATAAACTTCTTATCTTGAGTTAGATTACCACAAAGAAAATTTCTAAAAATTTCCGAGAGAGTAGACACCAAACCACCGTTTAAGATGGGAATAACTTTACTTCTTTCACTGGGTGATAAACCAGAGATGAATAAAATAGAAAGTTTTTATTTTTTACGTATTAAAGGTTGCTTACGGTTCATATCCGTACAATTTGAGACTCATCAACCCAGGAATTGAATTGACTCGGATAGCCTTTTTCCAATGAACGTAATATTGAGTTTTGTTATTATCCTTTCCTCCCCTTCCCAGAATAGTGATATCATACGTTTCTGGTAGATTTGTGCGAATTAATTCTTCACGATAAAATACGCCCTTTATTTCTTCACCCGCTAAAATCTTCCAAGAAGTATACGACCGGATTTTGCCTTGTATCCACTTTTCGGATTTTAAAAATTTCCAGAGTATTTTGAATTGTATATCCCCTCCTAAAAATTGCGTTGCGACGCTCATCGGCAATACGTACAACGTCTCCAACATTCAAGAGCGAAATGGCGGGAGGATTAACGAGAACAGCCTTTTTATACATGCTCGAGAATTGACGTTCAATGTCATCTCTATCCGTTAATGCGTGAACCTCTTGCGGGGTGCGACCCAAACTTCTATGGGGGTTATGATTATAACTCTGAACAATGTCGCGCAAGACGTTAATGTATTTTAAGGTATTCTTATGTGTGAGATATCTATATATACGACCCTGTCCTTATGACTCTTTCAGCTATAGAGGATTTTATTTCTCTCGAATAAACGCTATTAATTTTATATTTTTACTATCTAGATATTCCCTGACGTGTTTGTTATAATATTCCCTACCCTCATCGCTATTCAAACGTGAAATTCCCAAAAATTCGGTAGATTCGATAACCTTCTTCAAAGCGCGACGCATAGTAACACCATCCTTCTTTTTCAAGGGAACAATTTGTAGATATCTGGAAAACACGTCAATAAAGACTAGCAAATATTTAAACCCATTATTATACCGAGCTAATTTGGACATATCAGCTAAATCGGTGCTCGCTATTACTCTCGGTTTGGGTGATATGATTTTTCTTCTGGGTAATTTTTTTCGAGTGACTTTATGCAGTGTGTAAGACTTTTGCCCACGTAAGAATTCTTTAACATTTTCACGAGTAATTTGGCTATTCAGATTTTTCGCTACTCTGAATAAAGAGTCCACCCACCGAAAACTAAACCCACCCACACCCCGTGCATCTCCGTACAAAGTTTTTAGCAGTTTTATCCGTTCTTTATCCATATTGGTAAGCTATTTGATATTCCGTTTCACCCAGAATATTAGTTCGGAGCTGTAACAGTTCAGGTGTTGACGGAGCGAAGTCTACTGACACAATAACCGTAGCGGTTACGTGATAGGGCCTTTTTATATATGTCTGAAAAGGCTGAAGCTTTTTGACGGCCGAATAACTGCCGACCTAAAGTTTCAATTTGACTAAAATCACGATTTTTCATTAGAATATAATGTGAGCAATTCAAGCTTATACTTCTACTAAACTTGCCCGAATGAAACATATTCTGCGTTATGAATATAACTGAAATAGATGAATGACGTCCCGCTGTGAAGGCGTTGGTGACAAATTTATTATCACTGGCCTCAAGGAAGCAATCATCGAGTATGAATAATAGACCTTTATTAACCCCCGTCTGCCCCTTTTCAGTGTAATCAAAGGGATTTAAAATTTCTTTGGATACTTTAAATTTGGGACCTATTGAGGGATGCGTTTCGAGGGGTGTTCAGATACCCGCAATATAAATGTATTGGAAATGCGTTTCATAGAGTTCAATGATTTTTTGACATAGGACTGACTTGCCACTGTTACTAAACCCCGCGATGATAATACGAGCGGGATTAGCGAACGGGTCTAACAACTGCCCAGGGAAGGGACCTGTCGCGGCCATGATGTTAGCGCGTTTAAGACTATAGTTGTGTACTTTACGCGCTCCTTTTTATATACAAGCCTTAATAATAATTATTAGGGTGAATGGAAGTTGACGGCAATAATATTTGTTTAATTTCCATAATGAAATACATACAGGTTTTTCCTACAATATAAAAATAGAACGTAAAGTAAAAATGCAAACTATAATAAAAATTAAATATAATAATTCAAAATATAAAAACTAACTGTGCCATATGATTAATACATAATAAAAATACATTATATACAATATAATATATTAAAATATATGAATATAAGATAAAATATATAGTAAAATATACAAACTATGACACCCGGTCAAGGTGTGATACGCCCCCGTTTAACTGGAGGAGAGGGTGAAACCATTTCCCGTCGAGGAGAAGTCAAAGACGTCGAAGAGAGAGAGGAATTAACATTGTATATTTTACTATTCTCTCTTCGACGTTTTGAACATCCTTTCACCCGTGGGAAATGACGTGATGGATGTAGGGTCGGAGGAATAGGAGGAGTAGGAATTCTCGAGGTGCTAGGAGCGGGAATATTTAAAATTGGAGAGATTGCCGCAACTACCGGCGCCACCACTACCCTCTCTAGATCCTCCTCCTCCTCCCCCTCCTCCTCCGCTATACCCTCTTCCACCCCAATGTCTGGATGTCCATACGCCAACGATTTATAAGGTGTCACATAATATCTCTTGTCCTCTAAAGGACAGAGAGATACCTTTCGCTGGCTCGTATGACACATCGTGCCTCCTACTCTTTGCAAATGTGCACACGAGTATAAGTAATCTCATTCTTTTCGATTACAGCTCGATACTGGTCATGTGGAATGGTCTTTTGCCGGCATCTTTGTACACCTTTCAAGGTGTTACTACGACTAGTTTCCGTCAGATACGAATAAACTTTAGGTTTAACGCCGATAAATTCCCTCATGAGTTCAGCCCCCGTTTCAACCTTCACTAACCCGAGTTCCCCCTTACGTGACTCATCATACAATTCGTGAGTTTTGGGGAAATTACTCAAATCCATGTAGGGTTTGAGCACACCCTTCAGTTCCCGATTGAGGTTATCAGTCACCAGGGAAAAGATCAAGCTGTCAGTGTCGGTATAAAGGAGCTGAACTCGGTGTCCATACTGCTTTCGAAGAACGTCGTAATAGAACCGATACATCATATCCTTCGCCATGTCTAGTATACTGAAACCGATATAAATCGGGGATTCAGCCATAACAGACTCTTTGCAATGGTTTACAATGTACCTGTCGTTACCCAGTTTTTCCAAAGACTTGTACGTGTGTTTGGACACATTCCTGAGAAGAGAGGCTTCACCGGTGGTGACGACAGTTCGGGTAGAATAATTCAATGAATTTTTAATAGTGACACCGAAAAGACCATTCATTATGATTTTGATGGTGTTCCTCTTGTCCGGATCGGTCTCTTTAGCACGCCTTTTGGCATTCTCCAGAATATATTCCCTCAAATAAAAATCCTGTTTGAATTTGTACACTTTCCTTATTGCATCAACTTCGAGACCGAGCCTTATCAACGTTTGTAATAACGGAAGACAGATCAAGTGATTACGCATGGGTAAATGCGTACCCGTCAACTTAACATTTTTCTTGGGTAGCTTCACCTTGAACTTATTCATTAGGTTTTTACTATAGGGCGATAGATCCTGGTGAGTCACATTCATGTGATGAATGGCGAGAGGGAGATCGTCCGTCTGTAGAGCAACATCCCGTCTAACTGGTTTGGTATCGAGCAGTATAAAATAACCGTATTCACCCTGTGAATCAATGGCGGTAATATCGCTAGCGACAAAACTTTCTAATTCGACAGGGGAAAGTTCAGTTATTTCACCCAAGGGCATTTTGTATTTACTCATAACTGTGGGATACAAACTGGTGAAGTCAACGTATAATATGTACGATTGAGGATCACCCACCCTAAAACTGGGACCTGGATTTAACTCTGGAGGATTAGCTACGCATTGGGCCCTTCGAACTAGACTACAAAAACCGCCGCGGATGTTTTTACAAATTAATTGATAGAGTTCACCATTCGAAATGAGGGGGAGACGAATTTTAGAGGAATATAGGAAAGCATCGAGTGAGAGAGAGGTAGAAGTCAGGTAACGGGCAGGGTCTAGTCCGAATTGCACCATGGCAGCCTTCCTCCAAGCTAAATAAACGTCCGCTAATAATCCCACATCCATTAACAAATACAAAACGGTATAATCTAGAAGATTGGTGCAATTAGCGGCGTTCCAAACCTTGACCACGTGTGCATAGCCCCCGCTGGAAAGGGTTTCTCCCGTAAGTTCCGAATCGAAACACTCTCGAGAAGGGATGCCGGGCTTTCGCAGGATATTGAAACCCGTCACATAATCATAAGGGTAGTACTGTTTACCCGTACCCAAAACTAAATCGAGACAATCCCGAGAATACTGGGTTAACAACTGACGTGCGATTTCGAGGGAACCTTTCTGTTTGATATGACTCGAGGCGAGACTAGAAAGGGTCCCCCTAATCACGTTGTTGCTATCCACGAATCTCAGATTGCCCGATCTGGCCGAGTAAAATTTACTACCCTCGCGTTTCAGAATTTCAAAATCATGCTGAGCCCCCGCCTCTTTCAAGACCAGGGCGATGTCATATGACAAATTGTGTACGAACACTGTTAAAGTTGGCTCCTTAAATTGCATATTCAAATTACACTGTTGACACAGTGCACACACAAAGTTGTCCCGTGCCACAAAATGAGCGTGATGTCGCATTTTCGTGACTCCAGCCTTGAATTCGACGTTACATCCTCCGCAATGAGTGCTCGCTTCAAACTTACGGGCGGATTCAGGACTCATATGTAAAGGATACGCACGCAATGTTCACGCAATAACGCCCAGTCCCGGTTCATGTTCTGCAAACAATCATCAACGCATTTCTCTCCGTGACTTAGTCTATGGGTACAATATTCCCCCGTTCTACCGTCAACGATCACGTAGCAGTAAGCGAAAGCTTTCTGTCGAGATACTATTCTCGGATCGTCTTCTCCGGTCTTCGGTTGAATATTATACGCCTCAAATCCAGGAAAGCCATGTGCGAGATTGGCAGCAGAGCTTTAACTTTAGTAAACTGTTTAAATTGGCCGGGTTCTGGGTATTCGACAGTGGTTCGAGCAGTACAGGCCTGTGTGTGCGCCTCACGGATGGTGGAACTATTAAACAAAGTCAAACAATTGTAACACATACCACCCGCGTGCTCAATCCCCCGCCCCCTGCTTGAATCCGTGTCGGAACTTCTTCACGAATGCCAACATATCCTTAATCAACGCGACGTGGTCGTCAGTGATTAATAACAACGGTCGGGTTACCACCTTTCCTCGCCAGATGTACCGTCCAATGTTTTTTCCGCTGTTTCCCCATGAATAATTCACATAATTTATACAGATATATGTGAGGTTATTCCCCTTTTCTAATGTTTTGAAAGAGTCATGGGTCAACGGCATATCTGGCGAGTGTTTGATATTAAATTGTCCCCTCCCCATCCTCCTCATTAAGACACGAGGGAGGTTGTTAATACGTGTGGGAGGGTTATCTCGCAGTACAACGTACGCTTCTAACGCTGTAACGACACAGTTGTACTCGGACTGAATATTGATAACCTGATCACTACGCGGACTCCCTTGGGATACACCTGGAAGTTATTAATATTCACTAACTCACGCCGCGTGATATGAAGTTCAACCCTATCTAGCGAGGTCATACACCAACCCGAACCCTCAGTACGGTTGAGTCTTTCTTCCAAGTTATTAGCTATAAACTCAATAGCCTCCTCCAGGGAGTCATAGATCGAGTCAATCGTAGTGAGGGTGGGTGGTAGTACATACATAGAAAGCACTTTTTTCATTCATGTCGCCTAGCATCCTCACGCTGGTGATAATAACGCACAAGTATAGCATAGCCGATCGAATACCTCTTTCGAGGAAGTTACTGTGCACATCTTCGCGTAATCGGGTTATGCTACTACTTAACTTCATTGCCACGTCAATGTGTGACCCTACTGCAGCCGCATAATGAATGGTACTCACTACCTTATTACCCTCCGTTCTTTCCCTCGTGAGTGAAGATCCCCTTCTGGTTCCTACACCTCCACCAACGCGCGATGCTTCATTATTATTATTACTCCCCATCAAATCTTCATCTAATGGGAAGTCTTCAGCGAAGGGATCTGTAAAGATAATTTTAAATAAGCACCGGAGTGAACGTGTATTATAATAATAATAATAATAATAACTGCAAAAACTGCAATAATAATAATAATAATAATAATAATAATAATAATAATAATAATACAGTCTACAAATTGTTGAACACGAACATCTTGGATCAGATTTCTATTCTTATCACGGATCAAAATGGTCACCTTTTACATTTCACTAAAGACTCGAGTGTTACTTGCCTGCTCCGTATAAAACCTAGAGGAAAATTAGATGAATAGGTGAGTATATAATTCGATGTTCACCCTTGGCATTCCTTATTCGTGATCGTAACACCCTCGAGTCAACTAGAACTTGCGAATCAAGCTCAACTTAAATTGTTTGGGAATAGTATAAACAGTAAAATGAGAGTGTTATTCGCGCCTCCTTCAGAGGCGGAATTTAAAAAACTATTTTTATCAGACCCTTTATTAAGGAGAGGAGCGGGATTTGAGGATATTTCCGTTTTCTATCCCGGCCGCAGAAGGGGAAGCGGTTTTTTTCGGCCATAAGTGGTATTGCACGGAAAGTGCTTCCTTTTCTATTTAACGCCGCGAAACCTTCAGTTAATGAATTCGGTAGATCTGTGTTATCTGATATGGTAAACAGCGGTTTACCTTTAAAAGAATCCATAAAACGAAATGGTATAAGGGCCCTCAAAACTACCGGACAACGAATTTTAAGCGGTACTGGAAGGAGAAGGAGAACGAGACGGAAGAAAACAGTGAAACGTTTAGTTAGACGGTCGAGTGTGGGAGGAAAGAAAAAACGGAGGAAGAGGAAGGGCACACGAGTTAAATCTAGGAGTAAATATAATAAGGACGTGTACGATCTTTTGTAACTCATTCATCAATTGACATTCGGCGGGTACGCACTCGTTCTACCCTTCATCTAAAATTATATAAACACAAAATATGGCTAGCGTAGTTCCTAACATACCCGGAACTGGTAATCAAGTTCCTGTTTCATCGTATATTGCGGGTATATCAGAATTGTTCCCGAATGTTAATAGACGGAGAATTATTGAAACTTCAATTAATTCAAAGGAAAGACTGGATTTTACACCTCGGCAATTTACTGCCAATACCTTCGGTCAAACCGGCAGGTGGGAGACGAAAGTTATGGGTGACATTAAAACGAGGGGCGTGCATACATATTTTCCACTTCTTTTGGATATAGCGACTATTGACATGTATTTACTGGATTCAGTTGATTTGAGACTTAGGCTCGAATTAGCGAATAATAGCTGGTTTATGGGCGCCCACACAGACGGACATTTAAATGTGTTCAATGTAGAAAAGGCTAAATTATGGATCGATAGAGTTACCCCACATTATAACGCAATGTCGGCTTTAAATGAGGCGATAGAGTTAATCCTATACATATATTTGATAAGACTTTATACAAGTCATACGTTATTGGGCAAAATGAAAATTCGATTTTAATTGATCAGCCTTTTAACAGTTGTATACCTGAAAAAATCACATTGGCCATGATTGATATGGAAACATTTTCAGGTAATTACGCGACCATAGTCTATATTTTCAATCTTTCGATTTAAATAATATCATATTACCGTTAATGGGAATACGGTATATAATATTCAATGTAGTTTCCTAATACCATCATGCAATTATATCACGAGACGCAGAAAAGTATAGGGGGTGGCGGTGATAATCTGATCACTTATGATAGTTTTAAAAATGGTAGAGCTATTTACTGCTTTAATTTTGTGGTGGAAGATGTTGAAGATTCCATGCCAGTGGAAATTTCGGCAAACCTGCGAATATCGATCAGGCTGGTACGGCTACGCCTAGCCCTTGCATTATTTTACTTTTTGGGGATACCAAGGGTATTTTAACGGTGGATGCGGATAGGGTTATCAGTGTGATGTTAGGGGTTAAATGAATGGATACAAAAGAAATTGAAATAAGTTTAAAAGGTTCACTCGGTGACCGGGTTAAATATTTAGGTGTGTTCGCTTCGGATGAAGTAGGATTATTGACATTGCCAGAAAGTAGAATTAAACCTTTAGTTTTTATATCTAATACATTATCTTCGTCTACTGATATTAATATTGTTGGTCATTGGGTATGTTTTTACGTGGAAAAATCACCTAGAATATAATCTTCTTTTTGATAGTTACGGTATAAATCCAAAAGTATATTCGAATGACTTCTCTAAATTTATATATGCGCATCCCGAATATAACCTCTATCGCCTAATAAAACAAATACAACCTGATAATCGTACAAGTGCGGTCTTTACGTTAGTTTTTTTGTTCATTGCGTGAGTCACCGTGGTGTGAAAGCAGTATTATCCTTAATACAAAATGTATTCTCATTCACTCGTTTGGGAGGTAATGATAAATTGGGGATAACCGGGATATTATTTTAAAATATTTGAAAAAGTTTAAATGTTCACATTGGAGGTCGGGGTCAAACGTGCTATTACGTACAAGGAATGTCTCCGCATCTTGAACAACTAAGGTAAATGCATATTTTTCTTTGATTTTATATTACTCCATTTACATTCTATTAAGGATATATTCTATATATGTATCATACACCTTCAATCACATAACTTTTTTACTTATTTCAGGATGAGCTGTGAGGATCATTCGCCCATGAACGTCGGTGTTAATCTGCTAAGACGTCTTAGTCGTTTCCTCTTAAACGTTTTTCGGCATATTCAGGTTAAAATAAGGATACACGTGGAAGTTATATTGGGATGCGTGCTGAGACGGTCTGACAGCGATTAGTGTATTGAATTTGTAAACTCTTTATGTGGTCAATAAATCCTTATGAATAATTATATAGGTGTTTTTTTACTATGCCCATAATGCATTTGAACGGAAAAACAGGGAAACGGAGAAAAAGAGTGCGTGTTTCTATGGAATCAGGAACTATTATTAAATAAATATATAACACATCGGTTTTTACATACCTTCACCGGGTTGCTCGTTTCCTTCAGTAGTGGGTGGTGGCGAAGTTGATCGGGGGTTGCACTGTTGTGGGCTGCCAGTGGTAGTTGTTGCATCTCCTGCTACTTCTTCTTCTTCTCCTGCTTCATGGTCATGACCCGTTTTCACCTTCCTAATAATGAGTTTGGGGCTCCAACACCATAATAGTAAGGTGGTTTCTGACTTGAGTGGCTACTTCGTCGGCTGACAGTTCACTACTAGAGTTATTTCCCATATCTGAAAGGGAGGAATAATGACTGTTTTATATATTCCGCTTCTTTCAACGGGTACATTATTTTATAAGAATATCTATTCCATATACAGATGAATCTTATTGCTGTTTTTAATATTTACTATACTCTATGTTCAAGTAAATGGAAAGTGTTTTATATGCTACTTACTGAATAGTGACGGAGGGAAATGACGTTTCGGTCAAGAGAAATACTTGTAGGGACGGAGGGTTGGTGTGTTGCACTTACTCTATACACTTTGGGTAAGGAATAACATCAATTTTCCCTTGTCGGTTGTATTTATGGTGTTCAGTTGGGAAGTAATAATCAGGTGTGACATATGATGTTTCGATGAAGTATTGTATTCCAAAGATGAAGTTCACGCCTTGTAGCGATAGAATTTATCCCCATTGGAGGAAAGATGTGTGGAAGTTTTATATATGAGTCATATGTGTGTGTGTGTGTGTGTGTGTGTGTGTGTGTGTGTGTGTTTGTGTGTGGACGGCCTTTGTTGTGAGGAAATGATAAGGCTTGTTTATTCGTGTCTGCGAGAAACATGACTGGAGTGATACTGATTTTGATAAAATGAGTCATGTGTGGATGACCTTTGGGGTGAGGGAATGATAAGACTTGTTTATTCATGTTAGTCTGAATCATTGCTGGGAGAGGCTTGATGCTTCGTCACAACAGGTTTGTAATCAGTGATTGTGATAAAGGGGTCTTGGGTAGCTGGGCTTTCGTAGTTCATTATCTCTTGAAGGATTGTCACATCAAGACGTGAACTCTCGCCATGGCTTCATCAGCCTCCTCTTGCAAGTTAGTTTTCGGGAACTTGTCCGAAAATAAGTTCAGGAAGAGGAATATGTGTCTAGTAGTGGCCACTAACTGTGTGACATGCAGGAATTACGGTGTTGTGGCGGACGTCATTCGAGCTTATCCATATGCCGAATTGGCAGGTTTTCGATATTCTCGCACTGGTGCATCATATGCCTGTTTTCGTGATAGGGGTATTGAAGGGTCCGCCATTGTGAAAAGACCTGAAAATATCACATCTTGGGAATGCGACGAAGAAGTTGATCTACCCACCATAGCTACCTTATTAACACAATACGGTATTGGTGCCCCCATTGAAGATAATGAATACGCGCAAAAGAGCGTGGCTTATTCCAAAGATGAAGATCACGCCGATCGTTTGGGCAGAGATACCAAACAGATGAGGGTTCAATCACTTTTTTCTTCGGTCAAGAAATTGAAGGAAGAATTATTTAAATCATCGTATGACTATGCCAAATATGTTATCTTCCGCTGGCATCGGTCAGAGCGGACTTGGTTAATACGACTTGGTTGAATCAATATTTACCTGTGTTAGCTACATTCAGTGATGAAATGAGCAAAATTGGTAAAATATGCTGCGTGGCTATAATGAACAAAGAATTTATCCCTGTGGAGGAAAGGTGTGTGGAAGATTTATATATGAAAAAACTTGTTAGCTAAATTAAAAGCTTTGAGGTGTTAGATTAACGTCGTTCGTCTTCGATACACGGTCGGGAAAGTGCTGGAGAAGATGTTTGTGGTATATACTAAGGGCTGTGATGTGAAGGAACAGGTTAGAAAATATATAGTAGCCGTAGTATGTTTCGTTGAAGTATTGTTTTTGAAAAAAGCGAATGCGCATATTATCGCGTTCGTGTTTGTACAGTTTTTTCTAATGTATGTATTTGTATGGAATATTAATTCACCCTTCCCCTGTATTTAGGATTGGTTATAAATATAAAATAACAATTCCGTCTGTAATTTGATTTTTCAACCTCTTTCAAACTCTGTATAATAAATAAACAAAATTGAAATGTGTACCTTTGTCCTTGTGTTCGCCACCTAGATTATGACTCAAATTCTATGAAAAATAAAATTTCACGTTGGCGTGAAGTCAGCTGGGCAAATATGGCGATAAGGTCTCGTTTCTTCATATGTGTGTGTGTGTGCGTGATTCATCATCAGATAACATTGACTCTGATATGGTTATTGGGGAGATATCACATGTGGATGAAAGTCAGTCGCCAAATATCCTTTTATCATGATACTCTGAATATCTAAGCAGCTGTGTATATATATATAAAACAAAATGTAACGGCTGAGAGAGAGAGGGAGAGGGAGAGAGAGAGGGAGAGGGAGGGAGGGAGGGATGGGAGGGAGGGAGGGAGAGTATATTCGCAATGTGCATATATAAATTTAGAGATTTTATAGGAGGAGGATGAGGTAAACGTCCCGGTTACTTTGAAAACAATTAAAGGGGACATGAGTCGCAAAAAACAGTGAACTGAGTCTATTTGGGGTCAGGGTGGGGTCAAGTTTTATTCCCGTAGAGTTACGTGACATCACAGGGGTAGAAAAGTGGAGTCAATTTGGGGTGGGGGTTGAAATGTTGGTTTTTATTCCCTGAGAGTTATGTGGACGTCACAGGGGGTAGGAAAGTGGGGAGTCCAATTTGGGAATTTGGGGTCAGGGGTGGGGTTGAAAGGAACTGGTTTTTATTCCCAGAGAGTTTATGTGACGTCCACACAGTGGGGTAGAATAGTGGAGGTCAATTTGGGGTTGAGGGGTTTAAATGTTTGGTTTTTATTTCCCGGTATTCCCGAGAGGTTTTGACGTGAACGGTCAAAGGGGGTTAGGAAATGGTGGAGTTTCAATTTGGGGTCGGGGGTTGAAAGAATGGTTTTATTCCCAGAGAGTTACGTGACGTCACAGTGGTAGAATAGTGGAGTCAATTTGGGGTGAGGGGTTGAAATGTTGGTTTTTATTCCCGTAGAGTTTACGTGACGTCACAGGGGTTGGAAAGGTGGAGTCAATTTGGGGTCATTGGGATTGAAAGAATGGTTTTATTCCCAGAGAGTTATGTGACGTCACAGGGTAGAATAGTGGAGTCAATTTGGGGTGAGGGGTTGAAATGTTGGTTTTTATTCCCGGAGAGTTACGTGACGTCACAGGGGGTAGGAAAGGTGGAGTCAATTTGGGGTGAGGGCTTGAAATGTCGGTTTTTATTCCCGGAGAGTTACGTGACGTCACAGGGGTATGTCAGGGGTTGAAAGAATGGTTTTATTCCCTTAGAGTTACGTGACGTCACAGGGGGTAGGAAAGGTGGAGTCGATTTGGGGTTAGGGGAGGCCACGCCCCCCTAATATGAGCTCATGTACGTACATGAGCTTGTTAGACAAATGGAGTCAATTATGTTGGGGTCAGGGGTGTCCACGCCCCCCAGAATAGTGGAGGGTTGAAAGGATGGTTTTATTCCCTTATAGTTATGTGACGTCACAGGGGTAGAAAAGTGGAGTCGATTTGGGGTTAGGGGAGGCCACGCCCCCCCTAATATGAGCCCATGTACGTACATGAGCTTGTAAGACAAATGGAGTCAATTATGTTGGGGTCAGGGGTGGCCACGCCCCCCAGAATAGTGGAGGGTTGAAAGGATGGTTTTATTCCCTTATAGTTATGTGACGTCACAGGGGTAGAAAAGTGGAGTCGATTTGGGGTTAGGGGAGGCCACGCCCCCCTAATATGAGCCCATGTACGTACATGAGCTTGTAAGACAAATGGAGTCAATTTGGGGTCAGGGGTGGCCACGCCCCCAGAATAGTGGAGGGAAAGGAGGTGGTTTTATTCCTTATAGTTATGTGACGTCACAGGGGTAGAAAAGTGGAGTCGATTTGGGGTTAGGGGAGGCCACGCCCCCTAATATGAGCTCATGTACGTACATGAGCTTGTAAGACAAATGGAGTCAATTATGAGCTCATGTACGTACATGAACTTATCATACATATGGAGTCAATTATGAGCTCATGTACGTACATGAGCTTATAATACAAATGGAGTCAATTTGGGGTCAGGGGTGGCCACGCCCCCCCAGAATAGTGGAGTCTATATGGGGTCAGGGTGGCCACACCCCCCAGACAAGTGGAGTCTATATGGGGTCGGGGTGGCCACGCCCCTTTTGGGGGTTTTGGGGGTTGCCCCCCGCCCCCTTTTTAGGCCCACGTACTATGAGCCAATCAGGAGGGGGGGAGGGGGGTAGCCACGTTGGGGGGTGGGGGGGGGGGGGGCGGGGGGCGGGGCTAAAAGTGGAGTCTATATGGGGTCTTTTCCTCTACTTATATATATATATATATAACCCCCCAAAAAATTTAATACGTACTACATGAAACAGAGAAAATTATATATTATATATATATATATATATATATATATAATATATATATATATATATATATATATATATATTCATTGGTTAGAACTTCAGAGCCGAATGTACTGTTTGTTTATTTCTTGTTCGTGTGGACCCTGTGGTCTTTACAGGTCACTTCTATTTTTGTTTTGTCTTGCTCGAATTTTTCTGTTTGTTCTTCGTCTTTTCCTGTACATATGTATGATTATTCATACATCCATCAGTTTATCTATGGTATCCACCCCCTTTATTCTTATATATATATATATATATATATATATATATATATATATATATATATTTTATATATATTATAAACCCCCCAAAAAATTTATAACGTAACTACATGAAACAGGAGAAAATTATATTTTTTGGGGGGTTATATATATATATATATATATATATACTATATATATATATATATATATATTATATATATATATATTATAAGAATAAAGGGTGGATACCATAGATAAACTGATGGATGTATGAATATATCATACATATGTACAGGAAAAGACGAAGAACAAACAGAAATTCGAGCAAGACAAACAAAATAGAAGTGACCTGTAAAGGCCACAGGGTCCACACGAACAAGAAATAAACAAACAGTACATTCGGCTCTGAAGTTCTAACCAATGAATAAATTTTCTGGATCAGTTCAGAGTGCAGGTTGACCGGGTTCTATTCTGTTCTTGCAACAAAAGGAGAACGAGAAAAACAATATTTTGTTCTGAGGATAGACAGAAAGAGAAAATTACCACAAAAATTAACGGATCTATCGCATTTGGCTTGATACTGAGGAACAGAAGCATAGACAAAAATTGTTTTGTGATATGTGTCAAATGAACTCTGATGAAAGTTAGTTTAGAAATTTGGTAAAATTTAAGATTTATGTAGCTTGACGGTTTTCTCCTTCACACACCACATTGTGATCCATGACTCGCTAGATTCCATTTTCAAAGTCTAACTATAGATGATGCGGACAATAATAGGTGCAATGTGTATTCTAATAAACAATTGAAAATTTTTGAAAAAAAAGAGAGATTTTTTGGGGCGTAAAACTGTTTCAGGTAAGAACGTGTTAATACTATCATTTTAGGGATAAAGTAACGTGAGAATCCACAGAGAGAACAAATGTGTAGTGTAGTAAATGCAAGACTGTATGATGAGGACTGGGACTGGATGATGCTTGCAGAGAATTTTGTATTAACTTGTGGGGTGAGGAGAGGACTCCAAAGACTGGTAAAATAGTTTAAAGGTGGGTGTGAGAGGAGAGAGATAATCCTGGCCGAATAAATTTTAGGCTTGACGAATCAATGTTATTTGAAATGGAGGAAGAAGGGAAATGGTACTTAGGAATAATATCTAAAGATGATGGTGCCTTGAAGGAGTTAAAAAAAATAAAGCATGTAAAGAAACGGGAGGCCTATTACAGGTTTGATATAAGAGACGAATGTCTGTTAGTATCAAGAAAAAAAATTAATTGGAGTGTTTAGTGGTGGTCCGGGCTCCTCCAGCGAATGAAAAGGATAGGATGATAAAAAGAAGAAGGGCAAAAGGGGAGACGAAATAAATACTGGTTCTAAAGTAAAAAAAGGTCTTGCGACGAGATGAAATAAGGTGGTACTGTGAATGCAGGAGAAATTAGAGTGCTGCTGACAAGCCCTCTTTCATGCGTAATTATCTTTGAAGGGAGGCAAGTCCAATATTCAGCACAAGAAAATGTGTTGAATGAACATAACCCTGAATTCTATTTGAAACTCCATTCCCATTGTCTAGGAATTTCATTTATCAGCTACCTTACTTTATTCCCTGTCACTTGAAATTATGTTCAGTAACCTGTTCTAAGTACCTTCTTTGTTCTTCAAACCTAAATATACAAATTAACTCTCCCAGAAATTTCCACTTCATTAACTTCTGACCTTTGTCGGATACATTTAATGTCACACCCATTTTAGCCACCCATTTTATCCACACAATCCCTTGACTATCTTATTATTTCACCCATTCCCAGACTTTTGACGTTACAACAAATGCTGCCCCCTTGAAAATGATTCTTTGGAAAACTCATACTCCACCACCGAATTCTTAACTGACCTCAAAATGAATGTTTCACCAACACAGAGACAAGACACTGCAGTGCAAGGAAAAGAAACTGGTGACTAGCATTGTGCAACTTCTTTCTAAACTCCACACTAGAGGGAAACCACTACAGCTTGAAGAACTTTAAACAATTAGGTACTTGAAGACTTGCCAATTGCAAGTCTTCAAGTACCTAAGTCACCAGATTCAAGGGAGGGAAAACCTTATGGGCTACTTCAGCTACGAACCTAGACAAAATACCTTCAAATGGAGTTTTCGTTTAGCCTAACAAAGGTAAATCTGATTCGGTTCAGCACTGAGGGATTTCCTTCTTGATTGACTTCCACAAGCTTGGCTAAGGAGACACTTTTGAAATCCCATTTCCGAGCCACAATGCTACACTTGGTCAGAGTTAGTAGACTTTCAATCTTTGTTGCAAGCACTGTCGTGTTCATGATCGATCGAGAAGCACAGGTGGGATTGTATGTCACTTTGGAGCACCATGATCTTGAATCTTAAGTTTATTTACTCCTTTCTTCAAAGCTAATTATTTCAGAACTAACCAACATGTTGCATATGCTTAATTCTAATCATTTATTTTCATCACTTTGTATCAAACTTTGCTTCTCCCTACTCTGTTTTCTATTGTTTATTCTCATAATTCCACTGGAATGAGAACAAACGATAGCCATGCGATGCAAACATTGAATAAAACCCACAAATATTATGTTGTATGGGTAGTATTACAAGCCATGCAGAGAGCCTTTGCGAGCAGATAATAATGAACTGGGCGGTTCTCAAAAGCTATTTGCCTACGAGACTTAATCCTTCTATAATAATAATAATAATAATAATAATAATAATAATAATAATAATAATAATAATAATAATAATAATAATAATAATAATAATTACTTGTATTAAATTGTATAAAGTGGATTTTGATTACATAACAGCTTATCACGATACTGAGCATTTCTTAATAATAATAATCATACATGAATTATTTGAAGACTTTGCATCTCCGGTCATAATCAGATGTGAACTTGTCAAGCCGAACATCGCAGACAGCTGGAATATCTTTGACTGCCGCTAAGGTAAATACACCAAATGAATTCGTGTTCCACTTTTCCAGGATGACCAATTAAGCTTCCAGACACCGTGGCGCATTTATCATATATTTCAGATGTTCCTCTAATTGGATTTTCCTTTTGAAGTTCACGAGGAATAATATAATTGCTACTCCTATTTAAATTGTCGTTTGGGAATACGTGGAATTTAGCGAAGCAAAGCATGCCGTTTTCTGATATTACTGCAGAATGGGAAAAGGAAATGATTTCATTAACCAAACTACCTGGGGAAATAAATGATTAAAGTCCTCGCAATTTCATGTTATATTTTCATGGGAGGATTTTGTAAATAGTGGATGTCACTGTTCACGGATGTGTAATAATTGGTGGATCTCGGTTGTTAAGACATTAAATTGTTAGGGGGATACATAAAGATTGATGATTATCCAAAGAGCATGCGATTTTCTCTGCATATTTATTTCCGTATTCAAATTTTTTTTTTTTTTTTTTTTTTTTTTTTTTTTTTGACAATGGTACAGAATTTCAAAGTAGGGAGGGCAACTTTAAAACACTGGCTTTGAAGAATTTTGGCCTAGGGTCAAATCTTGCTGAGTGGTTATCACCCTCTTCTGGAAAGTCAAATATGACACGCATTAAATTTCATCATCAGTTATTATTAGTTGAAACACAACTACTGAACTTCTTTGACTTTAGCAAATAAGCCTCATGAGGTTACTAAAAACTCAATCTAACGAGAATGACATTGTCCATAAGATGCAAACTCAAGAATGCAAATTATTACTTTTCAGGCAGCTCCAAACGAATCCAGATTGATATAATAAATAGAGCTGGCTCCATCACCGCCTCCTCTCCTACAAAGTTCTGCTCCTACCCACTCACTCCTTTGAACAACATTACACACTCATAATATTCCATCATCGTATCTCACAGCCAACTCCTTCCTCGGACGTCATTTTACATTTGGTAACACTAAATAGAAAATATGTAAAGAGTGACAAGGCGTGTTCCGACCTCCAGCTTACTCGGGACGCGTGCAAGATTTTCCCCTCACGCATAAGTTTTAAACTTTATATTCCTAACTTTTAACACAAATTAAAACATGCTAAAATCTACACTCAAATAGAGTTTTGTTTCACCAACGAAAATTAAAATAAATACGCTACATTTTATTTTAAATAATTTTTCTTTTCTGTTTACCATTCGAACCAATGAATCATAAATATCCTATCCTAAAATTCCTGTATCTATACCGCAACTCGAAATACCCATTTTCAGACCTTTTTAGGCTCTTCCGCTGACATTTCCTAACAACCCCCCCCCTCCCCACCACGATAACAATAACAACAAAGTAGTTGGTAGGCTTACTCGCCGAGTGAGCGAAAAGTGGTGTCCATCAATCTATACCTCAAATTATTAAGATCTTGGTGAGGCAGGGAAGGAATGATAAAAACGCACTTGGTGAAAAACCTACGGAGAAGGAAATTCAGGTTTTCCCCAGATTCTCTTCAAAAGGCGGACATCTCCGTAAATACCTTTGTTCATGTCATGCTCAGTTGAATCCTTGGCTTGTTAAAGATTTGCATACCAGTAATTCATCTTTTTTTATTGTATTTCCTTTAGTCTTCTTTCATATTCACTTATGTCTAATATGTTATGATAATTAGCAACATTAATGGTGATTATGTTCTGTGCATATTATAGATACTGGTGATGATGATACAGGAAGTGTAACGAAGCTAAAGGTAAAAAAATTCAAAATCTACATGACGATCCTTAACTACCATGAAGCACTTCAGGTAGCGCTTCAAGTTACCAGGTATTTGCATCCAATTTGCCTAAAAATGTCACTCCACTATTACCTTTCATATGCATTTACTATATATATATATATATATATATATATATATATATATATATATATATATATATATATATTTTCAATTGACCCTTTTCTATTTGATAAGTGACTTAGGGAGTGACTTCAGAAGTCTTCAGAGAGCGCTCCACACTTCCACACTATCTAATATATGTATATGTATATATATATATATATATATATATATATATATATATATATATATATATATATATATAATTATAATATGCTGACTTGGTGTGTCATCGCCGATATGAATGTTGTCTACTCGGAGATATGAAATAAATACAAATATTATCAAACACAAACCTTCAGCATGCTTCAACTATTCGCTGTGACTTTTCAATGAGAACGATACATTAAAAGCAGAAAGGTGGATGGAGAACGGGTATGTATCATAAAATGTGGCCGGATATTAGGTAGATGATACTGAAATATGTGTAGTTGTAGTACGGAGGATATCTAATTACATAATTGCAGAGGAAATCATACATCCTGTGATGTTATTTTTGTCGGTGAATAAGGGTATATTCACACTATACGTAAATGCACCTGCACGTAACCGTACCGTAGCGGAGCGGTAAAATATTCTTCAATGGGATTGACATTGTAGCATTAACACTATACTGGGCCGGCATGGACAGTCACCTTCAAATGCCGGTGAGGTTTCTCGGCGACAATGTTATGCAAGTACGTCCATGTTCCGTTCAGGTACCGATTCTGTCACTGCTGGATAGTGTGAACGCGACAGTACGTGCAGGTATGAATGCTTCGATATGTCCTAAATAAAGCAGTTTATGTAACAGACGTAGTATTTTTCTCTGTAATTTTGATGTGGGATATGTTTTGATTTATACATTAACAGAAACTGTTTAGGTATAAATTATAAGAACCTTTTTATTTCTGTAAAAAGAAAGAAAATTGTACCACAACTAAGTTGGCACAAAAATTATCAGTCGTTTTCAGTTTTTTTTTTTTTTCTCTCCGAATGATTTGTCTGAGTCTGAATTCTAAAACAAGATTAACTCTATTGCAAGTACTATTTCGACTGATGACATTAAAATAATATTTTGCTTAAATCCAGTTTTTCTATTTGTAATATTTTTTTTATTTATATAACTTTAATAACTTAAAATTAAAAGGTTATTTACAAACCAGAATGCTCTATGAAATAGTATTTTTAATTGTGATTTATCTCATTTAAAAAAACCTCGGATTTTCGTTCAAAATTATTTCCTAAACGCGCTACACATCACATAATCTTTTTTTTTTTCTTTATCTGGGAGAACAGTTTTATTATCATTTTTTTTATTTGAAGGAAAAAATATCCAGTAAAATGTTAAATTCTACTTTTATTTTACTATCGTGTCAAAGTCATTATAATAAAAACTATGACCGTTTTTGAAACACTGAACTGTATAATTCTCAATAAACTTCCCAACAACAAACTGCTAGATTTTCTTTCGCTGATATAGCCTCACGAAAGGAAATGTTTCTTTTGCGGTTCTTCAAGGAAACCCAACAGCTCACTAAATTGGTTTCTCGGCATTCTGAAATAATTATGAAATTTTTGTTTGTCGTTCATTAGTTCTTTATATTGTATAAAGCAGTCTCCTTTATTTTTCCTTTTCTTCAGAGATCTATATACCCAATAAAGAACGCCTTTTTTTTTTACTTTTTTTTTCCGGTTCCTCTTCCAAAAGGAGTGCCATCACTGCCAAGTCACTTATACTATAATTCATTAACATATCAAACTTGCTCAAGATGCTGCCGGTATGAAGAACAGGACTAAACTACGACCATAAATACGGGAGAGTATAAGATGAATGCATATGCAGGATACGGGCCGGTGCACGTCAGGTGCAGGTCCGTTTACGTGCAGGTACAGTGTGAACACACCCTGACCATTTGACGGTTGTTATCAAAGTGCAGAAGGCAATACGAATCTTATATGGTTTTGTGTGTTTACTACGAGTTTTAGTTTTCTGTAAAAGAAAACTATTGAGATGCTTTGTCTGTCTGTCCGCACTTTTGATGTCCGCCCTCAGATCTTAAAAACTACTGAAGCTAGAGTGCTGCCAATTGTTATGTTGATCATCCACCCTCCAGCCATCAAACCCTCTAGCTTCAGTAGTTTTAATTGTATTTAAATCTAAACTTAGCCATGATCGTGGTTCTAGCAACGCTATAGGGCAGGCCACCAACAGGCCGTGGTTCATACAACATTATACCGGGACCACCGAAATATGGATCTATTTTAGGTGGCCTTGATAATACGCTGTACAGATAACTCGATTGCGCCGAAGAAACCTCGGCGCATTTTTTCACTCGCTCATGTTAGAGAACAATTCTGCATCGCCCTGTGGAGCCTCCTCTTTAGCAGGTCAATGACCTCGCTGGACGATTGAAGCGAATGTAATTTTGGAAAGTAGGATACTATATCTGATAAGTACCTTGGCTACTTCGTATGGCGTCTGGGATGTAATGGACTCCAAAGGATTGTTGGGTTTATGGGACTTAACCAGCCCATAACAATAAACAGGCCCATTATCCGGGGTTAGTCTCCATTCCCTCTCTCAGGCACACACACACACACACACACACACACACACCACACACACACATATATATATATATATATATATATATATATATATATATATATATATATACACATCGTGTATGTATATGAATCACAGTAATATGATATGACACACACACATATATATATATATATATATATATATATATATATATATATATATACTAGTTACTTTCCACAATGTCATACCAACTTCTTGATATCCTCACACTTTGGAAACGCCTCTCACTACAAAGCCTAGGTACAAATGAAGAAAGAGACGAAGAGATTCTGACGCCCGGGCCGGATTCGAAGTCGCATCTGGGGCATCGGAACAAGGGGGACGGTTTATTCACGTGGCCAGCACACACATTTGTCCCTTAAAAGGGACATTGTCAGAAAGGTACATCCTTCTGTTTTTCACAGCAAGTCTTTTCAAAGTTGAGGTTGCTATATATATATATATATATATATATATATATATATATATATATATATATATATATATATACATATATATATATATATATATATATATATATACATACATATATATATATATATATATATATATATATATATATATACATATATATATATGTATATATATATATATATATATATATATATATATATATATATATATATATATATATATATATAATACATAAGCCTTACAGCTATGGAAGCTGTCCAAGTTGGCACATATCTCGATATGATTAGAAAAGGAAACACATTGGCCACATCGGGGGTGTGTCAAATGCGCATGATCAGATTAGGCTTCACCAGCTGACCGGACGTAAACAAACAGCAAAACAAACACACCTATCTATACGACAAGACCAAGGAGGAACATCGAATAATGTCAGTTTGTGTCCACACTGATAATATTCCCTTCACTGTACAACAATACGAAAACGGTAAATCCGTGAATAGAGCAGACGGCATACTATGGTGGACAGTAACCGGGCTTGCAACACAACCGTCCCCCCTACCCCAGCCCCTTCCAATGGACAGAAGATCCCTTAGCATCGACGAAACTCCTTTTCAAAGGAGGCTTTACAGCAAATGTATATTGTACGTTCTCCTGCGTTCAGTGGAGCTATGTCACAATTCCTCGGATATTTTCAGGTCAAAACATAACATTGTCGAAAAGAAATGAAAAAATATCAGATTTAATAAAATCGAAATGAAAAAAAGAAATGTCACAAATTTCGTTTGATGGAAATAAGTTTAACAAATAAAACATTTAATTTTGCTTACGGATTTAAGTTACTGTCGTTATTTCTTTGCTCACTTCTTAGCAAAATTGTTGATTCAGCTTATGAATACATAATTTATAACTAATAAAATTGACAAGGGCGGTGGATTTAACTTCTATTTCCAGTAAAACTCCAAGATCTGTCCCAAAGCAGCCATTTCTTGGACATTTAAGGTATCAGTTGGGAATATGTTAATTAAATTTTCTGATAAAGTTGTGTACATCTGAATACAGCAAAATTGTTGATTTAGAAACTATGTTAACTAAGTTTATTATTTTCTTTTATCTTGTCTTTCCATTAGCAATGTAATTTAAATTACGACTTTTTCCATGAAAGAATTCTCATTAAAATTCTTTCCCGGTGGGTCAGCATCCCTGGTATGAACAAAAATATTGAGATATTTATGACAAATTCAGCGAACAAAGACCATTTTACTTGGTATAGGTAAAACGACAAACCTAATGATAGATAAAGATAAATAGACAGATAGGCAGTGGTATAGATATAGATAATGGCACACAAATAGGTATAAAAACATAAGGGAAATATACAGACATACATCATGATCTCTATTCAACTGAATATAAGTCAGTATACTAATAAGAGTTATGTTCGGAATACACAAGAAAATACATGACCACACTGGTAATGTACCGAATGAGAATAGTATATTGCAGTGAAATTAAATTTTGTTCAAAACTATGCCATGTTTATCATTTGCAGTAAAAAAGAGCAGAAGCGAAAAATATTTGCTGTAAAAATCAAAGTAAAAGATGCTCTCTTTGATGTGAAATGAAGTGTATCAATGTTCCATTTAAAATGTTCCCATAAAAAGCGTTCACCGTTAATTGCAAAGACAGGTCTTTGAAAGCAAATATTTTCCTGCCTTTTAGAGTACACTTTCTATGGTGAAAACTTTCGGTTCTTTCTGATGGAAGTCTATCGCTCTCTTCGAAGCTATTATTATCATTACTATTGTTATTATTTTTATTATTATCATGGTAAAGCGTACTGCTTCTTCCGTATATCAATTTTTTATCATGCTTTCATACACACACACACACACACACACACACAGACACACACACACACATATATATTATATATATATATATATATATATATATATATATATATAATGTATGTATATAATGTATGTATGTGTGAATTTATGTAAGTATGCATTTATGTATGTCTATATATACATACACGCAAATTATATATATATATATATATATATATATATATATAATTTGCGTGTATGTATGTATGTATATATAGACATACATAAATGCAATACTTACATAAATTCACACATACATACATTATATACATACATTATATATATATATATATATATATATATATATATATATATATATATATATATATATATATATGTGTGTGTGTGTGTGTGTCTGTGTGTGTGTGTGTATGAAAGCATGATAAAAAATTGATATACGGAAGAAGCAGTACGCTTTACCATGATAATAATAAAAATATTAGTGTACTTAGGAAGCAGACCCTCTCTCAAGCATACTTTATTAAAAGTAAATGGCTACTTCAGCAGCGTTACACTTGTAGAGATTCTTCTCTATTTTGCGAATAGCGGCTTTTTTCAGTGCTACTTAAACAGGCTAGTAGAGCGCCTATAGAGGTCATGGTAAAATACAGGGTCAAAATAGGTGTATATATTTGAATTTTACAGATAAACTATGATACCATAGTCATCAAAGTCATTAACGATTTCTCTCTCTCTCTCTACTCTCTCTCAGGCAGCCAATGAAAACAAGACTCACCGCCACCAGCCAATAGGAGACAAGCATGGGGCAGACCCCCTGCTGTCAACCACAGATATAAGGAGGACGGACACCGCACCAAGATCAGTCCACCCTCAGCTTGCCCAGCCCGAGGATGTCTGGCAGCTCCAGACGAAAGCTCGCTTTAAGAAGAAAGAGAGAGAGAGAGAGAGAGAGAGAGAGAGAGAGAGAGAGAGAGAAAATCGTTAATGACTTTGATGACTATGGTATCATAGTTTATCTGTAAAATTCAAATATATACACCTATTTTGACCCTGTATTTTACCATGACCTCTATAGGCGCTCTACTAGCCTGTTTAAGTAGCACTGAAAAAGCCGCTATTCGCAAAATAGAGAAGAATCTCTACAAGTGTAACGCTGCTGAAGTAGCCATTACTTTTAATAAAATAATAAAAATAATTATATATATATATATATATATATATATATATAAATATATATATATATATATATATATATATATATATATATATATATATATATATATATATATCATCATCATCATCATCATCATCACCATATCAGCCGTTGCTGGTCCACTGTAGGACAAAGGCCTCGGATATGTTCTTCCACTCTCGTCTTTTTATGGTGTTTTAATGCCGTTTTATACCCGCAAATTTTCTTAGGTCGTCAATCCATCGACTTCTTTTCCTTCCTCTGCTTCGTTTGCAATCTCTAGGGACCCATTCTGTTATTCTTCTCGTCCATCTATTATCTGACATTCTCATTATATGTCCTACCACCTCCATTTCTTTTTCTTACTTGTTGTTAGAGCTTTCTCTACTTTAGTTGGTCTCGTATCCATGTTGCTCTTTTTTTCTGTCTCTTAGTGTTATTCCCATCGTTATTCTTTCCATAACTCTTTCAGTTGTAACTAGCTAATGTTCTAAGGCTTTAGTAAGGCTACAAGTTTCTGATGCATAAGTTAATACTGGTAGGACCATCTGATTGAATAATTTTCTTTTTAGAGAAAGTGGCAATTTACTTTTCATAATCTCGTTTTGTTTACCAAGTAATCTCCATCCCATACTTAACCTTCTTTTAATTTTGGTCTCAGGGGAAACACTTACTGTCTGTCCTTAATACGTATATTCATTAACAATCTCTAGAGGTTCGTCCATAACCCTTATTTGTTGTCTCTCTGCATTTTCATTGAACATTATCTTAGTTTTACTCATATTAATTTTCAGACCTACATTTCTGCTTTCTCTATTATACATCTAACTTTAGCAAAGACAACTTTCCTCCCCCTTTTACACTACTTGAAAGGGGTGGAAAGTTCCGCCCTCAAAAACACAATAAACATTCCCAATGATTGTTTTCGTCTTTTATATGAATACACATATTCTATGGTTACGAGAAATATGTTTAATTGTGTATTTGTGCAAGCACATAATATTATATATATATATATATATATATATATATACTATATATATATATATACTATATATTGACACACATATACGTATATATACATATAAATATGTGCATATGTATATGTATACATAACACAATCCACAACACCTTACAGACGGTAACTGACTCCGTAAACCTAAAATAATCCAGTAAGAAATAAATACTAAAAAAATTATAACAGAAGAGCTGGCACCGAATGGGAGCCCCATAAATCGGCATAAGCCATCCATCCAAATTGACCTGTCAACAATTTGTCATCTGGCAGCGACGTGGCTCTGGCTGTCTGCCGCTCTAACGGTTATGGCTCGCAGAATATTCAGTGGTCGGGCTCCAGCGGGATTCAGTACAGAGTAACATGCGTGCGATTTACTACTATAACACACGAACAATCACATTTGAAGGTAACTCTGGCACTAATTCGCAGACAAGCTCGAGTACAATCGTATGCGCACATTTATAAACTATTTGATCTTGATATTAACGCTGGTACTTAAGGCAAACATACGAGCCCTGGCACACACACACACACAATTTCATGAAATAATTGTAAACTGACACTCATGCAAAACCGCATACAATAGCTCATAAGCTTTTCTTCATTAGGATACGCTTTTGTTTCAATTGTTTATTTGTTTCATTTTATTCCTTTTGTTCTGTTTCGTATCTGGACATTTATTTTTTTGTTAAGGCCTGCAATTCAAGAAAACCTTTTGTAGTGTTTCATACGACTATACGCACATTAAGCAAATGTCAATGGAATTACAAGATAAGAATGTCCATCAAACCAATCGCTCTTACTCAATCATCTTGATTTGATTAGCATATGAACAACAATTTTAAGCCTAATCATTCCCATCCACCTCTGGGGTACTGGACTGCATTTGTTTTGAAACCTTAATGCGACTAAAAGAGCAAAATCCCTTGTTGGAGCAAAGACAGATTAATCCATGCCTACTTAAGACCAACTACCGACTTCCAACATAATCTGTGGATTGACTCAATGGGTTCGTGTTTCTGTAGTTTTACTGAGATTCTTATTGCTATAGATTTCTGCCTTCTTCGTATCATATATGAATTTATCATTTCAGAACGGTAAAAGTTGTTCCTTTTGAATGAAATTCCACCCTTCTCCTTAAATCTTTTACAGTATATATGACGATTCATCCGTGCCTGGCCACATTTAATTTTTATTTTCGAGTTATTTCGATCTCCCCATTTTTATTATCATTCCCCATTTGTTCGTCACGTTTACAGAACTTAAACGCCTAACACACGTGTTCCTTGACGCAACCCATTACCAGGGAAGCGTGCCTTATGAAGGGACACGGTGCAATCTATTGAAGGGGGTTTTTATCCCATCGCAATGCCCCATAAGTGCGTGAATAGCCCTTCGTTAGGAAAAGGTGACAAGTCAGGGGAACGTAGGTCACCATTGTCGAATCTTTGACCTGAGCTTTTGTCTTGTTTAGGTCTAACGGCACTGCCACTAGTTACTCTAAGTCTCCGACTTCCAGTATTCACAAGCGGATTGCAATTAATTTTATCTAAACCTTGAACTGCAAAGGATGAATATGTTAAAATCATCGATAACCACCAAACCTTGGTGCAGCACCAGTTACCCCACGGATTAACTTCTTGTCGAGGTGAACAATGATGGTCCGCCGATGCCCGACCTAGGGTCACAAGAGCATCCCAAAATCGATGGCTGAAATGCATTTGTCCTCAGCACCAAAGCATCCACTCTCCCTCCCTCAACCGTCTTTCATACATAGTTTCGAGAGTCAAGCTTGTATTTTTGTTAATAGAAGGCTGCAGTTTTCACTATCATCAATATAGATCTTTCTTCCTGTCCCGTCACAGGTAAGTATATTCCAAAACTCATTCCAGATAAATCTTAGAAAGAAAATTAAAATTATGTAGAATGTAGATAGTCTTGAAGAATCAGCAACAGTAAGCTTTGGGCACGAGCTGAATATTTCATCCATTGGTACTTTGTCTACCTATGGTTGTTCGGTGAAATCCTGAATCAGCTTTGATGGACATATCGCCTTGGTCCCTCACCCTTTTCTTTAAAGGAAAACTGTCTTAAAGAGAGAGAGAGAAAAAAAAACTGTCAAAAAAGAAAAGCGTTCTGCGACAAACATTTTGTTATTGCATCCCCGTTTTTTTTTATTTCAGATCACGAGACATTCTGAGAAAGCAACTGAAATATTTAATATACAATCGAACTACGGCAGTATAAAAGGTGATACAAATAAGTGAAATCTATTAAATAAAAGGAAAGAAATAAAAATGAACTCAATCATAAAAAGGCCTCACATGAATTGAAGTTATCAATAACAGTATATTGACTTCTGAACAAACAAAGAAAAAAATCACTTGGGAGTATTAATATATTTGAGCAATTATATAAATAATTACTCATGTAAGTAACATATCTTTCTATGCTTATGAGAGAGAGAGAGAGAGAGAGAGAGAGAGAGAGAGAGAGAGAGAGAGAGAGAGGGTCAAATTAAATCTTCTCTCTCATGACAAAGAGGTATCAGGTTGCAACAGTTACGAAACAACAATAAGTCCGTTAATTTGTCCTCCACAGAATGATTGAGTGGTTGATTGTGAGTTATCTGGCGTCACATACCAGAAAGGTATTTTTTTTTTTTGTACAGGGAAAACTTTGCGCTATAGGATTGAATGACGGGACGTATACGAACATAAAATATATTGACAATTCAGAATACCGAACGTACTTTCCAAAGTAATATTAATAGCCAAGTGTCCACTTGTCGTAAATACTTCAGAGCGTTTTATCTTCACTGATAAGTTGTCTTGGCATAAATGACGTTAAAGAATGTGCCAATCAATAGTATATTGTCATGAGAAAGTAGCATTACAGTGACAATGAATAAAACTCCTTTAATACAAAGGACCTCCTATTAAATGGCGGGTGAAAATATGACCAAGTCGAGGTTAAAGAGGATGGATGGATGGACAGCTCGGGGTAAGAGAACAAAGGCAGCGTATAATAATATGAGATAAAAAGGAAGAGGTAAATATCCCAAAATTAGAGCACAAAACAGTCAACACTTACTGCAGGCAGCCATCGGAAAAAGGATCATGAGCTCACCTGCAAAGGAAATGCAGAATATCAATGGCATAATTATCATATTTGTTTATTGGAGCAACAAATGAAAGGAATGATCACAGACGAAGATAATAAAAACCACATTCTCAGACGTTTCCATCGTTACCGAAAAATCAGCAATGTAATTTTAGTACACATTCTCTTAAGAATAGATTTCAATAATTGATTCCACAAGACATATGACAGCATTTTTGATATATGATATATGCTACATTTTAAACGGAACTCTTATATGCTGCTCACTCTATGTCACCACTGATCAAAGAGTCCTGGGAATACTCTTCAAGATCATTCGGACACCTACATAAATATTATATCACAAACATTTACAGCTTTCATTACACAAAAGAGGGAGGGAAAAAAAATGTTAAGTTTATACTCACTTCTTCCGCTTCCTCTGCGATTTGTTTCCCTAAATCTCTTGACTCCCACCGATCACTTCGTAATGACACCAATTTTCAAAGCGAAGTTTACTCTAGCCATATTTAGAATACAATTTTATGGGTAAATTATACTTCTATCTATATGTAAAATCTGCTTTCTTTGTATGTAACAAAATAATAAAGCCTTATCAATGAATGCAATTTACTGGTAAGCGAATGAAATTTACTGGTAAGCGTTCCAGGACACTGCTGGTTGAAGATATAATTGGCAAGAGGTCTTGCAATACGTGTGATGGGTTTTTCATTTTTCTTCGTCTTTCCCTTCTTCAAACGGCAAAACAGCAAGAACTCTCAATTTATCTTCTGATATAAAATGGGAAGAGATATTGGCTAATATTGGCCAGAATTTTGTGTTGATATGTACTAAGAATCATAGTGGATTTTTTTCTCCAAGTAGAACAAAGAGAAGATACCGTGGGTATTCAACGCAAAAGACGAAATTGATTAATGAATATAATAATACACTTCTAAAGAATACTATGTAATCAATAACTAAATAAAACATGATACTCCTGATAAAGTGAACAAAGTATTTTTTTTATTGA
The DNA here is from genome assembly GCF_015104395.2 of Macrobrachium nipponense. Taxonomy (NCBI): domain Eukaryota; kingdom Metazoa; phylum Arthropoda; class Malacostraca; order Decapoda; family Palaemonidae; genus Macrobrachium; species Macrobrachium nipponense. Next base: position 101,908,186 of record NC_061108.1, read on the forward strand.
AGCCGGAATAAGAATCTGGAAATCTCAACTAGAAAATCAATTAAATAAAATTCCTCACTCGATGTCGAAAAGGACAGAATTAGAACGTTTATCTTAAGGATATTTCCCAGTGACAAGGATTGCCAAACAACAGAAATATAAGCACAGCTGACATTTTTTATATGAATACTTTGGCCAAAAATTCCCCAAATGAGCTTTTCTTTAAATGGAAATAATATTGATAAAAAAAATTATCATTACATGATTTGTATTCGAATGAGACGGTGAAATAGGTGTAAACCAAGCTGTAGCTTTAAAGAGCTAACTTTAGCTCAGCTCGTTGCTCAGAACACACAATCACTTTCAGTACAAAGTACTTCTCAATAATTTATTCTTCATCTGGTTATTACAGGAAAGTGTACAGAAAAGTTTAATTAATTCTATGGGTCATGTGAAAAAATATGAAAAAATAATTCAAGTAATAAATATCGTGCAATAATTTTCGTCACAATGTGAAATTACGAAACTTAAAAGTTTACCGTGAAAATATTTCTGCAGAACTTATTATGTAAAATTTCATTCGCTGAAATATAATTAAGAAGGCGTTCTCTCCTTCAAGGGACTAATCTGTAAATACAAATATTTATTTTATCCAAAAAATATTATCCGAGAATTCTCGTTACTTATCATTCTGTTATATTCTTTCATTATGTACATGAATGAAAATTACAATATTTTTCTTTACTTTCAAAGCTCCTACAAAACTTTTTTGTAGCAGACAGTTAATTCAGCCACACTGATCTTTTAACACACCAGTATTTTGTCCTTTCATTCTTACAAAAATCGTGGATATCAACGCAGTTCATGCTTTGCCACACGAATGATCAGTTATTTCTCGCAATTGTTTTGGAACTTTTTTTCGCATCTTGATATGTCCTGTACATCTTGGCACGACAGTCAATAACATTTTTTTCTCCATACGTAGCATCTCATTTGTAAAGCCATCCAATCCTGGCGCTTTTCCTTGATCTAACGTTGTAATACATAATCTTAAGTAACATTAATAATGTAATTTTCAAGTTAAAAAAAACTATTGCAAAAACAATATACACATTATATATAATATATATATATATATGTAACGCAGATAAGAATCTCGTATTATATTTGGTATGCGTGAAACCAAAGCGGTAGGCAAGCTGATACACACAATCTCTCTCTCTCTCTCTCTCTCTCTCTCTCTCTCTCTCTCTCTCTCTCTCTCTCTCTCTCTCTCTCCAAGCGATCAACGGCACAGCCTCCCCTCTCTCTCAACTCGCGATCTCTCTCTATCTCCATTCTAACAGGTCATCAAATGAGAGACAAAGTTATATAAAAATATAGTATTTATTTAACAATGGATAATAACTCAAGTCTCACAGACTAACTAACTCAGTTAACCCCCCCAGTATTTTGAAAAGTCTAATCAGTAATTAGTTACACCAATTGTCTCTTCTCCCCTACGGGACTCTCTGTCCCCTTGCTAGAACACTTAGTTCCCTTGCCAGAATCGTCTGTTACAAAGACAGGAGAAACACACTCGTTAGCACACATAAGTTTAAAGACAAAGTTAAAGATTAAACATTCTTACAAATGTCAAACAGACAATAAGCCACCCCTTTGGCTAAAGTAATTCAACACTTACCCATTCCCAAGCCATAATATCACTCACAGTTTAAAAAAACACTTTGGCACTCGCCATCGTGGCTCTGCCTTCCTCCCATTTGCCAACACCTCATGTTACTGGCTACAACCAGTTTCTAAAGGCATTTGAACAAGAGCCCATGAACTGACGAACATTGACTCGCTTAACTATGCATTTTCATATCACGCCATCACAGAAATCATTTATCAGCTTCCTCAGCTCGTTGCTTTGGCTCTGTTCTGCGCATTCCAAAAAGGTCACAGCACATCACATTGGCGTATTAAATATATCATTAATTATAACCCCTGTCTACTCACACATATATATATATATATATATATATATATATATATATATATATATATATATATACACACTCGTATACGTGTATATGCTGTGTGTGAGTGTGCGTGTGTAAAGCTCGTGAGGATCGTTATTAAGTAGTCTGCTTTACTGTATCGTTGGAGAAGAAACTACAGTACAATAACTGCTCGATCAAACAGTAATTTGGAAGTTTGATTAGAGCTCACTTCCCTAAATGTTACTAGGTGTTATTTCGTGGTTTTTTCCCCCAAAGGTTCTGTAAACTTTCTCGCTTAACTTTTCAATGGCTATTAAACTATTTACTCTGCAGGAAAGAGAAACAATTATGGATACCCCAGAATAAGTGTTGATCACAAGAAAAGGGTAATTTCATAAACCTCCTTTTATAGGGTATGAGAAACCCTCTTTTTACAAAAAAAATTATGATTTAAGGGCTGCTGACCCCAGGAGCTGGTAAACATGAATTAATATGTTCTTTATGTCAATAACTCTTACTGACTCGAAAACAACAAATTATACCAAAAATACAAGAATTACTGACATACAATTCTTGGATTGGTGTCAGCATGGTCTGAGCGACTAGTGTATGACTGTTTGTATGGTGTTTTTACGTTGCATGGAACCAGTGGCTATTCAGCAACAGGACCAACGGCTTTACGTGACTTCCGAACCACGTCGAGAGCGAACTTCCATCACCAGAAATAAACATCTCTCACACCTCAATGGAATGCCCGAGGATCGAACTCGTGGCTACCAAGGTGGCAAGCCAAGACATACCGATCACTCCACTCAGGCTTATGTAGGAATGACATCAAAACAATTGTAAAATAACAAAGTTCTCTAGCACAACTCTGATTTTCCTAAAATTAATCTTCAATCAGAAAATATCCAAACTGCTGTTCTGCAATTCCGTATCTCTCTCTCTCTGGCAACTTCAAAAGAGCATAGGATCTAAAGCGCAACAAGAACATCAGCAGTTTCACCTCGAAATTAATGACCACGAAACTACCCACTGAAATGGAGAAAATTGATGATCTCCGCAACTACACCGAGAGTTCCAAACTTTGCCGGGTACAGCTGGCTGTGGAATAGACATTGCTGTAATGGCCGTACTTTTTGGTAGCGTTAGAAGCGGCGATGAAGATTTCAGTATAATTCCATTTAGGGGGTTATTCTAAAAGCTAAGTGCCAGAACAGGGTCCGCGCTATGAATTTTCCTTTAATGACACGAAGCCACGCGCACGGACCAGCACAAACATTCACGCATAAATACTATTTCTTTACTTGAATTTGCTATCATAGTTCTCTTACGAAGAAGTAAAGTAATACTTCCCCTCTAATCGGTTATTTGAAGCTAAATAAGCGGCGGCCGCCCACCCCACTCACAAAAAAAGAAAGAAAGCGAGAAAAACTTCCATAGTGTCAAAATTACTTTTACTTAACTTGTTTGTAATGACCAAGATAAAACGAGTCTCACTTATGGGACTATACCTCCTAGGATAATCTGAATCAATAAGTGAAACTTAATTAGGCGAATTTTCATTGGATGAGTCTTTTTATCAGATTATTTGAAGGGGAACTTTGAGATACTTTTATCACCATGTGTGAGTAATACTAAAAGTCCATTGGGTTTGGTTATTGCTTGAATGGGTGACCACCAACGAATACAAGCCGTATTTAGCATATAAACAACTGTATTAGCTCAGGCGTGGGATTAGCAACCTCATAAAAAATTAAAGCTTTGTCACTGACAATAGTATTTACTTAAGAATCTATCATCATCAGAAAGAAGTTACAGAAACCAAGATAGTGAATGAAAGCGGTATGAATAAAATAAATAAAACAAGATGAAATACGAAACTGAATTTTATATCACTCAATCACCTGTTACATTGATATATGAATATGTAAAATGAAATTTGTCCTTAATATTCAATTAAAAAGGAAGAGTAAACAGCGAATACACATTATTCTGTTCATTCTGTCCACAGTCATTGAATTACCGGTTAATAGAAAAGACATCAAGCGTAATAACTAGTAATGTACTCGTTCAAAAATAAATAATGGCCACGAGAGAGAGAGAGAGAAAAAGAGAGAGAGAGAGAGAGAGAGAGAGAGAGAGAGAGAAAGAGAGAGAGAGAGAGATTCTGGAAGATACTCACCGCGTTATCCACAAACGTAACATCCTTTCGGTTTTTCAGTTAACCTTTACGGGATGGGTTTGCTAGCCTTACACCTAAGGGCACCATGGATCTTGTATATTTATAACGGACCCATTTTTCATCACCTCGCTAACCAAACGACCAGAGGTAGGTATAACATGTTACTGCCAACCGGTGTCGACTTTATTTCTAAGCCATTAACGAAGGACCTCTCCTAACCAAGCCAAGTGCGTACTTTGCCACTCAAGCCACGCCAAACTAAGCGCTATGCTAGCCAAGCTATGCCAAGTTCTTTTTCTGATCTAATCGTATCCTTTCTGGCTTTTTTCCGTGCAAGGTTCACTTTACTGGCGTTAGTGCGTGCGTGTGTGTGTGTGTCAAGTTATCGGTAATGCAGCTGGCGTTGATCGCTAACATCCTTTGTTTATGTATATCCCGATTTGTTCAGAGGGAAAATATGAATGCTTCCTATTTTTCTTTAATCAATAAACCGAATAATTCACGTTCCACATGATAATTGCTCTAAATCAGGATAAAAGTTTTGTACAATATCATATCAATAAACTTTTAACGGATACATGTTAGCATGCTGGGTATATACAAAATAAAATTTTGGAATCTCTCCATAACTAGCATCATTGTGGATTTGAATACCTTCCAATATTTCTGAATTCCATGGTTCAAGCTCAAAGGTGCTTATTGATAATATATATTCTCGTTCGTCTACGCGTGTCGCGACTGCAAAAAGGAGTAATCTATGTGAATTTCATTTCAGTGTCTGTAGGCAATTGCAATTGGTAATGAATAATTTTTAAAAAATGACAATATTAATGAACATCATTGTTTTATACTTACCAATCGTAGAGCACTAAATCTACATTGAAGAAAGCAGGTTCATCTTCATCATGTATCGGTTATTATCTTTCAACTGTCAATGCAGTCTGCATTTCATCTCAGTCTTTGTATACGTGTAAATGCAAGTTCTTCTGTTTTCTCCTTCGTGATTAGATGCAACTATTCGTAAACTGTAAAAATATTCTCTCATGTGAGATCGCGCTCTTCTCCAAATTTTAATTCGACGAATCTTCGTTTTAATTAAGAAAAATAAATCGCACGATCCATCTGTCATTCATATTTCACATACTTTCTCAGAATTTTTTTTATTCTAAATAAAGTCTGTTTTATTCTACAACAACCAATACTCTGGATGAAGAATTGCATTCAAGTTAGGCACAGTCGCTGTAATCATGTACTGAATTCTTTACTTAATAAAAACTTTTAAACTTTTATTAATGTCTATGGTGGCTCCTAAGTTTTCAAAACCAACTTTGCATCAATTGCAAGCATTAGTCAATCACAACTAGCATTCTTATTTCATAACTTTGCTCTTCCATCTGATATCCTTTCTCTGACATCTCGCATCGCTCAATCCATTAAAATATTGAACAGCTAAACAAAGACCCACTTTTATAGCCAGACCTGTCACCTTCTCGGTATTTACCCGCCTCCCTTTCATCATGAATATTTTAACTGCTCTCAGTGACTTACATTCTCCTAACCCCGCACTGCTCTGGCAAACACCCATTCTATCTCTGTTAATCGTACTAGAAGTATTTTTTTTTTTAACATCTCTTTGCTCATGAGTTCCTCACATACATATATTTCGTTTGGACCAAAACACACACACACACACACACACACACAAAATAAAACAAGGCGGCAGAGTAGATCGGGGCGGTCTGTAGCGAGTCTTTTGTGCTTGTTTTATTTGTTACAAATACTACAGTCTTCTATAATACCCCTCAGTGTAACTGAATTCAACATATTACGCAACGTTTCCTTTGTACTGCAAATTTATCATCTAATATTACATGCATCTTTTTGAAGCTAATGCCAGTGTTTAAATTATAATAATAACACTAAGTCATTGGACATGTATTCCACTTTACTTATTACACGTAATATCAGTCACATGTTATAGACTAAGGTTTTAGAATACTGATATCTCTATAATAGTTTCAAATCGATGATGCTTTTCATATCTTGTAACATACTGAAATATGTAAAATATAAATGAAACGAGCCTTCGGGCAGAACCGAATGTCATTTCTGATTTCCCTACTTATCCGATTTGTCGTCTCTTCATATACGGCGGCAAATGCGTTAAAACTCTCAAAGCATAATGAGAGTCATTCCCATTCTAAATACATGTGATTATGAAACAGGATAAATGAAGTGACTAAGACCGGAGAAGCCCCAAGAATGACAATTATTTCTCATCAAGCATCTCCATAAACGGGAGAACTCGTAGCGCAGATGCCGGATAAAAATAGGACAAAAGCTGGAGGCACAGGGAGGACAGTGGATATTAAGGCCTTTCCTGTCATACACAAAAACACATATCCATTATTATTATGTGTGTATCACACATATTTACATATATGTATGTATGTATGTATATGTATATATATACGTGTTTTATATATATATTATATATATATATATATGATATATAATATATATCTATATAATATATATACATACATCCATACATACATACATACATATATATCTGTATATATATATATATCTATATATAATTATATAATATTATATATATTTATATATACTTATGCATACATACATATATATACGTATATATGTGTGTGTGTGCACACGCGAATTTAATCGGGAAAGTGTTGACTTCTTACACTCAATTAGTATATCTCGTGAGTGTTTCGAAAAGAGCCTGATAAACAAGGTGAAAGGAAAACAAATTATGGCGCAAACAACCAACAGAAATTGACTAGCTTGACTAAAATTTACCTTAGACTACCAACGCTATATATAAAATAACATGTTTCAACCAACCTAAATCCTCAGAGCCCGAACACTGAGTTACCAAGAAAAGTTCCTCAAGAAAAAAAAACAGAGATTTTATGCTATTAACAGGCAGCAGAAGAGGACTAACTATTCAATAGTGGGAAGAGGTGTTTGATACGAAGCCCTTCGAGGACGAGATGAGGGGTTTCATTATCGTCTTGCGCTAAGATTAGCTCAAGTCAGCTTTATCTTCCCATCTGTTTATAGCTAGAAATCTCGCTTCGCCCTGAAGGGCTTTTCTTGGCCACCCAGTTTTAATCCTCTGAGGCGTTAGGTTGGCTTTCGTCATATAATTGTGCTTTTAGCTTCTGCAATCTATTGAATTCTAGCTTTATCTCTTAACTCTTTTCTAATGCCTCCGAGTCCTGGAATTGCTCCTACTTTTTTTTTAACGGTGACGATGAAGCTTTGCTCAAAAAGTTCGCAAGAAATGGATGAATCGATATATCACCTTTTTGTCCTCCTCTTATTATATATATATATATATATATATATATATATATATATATATATATATATATATATATATATATATCAACGCTATGTATTTATAAATATATATATATATATATATATATATATATATATATATATACTATTTATATATATATGTGTGTGTGTGTGTGTGTGTGCTTGTGCGTGTGTGTAGGTGCAATCAATACTTTCATGCAAAATCTTCAACAACCTCAGGTGAAAATTGATTTCCTAGCAGCTTTCGATTATGTAAAGGGTTTCGTACCCCAACTGAAATGAATGTTTTCATTTTTGCCGCGGCTGCCAGTTCCATGTCACACACATCGGTTATTACCAATGACCTTATCCTCTTGCGTATTTGGGCTATTAACGTCACACTTTTTCGCGTTTAATTCTTTTTTCGAATCGATCACTCATTCCTACTGGATTATCTCAAGAATCCCAGAATGTCTGTCACACTATTTCTTTACGTGTTACTTATCAGAACAAAGCTGCACTAAAAGAGAGAGAGAGAGAGAGAGAGAGAGAGAGAGAGAGAGAGAGAGATATTAGTCTCTGCTTTGACTGATGCTGCGAATAAGGTGCCTTTGTTGGTCGACTGTGGTATAACGGGAATAAAGCTGAAAATGACGTAGGGTAACACACACACACATATAAATATATATATATATATATATATATATATATATATATATATATATATATATAATATGCATAAATTAAAGGTTACGATATGCGACCTTCTGGGCTGTATCATATGAAACATTACGTTTGCTAACCGACGCATCAATTTCGATAACTTATTCTCGCGGGATTTTCTTTTAGTTGTGTTTTGCAACTTCCGTAATCGTTACCTCATCATTTCTCTCATTCCTTTCCTTTTATTGCAGAGTTCCAGTACTCTCGCAATTAGTTGGGATTAATCTTGAAGCCCTTCCCCTTTTTGACTTCAATAAAATCCTTCTAATGGAAATTGAATTTCACAGGTGAGTGGCTGATTAATCACGGAACGTGAACCGGAATTAGTTTGCAACATTATCCTCTTTCTAATGACGGACATATCCGTTATCAAAGGCCCATATATTCAGCCAAATCCCTGGTTTGGGAATCGCAATATAAATTAACATTTTTCAACTCTTTCCCTAAAACGGATGAAGAATTAAACAAATTAAATGTATTTAGAAAAAACAACATGCTACCAGTGAAATGTTATGAATTATATCTAGCTGTCGCCACATCCACGATTACAACACAATAATGTTGTAGGTACTGCTCTCTCTCTTTCTCTTACATAATTTTTCTAATTAGGTCAAGGGCCAATGACGCATGCGCGAAGAGAAAAAGAATATAGTAGCGAGTTCAAGAGAATATTACGTAGCGAAACTCATTGTACACGATACTATATCAACATGAAACAAATGACCAACGATGGTCAAGAAAATATGCCGAACTATCTTACAATTAATCAGCAACGCATGAAATTGACTCACATTGATATGGGACTAGAGGTACCATCAAACATCCCATTCCCTTTACAGTTTACACCTTACACAGCTTCTGGTAAGGGTTTGTGTTGGTTTAATGCTAACTTAATTTAAGCCAAAGTCAACATTTAACCTGAGATATATCGGAGTCCAATGTGATCCTGTCCTGCAGTGATAGGATGAAACAGTCACCCTTTTGTTATCTCTATATTTTTGTAATACGACAAGAAAAACTTATTTCGTCTGTAACTTCACTGGTGAATACCAGACAACTTAGTTTATCTTGAAAAGAAGTAACGGAAAAACTAAAGATGCTCATCTACAATATTCTGATGAAGCAGTCATTCCCTTTCATTAATGATATTTGCATAAAAGAGGGTTACCCTACCATGTAGGTGGTACCACTTTACCAATAATAATAATAATAATAATAATAATAATAATAATAATAATAATAATAATAATAACATCCGAGCGGATTTTTCTTGTTTGTCCTCCCCGGGTAACAGTATGGGAGTCATGCCACAAATACCCACACCCTGCAAACCGGTTTGTCCGCCCTGGGTTGGGGCGGGGTAGGTAGGGGAGACATCCACCCTCCTCCTGCAAAATTGTTTGTCCGTCCTGGGTGGGGCCGGGTTATATAAGGGATCAGTTAGGATAGGGGAGACAACAGCTCTGTGTTCTAGAGTGCGCCAACAAGCTCGTACTAATAATAATAATAATTATTATTATTATATGGATTTTAATTATTTCTACGATCTCTTATCATTGTGGTTGGATGAGCATGCAGGTTTTGTTGGAGAATTAAGACTGTGTTATTTAGGAACTGACTGACTTCCTCCCAGTAACCACTGATTAGGAGTACGCTGAATAGAAGGCACAAGATCAATGGTCATGGAGGCATCAAGTTATAACGCAATTACTCTGCGTTGGACGCGCAGTTCCACATCACCTGCTACGAACTAATTCCGTCTAGTAATAATTTACCACATACCGAACACAGGAAGTCTTTGTTCTGACGTCTATTTCTGAGTCAGGTGCTGCTCGCCTACCTCGACAGAAGTCGGTTTAATCTGATCTGCCAGTCCAGCATCGTTATTTTTTATACCTGGCTGACACGTGGCTTCACACAGGACTTTCAGGTATTTAGTGCAGCAGACAAGTAGCAAAATACTTCAGTTTATGATACAAGCGTGAAATTTGGCATACGTATTCATTTTAACCACCTCATTTGAAAAATCTGGGTGTCCACGCCAAATGTCAATATGGCTGCCATTTTTCAAGATGGCCGCTAGTTGTTTCGATTTCTGACACTGAATAAATCATTGCTGAAATAAATACCTCAATCATTTTTCAGATAATAATCTCTTCCTGGTTAGAAGAGTTAATTGAAGATATCACCAGTGCTCCTTTATCATTGTGATAGAGATGGCGTACAAAATGGCCGCCATGAAACATTTTGCTTGGTAACTCTGCAACTGAAAAAGATAGAGCTATGAAATTTGTACCTATGCCTACATTTATGAGGTCAGATAATTTGTTTCTAGCATTTCTACTGGGATATTAGCTAAATTACATCTTGGTATCTCCCAGCTGATATCTCCAGCACACTATCATAGGAAATACTCATACCATAATCATGAAGTATTTCTGCCAGATTTCTCTTCCTGGTTATGGCATAGAGAGATAGCCATGCCCATGAACACTGGAAAGGAGTTTCCCTATCCTTTGAGCGTTGAATTATACTTGCTCCTTCCTTCGGTTTTGAGAAGCAGCTGTACTGCACAAGCTGAGCAATAGCCAGGTTTGACTTTAATGAGCAAAAACTAAACTGTTTCTTTATGTCTGCTCCATGTTCAACCATACTAGTGAACTGGAGCAGACATTGATGCTCCCTTCACCAAAGGTGATGTCAAACCTTGACTGATGACCCTAATTATGCTTCCTCAGTATCTTTGCTGCTTTAGCAATCACAAAGTGTATCTGAGTAGTCAGATGCCTGAGATAGGGATAAAGCTACATCTTTCCGCAAGGCAAGTAACAGACTTCTTCCTTTCTTGTGTACTTCTAATTCAAGGATTTCTGCTACCAATTTGTCCTTTAATCTTGTTGTATTTACAGTGGGTGAGGCAATGCCCAATTGTTCCAGGCGCTGCTGGTATATTTGGGTTATGTCTACAAGAGGAAATATGTCAGGACCATGTGAACTCAAGCTGGTTTCAATATAATTCAACAGCCCTGATAGAATTAGTGGATATGCATCTGGTTCTTCACTGTGACATTGTTCCTTCTCAAGATTTCTAAGATGGGACCTTCCCTATTGTAAAGGTCGGTGGTACATACAAGATGGTATTTCATCTCTTGTGCACCTAGTTTTGCCAATAACATACCATCATTAAGTGTGTGAGTGCACCCATGTAGTCTCCTGTTGAGATTCATGGTTACTACTTGTCGAAGATCTGATACAGGAGCCACATTTTCAGAAAAAAATACAAACATCATTGTCATGACTCATTCGATGCTGTCTAGCATGTTTTTCCTGTGGTTCACTACCTTTAACTGTAGATCTTCGCTTTCTCGCACGATCAAGTTTTGCACTATCAAACATGACCCTACGGATCTTGTGGTATTTTACCATGTTTTGTCGCAATGTTGCCTTTATGCCACTGCCTTCATCCAGCCTTGCTGGGTCAAAGTTAAGTGGCATTTCATCAAACTCCTGGAACAATGGCATATTGAATGAAATCATTACCTACCCATCATGTTCAAGATTATGATGTACAGAGGCCAAACGTGAAGTTAAGACATTCAATTTTCTTGTCTTCTTGGCACCGACATTTGCTCCAGTCGGTCTTCGTTTTTTTTTGCCTGTGACACTAAATTTGCACTTTCCATTATGAGCTATTGATTAAGGCCGAGAGGTTATCCTTTTATCACCTTAATCTGATACATACATTGATGTATGGGATACAACTTAGTTCGGTCACCCTACATCTAGCCCGATCATTCATCCAGTGCCATTTGAGTCCCGTGTGATATGTACGCCACCCAGGTAATTACATAAACAAGCCATGTAGAACCCACTTACCCTTGGCTCGGCTCTCCCACGCTGGCACCTCCAGTCAATTCAGGCATGGCACTCTAATTAGATCTACCAACTATATATATATATATATATACTTCTACCAGCTAACTGATATAGGACGATTAGAGAGCATTTGGGACACTAAACTACTAAACTATACTAAAGCAAAGATGGGTACAGCCTAAGTAAAGCAAGATTAACTGACACTGAACCCCATGCTGAGTTACACAGCAGTGAAGTCACCAATGTGCTCTGGATGTGCGCTGACATTCACTCTTTCAAACTAAAACTAAAGATAAAATCACCAGCTGCATTATATATAGATTTGCAAACTATTATATTGAACAAGAAGACATTTTTCCATGCCTACTGAATCCTGAGACGCGATTATTAAAGGTTTTTGGCTGCTATATTGAATGCTATACTAAATCTGACATAAATACTTTTGTTTAGTGACTTTGCCTAAAGTGTGTATAACCAAAACATATCCAGAGGCCCATGCGCCCCATGTTAAAACCTTGACTAGCGGTCATCTTGAAAAACGGCAGCCATTTTGGAATTTTGAGCCAACATCCAGTAATTTTCAAAATGTGGCCTATGGAGAAGATATGTACCAAATTTCATGCTTGTATAATTAGCTGAAGTATTTTAGTGAAGAAATTATTTTATCTGCTGCACTAATTATCTTGTTCTGCTTGTTTTGTCACCTCTCAGCGACCCAAGACTATTCAATAGGCTTGAAATACATGAAATCTATCATTTCCGAGAATTCCGACAATACAACAGCCGCTGACATTCAATTTGTATTCGTTAATCTTCCACGTTAGTGATTGCTCAACATATGTAACTGGATTGAGAGAGAGAGAGAGAGAGAGAGAGAGAGAGAGAGAGAGAGAGAGAGAATTATCAAACATATCTCTAATTACGTTTTATTCCTGTTACTGCAAGGGAATTATGTATCATATTTCTTTGTCCACACCTAGAAAAGAATTAATACGCAAGAGAGGAATCCTATGTATACTCTGAAATTTCTCCATCCTAATCAATCACCCAAGACGCTAAAGGAAAAAAAACAAATTATCAGGAACTGCCGGTTCGCCTTTCAAAGGCACGTGGCATTAAACTAACGAAACACTGGACTGAAACTCATTTAGTTATTAAGAGGTTACAGCTTTGGACCTGGATGAATAATGAGTACTTAGTAAATACGGACTAGAAATTCACCCATTTTTGTGGGGAAAAGTAGGTTAGTACAGTTCACGGTCTAATATTATAGGAGCACGTACGCTACAGGAAGCTCTGTGTTCTGGCCTTCGCAGCGTGTAAAACACGACGAGTTTGGATAACACATTATGTTAATGCTGAGTCACAGACGACAACCAGCAAGCTTCGCTTGCAGTAGGGTAAGAGAAAGGAAAGACAAGGATTCAACTTAAAGAACTCTTTACGAAAATAAAATAATGAAATGTTATCCTTAAACCAAAATCTACAGGCAAAGCACTGAAGTCATGCCTCTGCACTTGTCTGCATTGTCAGTACAATAATACAATTGTCATTTTTTTAAATATGAAAAATAAAACGGAAGCTTGCCGTTCGGTTTTTGGGGGAAATTTTGTGAGAATAACAAACAACAAAAGTCATATATATTAACATTTAGTTTAGCGGCCCACATCAACGTTATTAACAATGAAGCACCATATCAAAATAACTGTTTTCTATTCAATCTTAAGAAATGTGTGGCGTGGAGTCACTAACTAGTATCGCCTTCGAAAAATACTGTTCTAGTGACAATGAAAGTCGGTCGAGTCATGAATGAACTTCAAAGTCGCAATGCGATGTCTAAAGGCGGCCATACGGCCATACACGTACGCGACTGGCGCGCTGATTTCACAGCGACTGGCGCGAACCGGTCAGCCTTTATCGTGTATGGGGGCTATTGATGCCAGTCCTGTCGAGCCAGTCCTGTCCCGTCGTCATTTCAGCAAGTTGAACTGACTGGCGCGTCGCGACTAGCGCGGCGGGTGTTGGGGAGGACTGAGGCAAAGTTTCAACATGTATACATACAGTAACTTCTCTTTTTCCCTTTTAATTTTTTATTATAAGATTTTAGTTTTCTGGGAAAAAAAAAATATTGTGACGGCCATGTCTGTCCGTCCTCAGATCTTAAAACTACAGAGGCCAGAGGGCTGCAAATTGTTATGTTGATCATCCATTATCCAATCATCAGACATAACAAATTGCAACCTTCTAGCCTCAGTAGTTTTTATTTTATTTAAGGTTAAATCTAGTCTGGCATCGATATAGGCCAGGCCACCACCGGGCTGACGTTAAAATTTCTTGGGCCGCCGCCCATAAAGCATTGTACGAAGACCACCGATCGATAGATATATTTTCGGTGGCCTTGATTACACTATGTATGGAAAACTTTTTTTTTTTTATATTGCAGCCGATTTGAGTTTTACTTCGAGTTATGGGCTTGCCATTTTTTCCCTTTGGTTTAATTTTAATTTATCAATTCTTTATAATGCATCTGAATTTGTTAATCATTGGTACGAATTATGGAGCCTCATTTACTATTTTTCCTTCATAATTTATGCTCAGATATATATATATATATATATATATAATATATATATATATATAATGTATATTTTTATATATATATATATATAAATATATATAGATATACATATATATACACGTTATATAATATATATATATTATATATAGATAGATAGAAGATATGTATATATATATATATATATATCGCCTCCTCTCTCTCTCTCGTTCGTCTCTCTCTCTCTCTCTCTCTATATTATAATATTATATATATATATATATATATATTATCTTAATAATTATAGATATAGATTCAATATATAT
>NC_061108.1:101928146-101970646 GCF_015104395.2 Macrobrachium nipponense
AACAAATTCGTAAGGCTCTTAAGAACAAGTTACTAGCTACACCTATCTTGATATTAATGTCATGATAGCTAAAGTAGTGAATGTATGAAAGTGAGAACGTTGGTTTTCTGTATATGGTAAATTTGTATTCTGTCGTATCTCTGATTATTAAAACATCAAGAAAAGGAATTTTGTTGTCTGTTTCCCATTCAACTTTAAATTTGATGCTGGGCACTAATGCGTTTAATTTCGAGAGGAATTCATTGAAATTGCCCCACCTATTATCCCAAAATGTTAGGATATCATCCACGTATCTCATCCACAGCATGTTTTTGGGTTTTATTGCATTTATTACTGTAGTTGCAAAGTATTCCATGTACAGATTGGCTCGAACAGGACTTAAAGGACTACCATACTACACCCGAATTTTTGCTTGTAGAATGATTCCCCGAATGAAAATAACGTTATTAGATGCACAAATCCACTAGCTTTATTATTTTGTCAAGCGCCAATGTGAAATGATCTGAATAGGGGGATAATTTTACCCTTAAAAACTGAAGAACGTCCTGTACTGGTACTTTAGTGAACAGGGAATCTACGTCAAGGCTTAAAAGTTTTATGTTGTGAAGTGGTATATGTGCTTCTCTGAATTTGTGACAAAAATTTCCGAATGTTTAATGTGACTGGGAGAAAAGTGCCTAAAAAAGGGGAAAGGAGGCCAGCTAACCATTTAGAAATTTTGTAATTGAAAGCACCGGCACATGAAACGATGGGTCTGAATGGAAGATTGTCTTTGTGAGTTTTGGGAAGGCCATAAAAGTAGGGTAATTTAGGATTAATTACTTTAAATTTCTCTAATAGTTCAATACTCTTTTTGTCTTTGCCAATTAATCTTACTTTCCGAAAAAATTCTGTGGGAACGTTTTGGAGGGGATTTTTCGTCAGTTTTACGAAAAACTGACGAAAAATCCCCTCCAAAACGTTCCCACAGAATTTTTTCGAAAAGTAAGATTAATTGGCAAAGACAAAAAGAGTATTGAACTGTTAGAGAAATTTAAAGTAATTAATCCTAAATTACCCTACTTTTATGGCCTTCCCAAAACTCACAAAGACAATCTTCCATTCAGACCCATCGTTTCATGTGCCGGTGCTTTCAATTACAAAATTTTCTAAATGGTTAGCTGGCCTCCTTTCCCCCTTTTTTAGGCACTTTTTCTCCCAGTCACATTAAACATTCGGAAGATTTTTGTCACAAATTCAGAGAACACATATACCACTTCACAACATAAAACTTTTAAGCCTTGACGAGATTCCCTGTTCACGAAAGTACCAGTACAGGACGTTCTTCAGTTTTTAAGGGTAAAATTATCCCCCTATTCAGATCATTTCCCACTGGCGCTTGACAAAATAATAAAGCTAGTTGAATTATGTGCATCTAATAACGTATTTTCATTCGGGGAATCATTCTACAAGCAAAAATTCGGGTGTAGTATGGGTAGTCCTTTAAGTCCTGTTCTAGCCAATCTGTACATGGAATACTTTGAAACTACAGTAATAAATGCAATAAAACCCAAAAACATGCTGTGGATGAGATACGTGGATGATATCCTAACATTTTGGGATAATAGGTGGGGCAATTTCAATGAATTCCTCTCGAAATTAAACACATTAGTGCCCAGCATCAAATTTAAAGTTGAATGGGAAACAGACAACAAAATTCCTTTTCTTGATGTTTTAATAATCAGAGATACGACAGAATACAAATTTACCATATACAGAAAACCAACGTTCTCACTTTCATACATTCACTACTTTAGCTATCATGACATTAATATCAAGATAGGTGTAGCTAGAAACTTGTTCTTAAGAGCCTTACGAATTTGTTCCCCAGAATTCCTGGAAAAAGAATTTGAACTAATTCGCAAGCAACTTTCGTCTTTAAAATATCCTGATCATATAATTGAGAAAGCAATTCACAAAGCAAACGTAATTTTCTACCGACCCCCTAAAGACAAGACCAGAGATACACCCAACAATAAAATAATAATTCCCCACCTGGACACGATTAAGAGAATAACCAACCCCCTCGGAAAATCGTACCCTTTGCTATTTACTTACCCAAACACCTTAGCCAAATCCCTGATTAACGTCCAACAAAAGACATCTCCAAAGGACTCTGGGGTATACGAAATCCCATGCCAGGACTGTGACCAATCTTACATTGGATTTACAGGTAAATCCCTTCCCCAGAGATTAATACAACACAAACGGTCAGTTAGGTATGGACAACAGAACTCGGCTATTTTCAACCATATAAATGAACATAACCATAGAATAAACTGGAATTTGTCACGTGTAATTTATAGCAGCAACTGCCGGTACAAGAGTCAAATGATGGAATCGGCCTTAATAAAAGAGAGGCAGTATAAGGAACATCTCAAAAGGAGCATGGATTTCGGACACGATCGACAACGTCTTCATTCAACCAACCCTTAAGAAGATTAAAGGAAGATTATCAGCGGGGGTGACTTAAAATGGCTTGTTTGTGGATGGACCTCTTGGTATAAATACCACCTTTTCTGTAAACTTTTCTCATTCATCTACCTGAAGAGGGAGACAGCAGTCTCTGAAATATAGTACTTTTTTTCTCTATATTTTGGTGTTTTTATGGGCTCCTTTTATTAGATATATATATATATATATATATATATATATATAGATATATATATACAGAATATTATACATATATATATGATATATCTATATATATATATATATATATATATATATATCTATATATATATATGTATATATAATATAGTATATATATATACATATATATTTATACATATATATATATATATATATATATATATATATATATATATATATATATATATATATATATATATATATATCCATATATATATATACGTATCTATATAGATATAGATATATAGACTATATATATATAGATATATAATATATTTAATTTATATTTATATATATACACACACGTATATATTGCAGCTGACTTGAATTTTGTGAAGATCTCCTTTACTTTTTCTCCATATTAATTTTTTTTATCATCAGTTTTTATTAATGCAGACTGCTTGTAAACCAGCATCACGCATTGTCTGGTCGGCTGCCATCTGGCCACACCAGCTAGAAGACATCCCACCTGGGAAGTCTCGAGTATAATTACAAACATGGTCACTCACATAACGCCCTCAGGGGAGATTACGTTGCTCCGAAGAGGAACCAGAGGTGACTGAATTGTGCTTAGGCCAAACAGAGAAAGTGAATTGGATTGACGTTTCCATGTTGCCATAGACTTCGTATTTCTAAGGCAGATGCCGCTGGAAGTGGTCTGATAAGAGATGTAAGGATTGATTTAAAATGCCCATCTATCATTATATATATATATATTATATATATATATATATATATAGTATATATATATATATATGTGATATATATATATATATATATATATATATCATACATATATATATATATATATATAGTATATATATCTATATATATATCTATATATATAGATATACATATATATATATATATATATATATATATATAGTATATATATATATATATCTATATATATGTATATATATATATCTATATATCAATAAAGATATAGATATTATAGATATATAATATTATTATAGATATAATAAAAATATAGATATATATATTATATATATATATATTCTATAATATAATAGATATAATATGGGGATACAATCCACAATTAAAGGGACAATTCGAAATCGCACATTAAGCACAGTATGGATTTTATGGATCAAATTAAGGAAAAGAATTATAATGTACTATGTACAGTCTAGATATAGTTTCTTTATTCACAAATGTACCACTGAGTTTCGTGCTCGACAACTTGAAGAAATTAGCCTCAGATAATATTTTCAAGCCACCTATGCACATAGATAAATTTTGTCATTTGATTAACATTTGCGTTGAATCTACAATTTTTTGAGTTTAATGGTTCGTTCTATCAACAAAAATCCGGGGTCTCGATGGGCTCACCTCTCTCCCCTATATTGGCTAACTTATGTATGGAATTTTTCGAAAAGGTTTACGTTGACACACTACCAGAAGACATCAAGCCTGAAATTTGGGTTAGGTATGTAGATGATGTTTTTATTGTTTATAGACACGGCGAGGAAGCCTTTCATAGGTTTTTAGAGTTGCTTAATGGTTTTTTTGCCCTCTATTAAATTTACAGTGGAAAAGGAAATGGAAAATAGGCTTCCCTTTCTAGATATGGTAGTTCACAGAGACACAGTGAGTAGTGACTTTAAATTCAGCGTGTATAGGAAGAACACCCACACAAACACCTATATCCATTACTTTTCATATCATGAACCGAAAGTAAAGCACAACGTTTTAACCAATTTGTTTTTTCGAGCATACCGAATATGTGATCCCCAGTTTCATTGACGCCGAAATAAATTTCTTGGTAGATAGTTTTACTAAACTGTGTTACCCAAAGTTTTTCATACTACAGTCTCTATCTAAAGCTAGATCGA
Organism: Macrobrachium nipponense; assembly: GCF_015104395.2. Taxonomy (NCBI): domain Eukaryota; kingdom Metazoa; phylum Arthropoda; class Malacostraca; order Decapoda; family Palaemonidae; genus Macrobrachium; species Macrobrachium nipponense. Next base: position 101,932,694 of record NC_061108.1, read on the forward strand.
TGTTTTACGCCCCTCATGATATAACTGAAAAGGCAGATTTTAAGGCATCTCTTGCTCTTCCTTATAACAGAGAACTTAATAAAATTTTCTAGGCAGCCTTAAAGGAAAAAAGAACGGGCTTCAACGTAGTTTTTCAGTACAATAGTACAATCAAGAAGAAAACTCAAAAAATTAAAAACTAAACCCGGGTAATAGAGAGAATGTAGGAGTATATGTAATACCTTGTAGTGATTGCAATGAATGTTACGTGGGAGAAAGCGGACGTTCCATTGATAAGAGAAGGGAGAAACACGTTGCTGCTTTGCAGAAGGGGAAGTTCATACAGTGCAATTGCGCAACATACATGGAGAAAAACCACGCTATAAATTTTGTTTTAAAGAAATACAAAGGTTGTTTTGCATGTAACGACCGGACTTTGAGACGAGTAGTAGAAGGGGCGTTAATTTCATTAAACGAGACTTTGCAGGAAATACTGGGCATTACAGAAAATACAGCTATTTGTGAGGAGATATGTAGGAAAGGGAAAATTTCAAACTTTAGAAATATAGTGCCAATAACGATGCTGCTTCCTCTCCTGTTTACTCCACTCAGGTCATTTCTCCAACTAACCACCCAACCACCATAGAACAAGCAGTTGACAATAGAAACATTCCCCCACGAAGATCAAGACGAATTTCTGGAAAGAAACGAGGGCTCAACCGCCTGATCATTCATTTATAATTTGAACTAGCTTGTTTCCTAACCGTTGTTTTTCAAATGCTTGTGCTCTTTTTCTTATCAGTTCCTTGAGGTGACATATCACACTTTAGTGAACAAGACCACAGTTGATGGTCGAAAGCTTTAATCCTATACAAGTAATATATATTTTAAACTACAAGAGGATTTTACTTCATTGTGGATTGTATCCCCATTTACTTAGAGGTACGACATAGTACCTGGCTTCTGCATATATATATATATATATATATATATATATATATATATATATATATATATATATATATATACACATATATATATATATATATATACATATACACACACGTATATAATGCAGCTGACTTGAATTTTGTGAGATCTCCTTTACTTTTTTCTCCCATGTTAATTTTTTATCATCAGTTTTTATTAATGCAGACTGCTTGTAAACCAGCATCACGCATTGTCTGGTCGGCTGCCATGTGGCCACACCAGCTAGAAGACATCCCACCTGGGAAGTCTCGAGTATAATTACAAACAGGTCCACTCCACATAACGCCCTCAGGGAGATTACGTTGCTCAGAAGAGGAACCAGAGGTGACTGAATTGTGCTTAGGCCAAACCAAAAGAGAAAAGTGAATTGGGAATTTGGACGTTTTCCATGTTGCCATAGACTTCGTATTTCTAAGGCAGATGCCGCTGGAAGTGGTCTTGATAAGAGATGGTAAGGATTAGATTTATCCCAAAATGCCCATCTATCTACGATATATATATTTAGTATTAATATATAGATAGATAGGTATATATATGTATATATATATTATATAGATATATAATATAATAACATAAATATTACTATATAAATAACTAGATATGTATATATATCTATATTAGAATCTATATATATAATAGAATGAATACATATATATTATAAGATATATTTTAATATTATGTATATATTATATATATCTTAGATATCAATAAAGACGAAAAATGAATAGTGATATAGAGATATTTAGATAGATAGATATCATTATGATAGATAGAGGAGAAGAGAGATAGAGATAGAGAATAACATCATAATAGCAGAGGATATAGATAGAGAGATATAGAGATAGAGATAGATAGCTAGATAATAGAGGATAATAGAATAGATCAGATATAGCTAAGATAGAGAATAGGAGATATATCGATCGAAAAATATCTAAGAATATAGATATATAAGATATATTATACTATATTTATACACAGTAATAACACGGATATATATAGAGAGTGCCTAGTAGATATAGAGACATATATAGATAGATATATTACGATATTTATTAGATATGATATTATATATATATCTAGATAGTAGTAAGAAGATATATATATAAGATCTCTACCATATTTATATTATAATCTATTATCTAATTGTATATAATATTACATATATCTACATATAGAACAGACATACAAGTAATAATAATATATAGATAAGATAGTATAATCTAGATATTATATAGAGAGATAGATATATATATATCTATATGATAATATAATTAGTAGCATATATAGTAAATATATCTATAGCTAGAAGAGAGATATAGGGATACATAATATCATGATAATAATTATAGTATTACTAGAGATTATTGATATATTATTATAAGAAAGACGAGATGATAACTTATAGATATATATCTATCTATATGATATAGATATAGAGTGAGCTATATGGTAATATAGTATAGATAATATCGTATTATATATATAAGTAGATAGATAACATAATTTTATTATATCTATAGATATATATCTATATAAGATACTATATTATATGATCAGTATTATATATAGATATATATACGATATAGAGATAGATATATACCTAATAGATGAGAAAGATAGATATATACACAGATCTAAAATAAAATATATATTTTTATATAGAGATATATAGATTATAGAGAGATTATAGATAGTATCAGAGTAGATATAAATATATATAATATATATAGAATAGAATCGAGTATAAGAAGATGAAAAATAGAAACTATATAATTAGATTAATCCTATAATGCGTATATATATAGAATATATATATATATAGATATATATAATATATAGATATATAATATATATATATAATATAATATGAGATGTAGATATTATGCAAGAAATTAGATATATAGATATATCAGAATAAGTATAGATAGATATATATATCTAATATCTAATATGATAACGATTGAGTCTCATATGACTCATATATAGACAGATATATATATATATAATTAATATACAATATATAATATATTATATTATTAGTATAATATATATTATATAATAGTTTATTTATGAATAATGATGATCCTAGAATTGATGGACAAATTATAGATATAGATAGATAATTATATATATCACCTATTTAGTTAGATAGAGATACGAGATATTGTAAAATAAATAGATATGAGATATGATAGATCAGAGATATATATATAGATATAGTATATAGATATAAATCATATAGATATATGATAGAGATATATATATATATATTAACATATTATGATAACTATATATAAATATATATAATTAAGTAATAACACATCTATTATACATATAATATATATATTATCTTAATATATATCATATTATATATATATATATACACGTTATTATTATTTCAGCTGACTAGAAAATTTATGGAAAATTTCCTAGATAATCGTATTTAATTACACAAGATATACATTATATATATTAATATATTTTTATTATATTTATTATCATATACCGTATCTATTATATCTAATATATAGATATACTAGTATATATATATATATATAGATATATAGATAATAGTTTGATACATATATATATATATACACACACGTATATATTGCAGCTGACTTGAAATTTTAGCGGATCTCCTATTTACTTTTTCTCCATGTTTTAATTTTTTATCAATCAGTTTTTATTTGAATTGCCAGAACTGTATTGGTAAACCAGCATCACGCATTGTCTTGGTTCGGCTGGGCACCATGTGGCCACACCAGCTAGAAGGAACAATCCCACCTGGGGAAGTCTCGAAGTATAATTACAAACAAAAGGTCACTAACACCTAACGCCCACCCAGGGGAGATATTACGTTGCTCAGTAAGAAGGGAAACCAGAGGTGACTGAGAATTGTGCTTAAGGCCAAACAGAAGAAAGTGAATTGGATTGACGTTTCCATGTTGCCATAGACTTCGTATTTATAAGAAGGCAGATGACCGCTGGAAAGTGGGTACTGATAAAGAGATGGTAAGGATTAGATAAAATGCCCATTATATATATATAATATAATATATATATATAACTTAATTATATATAATATATAATTTATTTATATCATATTAGATTTATTTATATATGATATTGTATATATAATAGTATATCTATATTATATATAGATAAGTATATTATATTGTGTGTGTGTGGTTGTGTGTCTGTGGTGCTATATATATATACTATATATAATAATATATATAATATATATATAATATATAGACATATATATATATATATATTTGGTTAAGGCATCCCAGACTGTTCAGTTCAATAACCGCATGATGTTTCTCGTCCAAACTAATTAAACTCTGATGATTACAAGAAATTACACCACATATATAGGTGCGGGCAACACAAATCAAGTCATTATCATATGGCCATAGAGAGAGAGGAGAGACTACACTTAGAAAAAGCGAAGTTTCACTTTTGAAAGAAAAGTCTCCTGTTCATGTATTACAATTTACCATTCCGTATACACAAGGAGAAATCTAACCTTTGAGACAGGGCACTAGTTAATCTAATTCCCAAAAAACATGATTTAAAACTTAAAAGGTATTGGATACAGAAGGACTCATTGATTTTCAGAGATTGCCGATTGAATACCATCATTAACACAACACAACACACAAACACACCCCGACCCGAACTTTAATTCAAAGTTCATATTTCGCAAACACGTATAAACGATTCCATTCTCTTGGTGATATTTAAGATTTTATTCTTGCTTATTTTGATTAACTAGATATTATATCCCGTGGGCAAAAAATGATTGAAGAAAAGGATAGATATTCTTTAGATTTCAATGCAATGATTAAGATGATCTGCGAATTTTTTAGGGTTTGAGGGCGAAAAACTTTTTTTGTGTTTTGTTGGAAACCTAGCCGACTATATCTTTCAAGGATCGATGATGAATTATGGATTCCGCTTTTTTTGGATGCGATCTTCACGTAAGTCTTCTAACACAGCATGAAAAGCCGAGGAGGATGAGACTGAATGTGAGAGAAGGTTGGGAAGAGAAACGACATCGAAAGACTGGAAAATCTAACATGGCAGATAACGCCAGTGTGCAATGTTGGAAAACATCGTGGAGCTGTATGGAATCGACCGTCCAACTTTCGGAATTATGGTCGACATTCAAACAAAAGGAAGATCAGGAATAAGGAGGCGAAAGAATGAGGAAATAAGGAAGGACACAAAGGATGAATAAAAAGGGAGCAAGGAACAACGCATCGTGACCAAGAGTTGGAGCTCAACAATGATAATAAAGATAAAGGGGATTTCGAAAGAAGAAGCCACACTAAAATAAAGCACTTAAATAAGTGTTCGAAAAAAGAAAACAAAGGAATTGTTAGGCGATATCAAAATGATCTGAAACGTTATGTGTTTTCACCGAAGAGGTTGGAATCCGTAGGTCCAGCTCCTGGAACGGTCTCCAGCTCCTGGAACGATGAGAGAAATATCATTCCCATTGCTCCTGATTCGGAAGTCTCCCAACGCCGTGGAACAACAAGAGGAATCATCCCAGAGTGCTCCATCCGTCTCCAGCTCCTGGAACAACAAGAGAAATATCATTCCCGATTGCTCCTTTGGAATCCGAAGGTCTCCAGCTCCTGGAACAACAAGAGAAATATCATTCCCGATTGCTCCTTTGGAATCCGAAGGTCTCCAGCTCCTGGAACAACAAGAGAAATATCATTCCCGATTGCTCCTTTGGAATCCGAAGGTCTCCAGCTCCTGGAACGACGAAAGAAATGTCATTCCCGATTTCTCCCAGCGCTGTGACCCCAGCATGTAAGCCAGAAGCAGTCTCCAGATCAATCGTATCGTTTTGAAGACTTCGAAGAGAGCAGGTGGCATGTTCGAAAACAAGAGTATGTGAAGCTATAGAGTTATAGTCAACGGATTGGATGACGACGCAGACCCAGCAAAAGGAAATGAAAGAGCCAAAAGAAATTGTCCACAAGGAAGTAACTGCCGGAATTAAATACCCTAGAAGAGATCGTCCAGCAGGAAGGACATTGGCAATTGAATAGCCTAAAGGAGATGATCATATAGGAAAGACTATGAGCCAAAGGCTTCTAAGCCTACACAGACAATTGAAAGGAAAATCCTCCTCAGAGGCTGCTTCCCCGGAGGAAGGCAGGTTTCCTGCCAGGCTGGGGAAGCGGGCCTGAGGATGGACCCACCACAGAGGCTAAAGGCCAAAGGATCCCAATCCTATCCAGCCCACGGAGGGAACAATCCTCCTCAGAGGCTGCTTCCCCGGAGGAAGGCAGGTTTCCTGTCAGGCTGGGGAAGCGGGCCTGAGGATGGACCCACCACCGAGGCTAAAGGCCAAAGGATCCCGATCCTATCCAGCCCACGGAGGGAACAATCCTCCTCAGAGGCTGCTTCCCCGGAGGAAGGCAGGTTTCCTGCCAGGCTGGGGAAGCGGGCCTGAGGATGGACCCACCACCGAGGCTAAAGGCCAAAGGATCCCGATCCTATCCAGCCCACGGAGGGAACAATCCTCCTCAGAGGCTGCTTCCCCGGAGGAAGGCAGGTTTCCTGCCAGGCTGGGGAAGCGGGCCTGAGGATGGACCCACCACCGAGGCTAAAGGCCAAAGGATCCCGATCCTATCCAGCCCACGGAGGGAACAATCCTCCTCAGAGGCTGCTTCCTCGGAGGAAGGCAGGTTTCCTGCCAGGCTGGGGAAGCGGGCCTGAGGATGGACCCACCACCGAGGTAAATGGCCAAAGGATCCCGATCCTATCCAGCCCATGGAGGGAAAAATCCTCCTCAGAGGCTGCTTTCCCGGAGGAAGGCAGGTTTCCTGCCAGGCTGGGGAAGCGGGCCTGAGGATGGACCCACCACAGAGGCTAAAGGCCAAAGGATCCCGATCCTATCCAGCCCATGGAGGGAATAATCCAATCTCAGAGTGCCTTCCCCGGAGGAAGGCAGGGTTTTGCCAGGCTGGGGAAGCGGCTTGAGGAGACCCCACCACAGGAGGCTAAAAGGCCAAAGGATCCCGGATCTCTCATGCCTGGAGAATAATCCTCAGAGGCTGCTTCTGGAGGAAGGGGAAGGTTTCCTGCCAGGCTGGGGAGCGGGCTGAGGATGGACCCACCACAGAGGCTAAAGGCCAAAAGGATCCCGATCCTATCAGCCCATGGAGGGAACAATCCTCCTCAGAGGCTGCTTCTTCGGAGGAGGCGGTTTCCAAGCCAGGTTTGGGGGGAAGCGGGCCTGAGGATGCCCACCACAGAGGCTAAAGGGGCCAAAGGATCCCCACGGGTCCTCCAGCCCATGGGAATAATCCGGCATCAGAGGCTGCTTCCCCGGAGGAAGGCAGGTTTCCTGCCAGGCTGGGGAAAAGCCTGAAAGGATGGACCCACCACAGAGGCTAAAGGCCAAAGGATCCCGATCCTATCCAGCCCATGGAGGGAATAATCCTCCTCAGAGGCTGCTTCCCCGGAGGAAGGCAGGTTTCCTGCCAGGCTGGGGAAGCGGGCCTGAGGATGGATCCCACCCACAGAGGCTAAAAGCCAGGATCCCGATATGGCCATGGAGGGAAAGGAATCCCTCCCAGAGGCGCTTCCTCGGAGGGAAGGCCAGGTTTCCTGCATGGGGAAGCGGGCCGAGGATGGGACCCCACCACAGGAGGCTAAGGCAAAGGAATCCCATCCTATCCGCATGGAGGGAAAATCCTCTCAGAGGCTTGCCTCGGAGGAAGGCAGGTTTCCTGCCAGGCTGGGGAAGCGGGCCTGAGGATGGACCCACCACAGAGGCTAAAGGCCAAAGGATCCCGATCCTATCCAGCCCATGGAGGGAATAATCCTCCTCAGAGGCTGCTTTCCCCGGAGGCAGGTTTCCTGGCCAGGTTTCCTGCCGGAAGCGGCTGAGGGGAAGACCCACCACAGAGGGCTAAAAGCCATGGATCCCGATCTCCCATGCCATGGGGGAATATCCTCCTCAGAGGCTGCTTCCCCGGAAAGGCCAGGTTTCCTGCCAGGTGGGGGAACGTCCATGGACCCCCCACCCAGAGGCAAAGGCCAAAGGTCCCGACCTCCATGCCCATGGACGGGAACAATCCTCCTCAAGAGGCTGCTCTCGGAGGAAGGCAGGTTTCCTGCCAGGTCTGGGGAAGCGGGCCTGAGGATGGACCCACCACAGAGGCTAAAAAGGCCAAAGGATCCGATCCTCTCAGCCCATGTGGAGGGAATAATCCTCCTCAGAGGCTGCTTCCTCGGAGGAAGGCAGGTTTCCTCGCCAGGCTGGGGAGGGGAAGCGGGCCTGAGGATGGACCCACCACAGAGGCTAAAGGCCAAAGGATCCCGATCCTATCCAGCCCATGGAGGGAAAAATCCTCCTCAGAGGCTGCTTTCCCGGAGGAAGGCAGGTTTCCTGCCAGGCTGGGGAAGAGGGCCTGAGGATGGACCCACCACAGAGGCTAGGCCAAAGGATCCCGATCCTCTCAAATGCCATGGAGGGAACAATCACCTCCCAGAGGCGCTCCTAGGATGGCCAGGTTTCCGCCAGGCTGGGGAAGCGGGGTGAGGAGGACCACAGAGGCTAAAGGCCAAAGGATCCCGATCCTATCCAGCATGGATGGGGAATAATCCTCCTCAGAGCTGCTTCCCGGAGGAAGGCAGGTTTCCTGCCAGGCTGGGGAAGCGGGCCTGAGGATGGACCCACCACAGAGGCTAAAAGGCCAAAGGATCCTGATCCTATCAGCCCATGGAGGGAATAATCCGCCTCAGAGGATGCCTTCCGGAGGAGCAGGTTTCTGCCAGGTTGGGGAACGGGCCGAGGAGGACCCACCAACAGGCATAAAGGCCAAAGGATTTCCTGATCCTATCCAGGCATGGGAGAATAATCCTCCTCAGAGGGCTGTTCCCGGAGGAAAAGCAGGTTTCCTGGCAGGCTGGAAGCGGCCTGAGGGGACCCACCACAGAGGCTAAAGGCCAAAGGATCCCGATCCTCTCATGCCCATGGAGGGAACAATCCTCCTCAGAGGCTGCTTCCCCGGAGGAAGGCAGGTTTCCTGCCAGGCTGGGGAAGCGGGCCTGAGGATGGACCCACCACAGAGGCTAAAGGCCAAAGGATCCCGATCCTATCCAGCCCATGGAGGGAATAATCCTCCTCAGAGGCTGCTTCCCCGGAGGAAGGCAGGTTTCCTGCCAGGCTGGGGAAGCGGGCCTGAGGATGGACCCACCACAGAGGCTGAAAGGCCAAATGGATCCCTATCCTATCCAACCCAGGAGGGAACATCCTCCTGAGGTTTGCTCCGGGGAAGGCAGGTTTCCTGCCAGGCTGGGAAGCGGGCCTGAGGATGGGACCCACCACAGAGGCAAAGGCCAAGGGAATCTGATCCTATCGCATGGAGGGAACAATTCAGGAGGCTGCTTCCCCGGAGGAAGGCAGGTTTCCTGCCAGGCTGGGGAAGCGGGGGCCTGAGGTGGACCACGGGCTAAGGCCGAATGGATCCCGGATCCTATCCAACATGGAGGGAACAATCCTCTGAGGTTGCTTCCGGAGGAAAGGCAGGTCCGCCAGGTGGGGAAGCGGGCCGGATGGACCCACCACAGCAGCCCAGGCCAAGGGACCCTAATCCTACCAAATCATGGAGGGAACAATCCGCTCGAGGTTGCTTCCCCGGAGGAAGGCAGGTTTCCTGCCAGGCTGGGGAAGCGGGCCTGAGGATGGACCCACCACAGAGGCTAAAGGCCAAAGGATCCCGATCCTCTCATGCCCATGGAGGGAACAATCCTCCTCAGAGGCTGCTTCCCCGGAGGAAGGCAGGTTTCCTGCCAGGCTGGGGAAGCGGGCCTGAGGATGGACCCACCACAGAGGCTAAAGGCCAAAGGATCCTGATCCTATCCAGCCCATGGAGGGAATAATCCTCCTCAGAGGCTGCTTCCCCGGAGGAAGGCAGGTTTCCTGCCAGGCTGGGGAAGCGGGCCTGAGGATGGACCCACCACAGAGGCTAAAGGCCAAAGGATCCTGATCCTATCCAGCCCATGGAGGGAACAATCCTCCTCAGAGGCTGCTTCCCCGGAGGAAGGCAGGTTTCCTGCCAGGCTGGGGAAGCGGGCCTGAGGATGGACCCACCACCAGAGGGAAAGGCAAAGGATCCTAGCCATCCAAAGGCCATGGAGGGAAATAAATCCTCCTCGGAGGTGTTCCCGGAGGAAGGCAGGTTTCCTGCCAGGGGGGAAGGGCTGAGGATGGGCCCCACACAGAGGCTAAAGGCCCATAGGATTTGATCCATCCAAGCTGGAGGGAATAATCCTCCTCAGAGGCTGCTTCCCCGGAGGAAGGCAGGTTTCCTGCCAGGCTGGGGAAGCGGGCCTGAGGATGGACCCACCACCCAGAGGGCTAGGCCAAAGGATCCGATCCTATCCAGCCCTGGAAAGGGAATAATCCTCCTCCAGAGGCTGCTTCCCCGGAGGAAGGAGGTTCCTGCCAGGCGGGGAGCGGGGCCGAGGGATACCCACCACCCAGAGGTAAAGGCCAAAGGATCCTGAATCCTAATCCAGGGCCAGGAGGGAATATCTCCCAGAGGCTGCTTCCCCGGAGGAAGGCAGGTTTCCTGCCAGCTGGGGGAAGCGGGCCTGAGGATGGACCCACAAGGTAAAGGCCAAAGGATCCTGACCTATCCAGCCATGGAGGGAATATCCTCCTCAGGAGGCTGCTTCCCCGGAGGAAGGGCAGGTTCTTGCCAGGCGAGCGGGCTGAGGATGGACCCACCACCAGAGGTAAAAGGCCAAAGGATCCCTGATCCTATCCAGCCCATGGAGGGAACAATCCTCCTCAGAGGCTTGCTTCCCCGGAGGAAGGCAGGTTTCCTGCCAGGCTGGGGAAGCCTATGGGATGGGGGACCCACCACAGAGGCTAAAGGCCAAAGGATTCCTGATCCTATCCAGCCCATGGAGGGAATAATCCCTCAGAGGCTGCTTCCCCGGAGGAAGGCAGGTTTCCTGCCAGGCTGGGGAAGCGGGCCTGGAGGATGGACCCACCACAGAGGCTAAGGCCAAAGGATCCTGATCCTATCAGCCCATGGAGGGAACAATCCTCCTCAGAGGCTACTTCCCCAGGAGGAAGGCAGGTTTCCTGCCAGGCTGGGGGAAGCGGGCCTGAGGATGGACCCACCACAGAGGCTAAAGGCCAAAGGATCCTGAGCCTATCCAGGCCCATGGAGGGAACAATCTCCTCAGAGGCTGCTTCCCCGGAGGAAGGCAGGTTTCCTGCCAGGCTGGGGAAGCGGGCCTGAGGATGGACCCACCACAGAGGCTAAAGGCCAAGGATCCCCTGATCCTATCCAGCCATGGAGGAGGGAAACAATCCTCCTCAGAGGCTGCTTCCCCGGAGGAAGGCAGGTTTCCTGCCAGGCTGGGGAAGCGGGCCTGAGGATGGACCCACCACAGAGGCTAAAGGCCAAAAGGATCCTGATCCTATCCAAGCCCAGGAGGGAATAATCCTCCTCAGAGGCTGCTTCCCCGGAGGAAGGCAGGTTTCCTGCCAGGCTGGGGAAGCGGGCCTGAGGATGGACCCACCACAGAGGCTAAAGGCCAAAGGATCCGATCCTCCTCATGCCCATGGAGGAACAATCCTCCTCAGAGGCTGCTTCCCCGGAGGAAGGCAGGGTTCCTGCCAGGTGGGGAAGCGGGCCTGAGGATGGACCCACCACAGAGGCTAAAAGGCCAAAGGATCCGATCCTCTCATGCCCATGGAGGGAACAATCCTCCTCAGAGGCTGTTCCCCGGAGGAAGGCAGGTTTCCTGCCAGGCTGAAGCGGGCCTGAGGATGGACCCACCACAGAGGCTAAAGGCCAAAGGATCTGGATCCTATCCAGCCCATGGAGGGAACAATCCTCCTCAGAGGCTGCTTCCCCGGAGGAAGGCAGGTTTCCTGCCAGGCTGGGGAAGCGGGCCTGAGGATGGACCCACCCACAGAGTAAGGCCAAAGGATCCGGATCCTCTCAAATGGCCATGGAGGAACAAATCCTGAGGCTGCTTCGGAGGAAGGCCAGGTCCATGCCAGGGCCTGGGGGAACGCCTAGGATGGACCCACCACAGAGGCTAAAGGCAAAGGAATCCTGATCCTATCCAGCATGGAGGGAATAAATCCCCTCAGAGGCTTCCCGGAGGAAGGCAGGTTTCCTGCCAGGCTGGGGAAGCGGGCCTGAGGATGGACCCACCACAGAGGCTAAAGGCCAAAGGATCTGGATCCTATCCAGCCCATGGAGGGAACAATCCTCCTCAGAGGCTGCTTCCCCGGAGGAAGGCAGGTTTCCTGGCCAGGTTTTCCTGCAGGCTGGGGAAGCGGGCCTGAGGATGGACCCACCACAGGAGGCAAAGGCCAAAGGATATGATCATCCTGATCCAGCCCATGGAGGGAATAATCCTCCTCAGAGGCTGCTTCCCCGGAGGAAGGCAGGTTTCCTGCCAGGCTGGGAAGCGGGCCTGAGGATGGACCCACCACAGAGGCTAAAGGCCAAAGGATCTTGATCCTATCCAGCCCATGGAGGGAATAATCCTCCTCAGAGGCTGCTTCCCCGGAGGAAGGCAGGTTTCCTGCCAGGCTGGGGAGGGGAAGCGGGCCTGAGGATGGACCCACCACAGAGGCTAAAGGCCAAAGGATCCTGATCCTATCCAGCCCATCCGGACGGGAAGGTAATCCTGCCTCCAGCAGGAGGCCTGGCTGCTTCCCCGGAGGAAGGCAGGTTTCCTGCCAGGCTGGGGAAGCGGGCCTGAGGATGACCCACCACGAGGCCTAAAGGCCAAAGGATCATGGATCCTATCCAGCAGGAGGAAAATCCTCTCAGAGGGTCTTCCCCGGGGCCAAAGGCAGGTTTCCTGCCAGAGGGGTCCTGAGGATGGACCCACCCAGAGGGCCTAAAGCCAAAGGATCCGATCCTTCAGCCCAATGGAGGGAAACAATCCTCCTCAGAGGCTGCTTCCCCAGGAGGAAGGCAGGTTTCCTGCCAGGTCTAGCCAGAGGCGGAAATGGCCCGGGACCTATGAGGATGGACCCAACACAGAGGGCAAAGGCCAAAGGATCCTGATCCTATCCAGCCCATTGGAGGGAACAATCCTCCTCAGAGGCTGCTGGATTCCCCGGATGGAAGGCAGGTTTCCTGCCAGGCTGGAGGAAGGGGAAGCGGCTGGGGATGGACCACCCGGGACCACAGAGGCTAAAAGGCCAAAGGATCCTCCCCGATTTCCTATCCAGCCCATGGAGGGAATAATCCTCCTCAGAGGCTGCTTCCCCGGAGGAAGGCAGGTTTCCTGCCAGGCTGGGGAAGCGGGCCTGAGGATGGACCCACCACAGAGGCTAAAGGCCAAAGGATCCCGATCCTCTCATGCACCATGGAGGGAACATCCCCTCCTCAGAGGCTGCTTCCCCGGAGGAAGGCAGGTTTCCTGCCAGGCTGGGGAAGCGGGCCTGAGGATGGACCCACCACAGAGGCTAAAGGCCAAAGGATCGTGATCCACTCCAGCCCATGGAGGGAAAACTCCTCCTCAGAGGGCTGCTTACCCCGGAGGAAGGCAGGTTTCCTGCCAGGCTGGGGAAGCGGGCCTGAGGATGGACCCACCACAGAGGCTAAAGGCCAAAGGATCCTGATCCTATCCAGCCCATGGAGGGAATAATCCTCCTCAGAGGCTGCTTCCCCGGAGGAAGGCAGGTTTCCTGCCAGGCTGGGGAAGCGGGCCTGAGGATGGACCCACCACAGAGGCTAAAGGCCAAAGGATCCCGATCCTCTCATGCCCATGGAGGGAACAATCCTCCTCAGAGGCTGCTTCCCCGGAGGAAGGCAGGTTTCCTGCCAGGCTTTCGGGAAGCGGCCTGAGGATGGACCCACCACAGAGGCTAAAGGCCAAAGGATCCTGATCCTATCCAGCCCATGGAGGGAATAATCCTCCTCAGAGGCTGCTTCCACGGAGGAAGGCAGGTCCTTGCCAGGCTGCGAAGCGGGCCTGAGGATGGACCCACCACAGAGGCTAAAGGCCAAAGGATCCTGATCCTATCCAGCCCATGGAGGGAATAATCCTCCTCAGAGGCTGCTTCCCCGGAGGAAGGCAGGTTTCCTGCCAGGCTGGGGAAGCGGGCCTGAGGATGGACCCACCACAGAGGCTAAAGGCCAAAGGATCCCGATCCTCTCATGCCCATGGAGGGAACAATCCTCCTCAGAGGCTGCTTCCCCGGAGGAAGGCAGGTTTCCTGCCAGGCTGGGGAAGCGGGCCTGAGGATGGACCCACCACAGAGGCTAAAGGCCTAATGGATCCCGATCCATTTCCAAACCATGGAGGGAACAATCCTCCTCTGAGGTTGCTTCCCCGGAGGAAGGCAGGTTTCCTGCCAGGCTGGGGAAGCGGGCCTGAGGATGGACCCACCACAGAGGCTAAAGGCCAATGGATCCCTATCCTATCCAACCCATGGAGGGAACAATCCTCCTCTGAGGTTGCTTCCCCGGAGGAAGGCAGGTTTCCTGCCAGGCTGGGGAAGCGGGCCTGAGGATGGACCCACCACAGAGGCTAAAGGCCAATGGATCCTGATCCTATCCAGCACATGGAGGGAACAATCCTCTTCAGAGGCTGCTTCCCCGGAGGAAGGCAGGTTTCCTGCCAGGCTGGGGAAGCGGGCCTGAGGATGGACCCACCACAGAGGCTAAAGGCCAATGGATCCCGATCCTATCCAACCCATGGAGGGAACAATCCTCCTCTGAGGTTGCTTCCCCGGAGGAAGGCAGGTTTCCTGCCAGGCTGGGGAAGCGGGCCTGAGGATGGACCCACCACAGAGGCTAAAGGCCAATGGATCCCTATCCTATCCAACCCATGGAGGGAACAATCCTCCTCTGAGGTTGCTTCCCCGGAGGAAGGCAGGTTTCCTGCCAGGCTGGGGAAGCGGGCCTGAGGATGGACCCACCACAGAGGCTAAATGCCAATGGATCCTGATCCTATCCAGCCCATGGAGGGAACAATCCTCTTCAGAGGCTGCTTCCCCGCAGGAAGGCAGGTTTCCTGCCAGGCTGGGGAAGCGGGCCTGAGGATGGACCCACCACAGAGGCTAAAGGCCAATGGATCCCGATCCTATCCAACCCATGGAGGGAACAATCCTCCTCTGAGGTTGCTTCCCCGGAGGAAGGCAGGTTTCCTGCCAGGCTGGGGAAGCGGGCCTGAGGATGGACCCACCACAGAGGCTAAAGGCCAATGGATCCCTATCCTATCCAACCCATGGAGGGAACAATCCTCCTCTGAGGTTGCTTCCCCAGAGGAAGGCAGGTTTCCTGCCAGGCTGGGGAAGCGGGCCTGAGGATGGACCCACCACAGAGGCTAAAGGCCAATGGATCCTGATCCTATCCAGCACATGGAGGGAACAATCCTCTTCAGAGGCTGCTTCCCCGGAGGAAGGCAGGTTTCCTGCCAGGCTGGGGAAGCGGGCCTGAGGATGGACCCTCCACTGAGGCTAAAGGCCAAAGGATCCCGATCCTATCCAGCCCATGGAGGGAACAATCCTCCTCAGAGGCTGCTTCCCCGGAGGAAGGCTGGTTTCCTGCCAGGCTGGGGAAGCGGGCCTGAGGATGGACCCACCACAGAGGCTAAAGGCCAAAGGATCCTGATCCTCACAGGCTTTCCTGCCAGGCTGTGGAAGGGAGCCTGTTGAGAGCCCCACCATAAGGGGCGGGGGATATCCGTGTTTATCAGCTTATTAAGGAGTCCGTTTTTCGTGTATCACAAAGTTGAAGATTTTCAGGAGCAGTTTATATGCAGTACAGGAAGGCTTCAGGGAGGATATCCTTTTTACGAGAGAGAGAGAGAGAGAGAGAGAGAGAGAGAGAGAGAGAGTGTCGCACAGTTTGCGAAATTAGGAGACAGCAATACTCTTTAGTATGTTCTGAGTTTTACTAGATGAAAGAGAGGGAGAATATTGCTAAGAACGAGGAATCGTCAATAAGATGTCTTAGGATTTTAGTGTATTTTATAAGCAGATTACTCTATATAAACAATTACAATGTGAAGGTTCCAGATGGTTGTCCCCTCTTATTGGAGTAGTGCTATCATTGTGGTCATTACTTAAAGATCTAAATAGTGTCCCTTCGCCCCCATAGCTGCAACCCCTTTCATTCCTTTTATCGTACCTCCTTTTACTCATCCTTTCCACTTCCTCCTAACTGCAAGGTTTTCCTCTTGTTACACCTTTCAAACTTTTTTTACTGTCAGTTTCCGTTTCAGCTGCAGATTTTGAAGGAGCATGTCATCACTGACTTGAAAATAAGTATCTTTTCCCTCCATGGTTGTTGGCAGGTCAGGGGACACCACTGTAAGTTAGGTTAGGTAAATAATTATCTTCTCCCTCCACGATTGTTGCCAGGTCATGGGGCACCGCTCCAAGTTAGGTTAGGTAAATAAGTATCTTTACATTCCACGATTGTTTCCAGGTCAGGGGACGCCACTCTAAGTTAGGTTAGGTAAATAAGTATCTTCTCCCTCCACGATTGTTGCCAGGTCAGGGGGCACCGCTCTAAGTTAGGTTAGGTAAATAAGTATCTTTTCATTCCACGACTGTTGCCAGGTCAGGATATGCCGCCCTAAGTTTGGTTAGGTAGATAAGATCTGGTTAGGTCAGGACCTGGCATTATTGGAAAAGGTTATTTCCATTTACGTATAATAGGAATCTGTCCCGGTCTAAGACTGACGAGAATCAAGTCCGTTCCACTTGAGTAAAGTTATTCCGTGAAAAATGCTTATTGGTCGTTGATAGTGTGAATACGAATCATTATACCAACATTTGCGGCAAAAGCTTTGTCAGAAATGTAGTAGAGGAAGGAAGATCTTGGCCGTGTAATTGCCAGACTTTCAAGATATCTGGTTGAACTGGAATATCAGCTGGAATATCAACTGAAATATCCGCGAGGTCACGTCTAGAGAAGATCAGGCCGTCTGGCATGCAAACTATTCAATTCCCAGAGAGAGAGAGAGAGAGAGAGAGAGAGAGAGAGAGAGAGAGAGAGAGAGCTCTATTTGCAATTCAGTGGATGATATTGCAAAATTTCACCTCTCAAAAGTTAAGCGAGTTGCAATTATATAAGAAAACTCATTAGCCATTGCAGCAAGAGCAGCAGCAGCAGACTTTGCTATGCGGAGTTACCCCCCATACATTGACTTTTAATTGACGTTTGTATGATAATAGGCCATACATGCTGTTCATCTCGGTCACGAAACTGTCTTCCGCAGGGGATGACAGGTAACAACCACCTCATTGAATTTTCATTGGTCTGAGGAGCAGTCGAGTTGGTAGTAGTGTGTCACTTTGCTGCTGCTTTGAGCGTGCGTCTGTACAGACGTGTCAGTTGGACACAGGTTTCCCTGGTACACCTTCTTGATGGACTTCGAAAAATTATATGGTAACAGTGTTTACTGAGGGGGATGGGGGAGGACTCTTCTTCGCTTAGCAAGAGTTCCACCAATAAGTTCTGGAATTCTTTCAGTGGGAGGAGTCATTAGGTATGGTTGGAGAAACACAAACACACACGGAGTAAAAGAAAGAAAGAAAGAAAAAAAGAAATCTGAGCTGGTTATATCGCTGTAACTAAGATTACTGTCTCACTTTTGATATAAGTTCTTTTATTAAGATTCCATTTAACTTTCGTCTAAGGCGTTATCTTACCACCGTGTATATTATTATATATCGGTCATATTCATTAAGCAATACTTAAAATTGATCAAAATTTTAGAGTTATATTGGTATTGGAGAGAATCACGAACATCATAACAGGATAGTTTAACCTTATCACGTAAGCCAAGTTTATAGTATCGATTGCAGTGCGTTTCCTACCAATAATATAATAGGAAGCAATAAAGAGAAGTGCAGCAGCACTTCATTGAACATACTCAAAAACTCAGTGAAAGTGTTCGACACTTCAGCTCCTCTCTCTCTGTCTCTCATATTAGCTAATTTAAAGTGACATGTCATCTAGAAATACCACTGCTCTAGGTATGCAGTTTTGATATGTCATTAATACCCTCTAATCTTGACTAAACTAATTTATGCATACATATTTTTTCGAGGGGCGGGGGGAGTGGTATCGGGGATTGAGTTCTTGTTGTTAAGCCGTCTTACAGATTTAGGAATTCTTAAATGTAATTCAAACTGATAAGTTTCTTGCTTTTGCTGTACTAATGTTCTCAGCCTGGCTTTGCTACACAACTGAAATGGGTGGGGGACTAGGGGTAATGTGGGCCTGTTGCAACCCCGATGAGTGGACAAAGTAGATATGCTCGTGGATAGAGTGTATGGCTAACGAAAAGCTCCGCTTGAAATATTTTCTTGTTTATCTTTAATGCCTGCGTGTTTTTAGTGTTTATCCTGATATTATTATAGTACTGTAGATTTTCTGAATACAACAACATTTACAACAAGTAGGATTGGGTTAAACTCACTCTCTCTTGTAAATACATATGGAATGAGAGAGAGAGAGAGAGAGAGAGAGAGAGAGAGAGAGAAGGGAGGGGGAGGAGAGGTGAGGGAAGGAAGAGGAAGGGGGTGGAAGTGGGAGTGGAGGGAGAGGGTAGGAGAAGTTTTTTTATACTGTTGTGTTCATATCCATTTCTGGCTAATCGAGCCTTTTGCCTCTTCATACAGGACAAGTGTCTATTCTTTATAATTTGTGATTCATGATACTCTTATAAATTACGGTACTGGGTGTAGTACACCATAGCAAAATCTCGTACTTATACGAATCTTAGTTACAGAGAAATAGGTTAGAGAATTCGCGAGCACTTTTACAGAGCTCATTTTACGAAGCATTGCTCGCCGAGTATTCAGTTCTCAATGTAATTATTAACAGGAACAATAATTACGAGAGCATATTATATTTAACAGTAGTATCTTTATTTCATACCATGGTGATTATGATCCCTATTGGCTAATCCTACAATCAAGGAACGATATAATGACATATGAAGCATGGTATTGTTTTACTCAACTCGAAACAGAGTCTGAATCCCAACGGAGGTGAGGTCGTCAGCAGGATTTTTAAATGGGTCAGACTCCATAACCACTCACAATGAATTGAAGGGACGAATTGTCACTTTACGCGACAATGGCTTCTCGATACGAGCCATTGCACGTGATGTTGGTGTGTCCCCCACCACGGTACAGTTGTGGATAAGTTGGGAGGAGAGAGGGAACTTGAACGACTTGCGTAAGTTTTTTATGCTGAATAATTGGTGGATATGGTACATTGTTCATGGTTATTTAATCTTGCTTATTTAATGTGAATGTTTCTTTCTTAAATGTATTTCGTCTCGTTATTATAATTTTGGTTAGATCACAGATATCCACAGCCATTCCAAAACCACAGTAATATTTCAGGTGCACCTCCATAATTCCACACCGGTGGGTGCTTGGCCCTTGCCGACCTCGACCATGAACAAAGTTAGATAGTCGATTGAGTTGTCTTAGTAAAATTAAGCCTATAAGAGCATTTTATTTGTGCCCACCCCGTCACAGTCATTGTGCGTCTTATGAAATGACATTTAATATATAAACTATAGCTATCATAAGACGCACAAGGTAATAGATTGTATAATATAAATGTTATATTTTTTGTAATAGGAAATAAAATGTTCTCATTTTTTCTCACTAGTTATTTGATTATGTTTTAATAAACATAGTTCTCAACAAGTTTTTATTATAACCATGATATTCTTGATATAATATTCGAAGTATCTGTAAAAAAAAAATGGCATAATGCCTCCATACAATATTGAGAGTATTGCAGTAAACTTTCCTACTTACTCGGGCCCTACATGTTTTTGATGTGTATTCCTAATCACCGTTTCTTGTTAACAGCATTGAATTATAGAACTGAATGACTCACCGAGCACTGTTTTCATACAGTGAGGTCGGTAACAGTATTGGCAAATTCCCTTACCTGTATACTTTGTTCACTGTGGTGTGGCCGATACAGATATGATATATCGCCGCTTATTTTCGCTTATTAGCTTCTTGGAGTCTATTAAAATAGTTTCCATTATTTGAAATGTAATGCTTTATATCCTACTGATATTTTCAATGTATCTTTGGTTAAAACCTAAGTTATATGAACAAGAGTTAAAAATGTGCATATTTTTTGGCCGTCGTTGTCGTTTCTGAGTATAGGGGTCATATGCTCTGTAGGATATTTTAAAAGGAAGTTGTCAATTCAGTAGATGATACTCTCTTTATGTCAGCCACTATAAGGAAAGCCCAAATGACTTCACCTATCACCTGAGGTCAACGAAATATATAGTCTATAATATATCAGTGCATACATAATTTTAGAAAAACAACAGTTAGCCTTTAAAAGGTCAACCAGCTAATCCTGTGTGGCAAAGGATTGGTGGTGATAATTTTTTGCCGCAAACCTTCGATTTTGATGAAAGTATATCAGGAATAAAGTTTTTTTATTCTGCTTTTAATGATTCTATAATGGAACTGACTGTAGAGAGATCCAATCGTTAATTTCATGTTATGAAATGGGGTAATATATGAAGCGAACACTCAAGGGAACAAGAGTGGTATGATATTGCAGTATCAGAGATGAGAAATTTCTTTGCTTTCGTTATGCTTATGGATATTGTCAGGAAGAGCAATCTTCGACATTCTTGGGTCACTGATCCTCTCCTGAATACACTAATGACATATCAGAACTGCATTACTGAGGTAAGGGTTTTTTCAAGATGGCATCATGTCACTAAGTTAGCTGGTATAGCTGAGAGAGAGAGAGAGAGAGAGAGATAGGTTAGTTAGTATAAGAGAGAGGAGAGAGAGAAAGAGAGAGGAGCTAAGTGTCGGAGACTCTCAACACATTCACTGAGTTTTTGGGTATATTCAATCAAGTGCTGCTGCGCTTCTCTTTATAGCTTCCTGTTGTAGAATTTGTAGGAAACGCACTGCAACCAATGCTGTAAACTTGGCTTACATGATAAGGTTAAAATATCCTGTTATGATGTTCGGGATTTTCGGCAATACCAATATATCTTTAAAATGTTGATACATTTTAAGTATTGTGTAATGAATATGACCAATATACAATAAAAGACACGGTGGTAAGATAACGTCTTGGCCGAAAGTTAAATGGAACCTTAATAAACAAACATATTACAAGTGAGACAACAATTCTTCATTACAACGATATAAACTGCTCAGATTTTTTTTTTTTTTTTTTTTTTTTTTTTTTTACTCCGTGTGTGTGTGTGTTTCTCCAACCATACCTAATAACTCCGCCCACCAAACGAACTCCGGAGTTTATTGGTGGAACTCTTGCAAGCAAAGGAGGGGTTCTCCCCCCCATCTCCCTCAGTAAACGCTGTTACCATGTAATTTTTCGAAGTCTCTAAAGACAGTGTACCAGGTAAACCTGTGTCCAACTGTACAATACCTTATTTCCCCGTGGGAGTCGGGGTAAGTACTGCTGTTGTGAAAGGATGTCGCAGTCAGTCAAGTATTTATCTCACGATTTCGTTCTGATTTTTTTGAACCTGTACAGAGCACTACCGTGCTTTTGGAAAATACGAAGTTCGGATTATTCCAATCCAGTAAAAAGACAAACAGCTTATGAGCAATTACTGGAATTATGTAAAAACAAATAGATAAAGATGCAAACAGCTTTTGTGAAAGCCAAAACTGCCAATCTTTCATGGTATCTTTTGACTAATATAAATGAGTTTTACAATTAATTTGTAAAACATTTTAAAGGATAAACGTGTCGATAAAAACATTAACATTCTTAAACGACTGTGAATTTCACTAGTAAAACATTTGAGAGGAAATCTGTCCATAGTGATCGATATCACACCTTTCATCGATATTCAAATTCATTCATCTCCAGAGTCAATTTAGATTCCTGTTATACGAAGTAAAGTATATTTAAGAATGATGCATTCCATATCACCTTGAGAGAGAGAGAGAGAGAGAGAGAGAGAGAGAGAGAGAGAGAGAGAGAGAGAGAGAGAGAGAGATTCAGAAATGCAGGTAAAACTTTGCGTTGGTTAAATAAAATGAAAAAGCTGAAAAGCATATTGTATATTCAGAGATCCTCCTAAACCAAATGAATGGATTCCGTTACCCGATTACTGTACCTGAAGCAGCAATAAAAATTAGGAACACCCCAACCATCATCAATCATTCTTAAATCATTTCTATAATCTTCCTGGTTATTTTCCTTTAATTCTTTCATTTAAGTCATATGGTAAAACCTCTCTTTATTAGCCATGGTTTCACCCATACTTTACAATTTTTCTTGCATATTTCATGCTTGTATTCGTCTTGCAGGAGTGCTATTATTATTATTGCACTTATCTTCCTTGGTGCCATGATTTAAACACACTCACCATATCAGGACACTATAGGACTGAAAGGAACACGGCCACTGCATATTAGCTCTGCCCTCTCAAAATATGCGTAGAGCAAGTCCTCTGCGTAGAGCAAGTCCTCTGCGTGTATGGGCAATACCCAAGCGGATTGGAGCGCGCGCTAACCCCGGCAGGACAAACCCCAAGCCAGTCGCGTATGTGTATGGCCGCCTTTACAGCGCCCGGTCCCCTAAGTGCCACTAAAAGGTCTCACCAAATCATTAGGAATGAGGCTGCTACCCTCACGCTCTTTTGGTGATTCCCAACTTTGACTATACCACGAATTTCGAATTTCAGCTGCCGATACCAGAAACCGATAGCTATGTACATACTTGGTATGTAATTACTTGAAAATCATCTGAATCTACAACCAGTTTAGGTAAGCCAGGAATGAACTCCGGAGCTGACATATATATATATAGACACACAGAAATATTATATATAAATATATATACATATATATATGTGTGCATATGTACAATATATATATATATATATATATATATATATATATATATATATACATATAAAGGTATATATTGCAGCTCAGTAATTAAGCAGAGATATATAAGGTCCGGTGTGTGTATGTGTTGAATATATGAGTACCACATTACTCCTTTCCCTGTTAAATTAAGAAAACACCCCCTGTCTCTTCCGTAAAACTGACAGTACGTCAACCTCCGAAACGCACTATATCACCCGCCTCTTCAGTTATTATGTATATAATATCGTATTTCCGTTATATTAAAGCCCTATCAATCTAAATCTCTGCCAATCCTTGATTGAAGTCGATGCTTGGAGGTCCCACACTTCTTTTTTATCCAATATTTCTGCATTTTAAACCGTTGCCCCATCCGCGCCTCTACCTTTCCGTTCCCTATACCCGTGGCCAAAGTATTACTTTCACCAAATCTGCCTTGTGTATAAATTTACAACATTTCAAAACTATCATACTACACAGACATTATCTCAACGGCTTCCATCTTTCGTTTTTATTCGACCTTCACACCTCGCTTTATATATATATAAAAAAAAAAAAAAAAAAAAAAAGAGATGAGGTGGTTTAAAAATATCTTCGTTCACTGCAAAGTCTTGTTTCCACAGGCAGTCTTCTCTTGTAAACAATTTACAGGGATTCTGGGGGTTTCCTTGATGCAATTACTCGGGTTACCCTTTCTTTCATTCCACCCTCATCCATCAGTTACTCCAAACTGCCTATACAGTACGCATACCAAAACTGCTTGTTCCATTTGTGAAAAAGACCCGTCTTTCGCCCATTTTCTTTATTTTCTTTTATCATATTTATCCCAAACCCTCTTATATTATCATAACTTGGTCTCTCTTCCCACACTTTCGGCTTCCCATTTTCCAAGGACCAACCTTTTTCCATCTTGGTATGCAGGTCCTAAACCTTCTCACGTCTTCGGAACCAAACCGATAAACTTTCGAGAGCACTGAGACTATCCCTTCGATAAATCCTCTGAAATAATTACTATCAAGTACATCTCACCAGCAGAGTTCCCCCTTTCTGGTTTCTAAAGCTTAGTGGTTATCTGATGTTCGGTGTCTCTTTGAGGCTAACACTAATTAAATTTTCAACGTTAGTCTATCATTCCGTTTCCTGCAACTTATGAAAGCAGACTGGTAATGGTGACAGTAAAGAGCACGTGATGATAACCAGAGAGCACCAATATTACTTCATTTATAATTTTCTTCACTTCAGCTAATTACAAAAGGTCAAGCTATTTGACATTTTGCATCACTGAACGCAATTAAAATTAATAATGTTGCGAAGCCAATAGTTGGGAACTAAATTTCTGCAATGCCTATTCATAAGGGAGGGATTCCATACTTTATGTATATATATGTATATATATATATATATATATATATATATATATATATATATATATAATATTATGTATATATATATATATATATATATATATCAAGCTTATCAGACCTGACTTTAGGCTACTTTTTTCGTTTTTATAAACGATACACTTTACGAATGATTCCCATGAATCAAAAAAGTGAATTATATTACTCTTGACTATGGAATATATGCCTATTACTTTAATTCACTTTCCAGTAGGCAGATATCCGCAGCACCTCATAAGGTGAGGGCCACTTCATCATCTCGAATAACAGCTTCACTCTATATGTAATTCATAAACTGACGTGTGTAATATTCATTAAAAATTCCTCTAAAACACAGACTTCGAGACATATTTCTGATTATTCCTAATTCACGTCGTAAAGTGATCCCCTGATTGTTGTGCTTTGTGATAAAATGTATAAAATGCTTACGAATTCAAACTCAAATAGGAAGCGATTACCCCTCCTTTCTTGATAACCATCTGCTCTGTTCGTCCTTTGGTATTTCTTATGGTAATTTTAAACAGCCTGTCACTCAATGAACATTTAATATTTATTTCTCCAAAATCATTTTTCAGCTAGTGTTTACTCCGTAATTGTAATTTCCGGATCGGCGACCTCATTAAATATATGGGGCAGGGAAAAAATTCATTTTTATTATTTGAGAGAGGAGAATGTCCCAAAGTAATTCAGGTAACGTTGCTTGATTATTCAACCATTCACCTGTGAAATTCAATTTCCCATTGGATGGATTTCTTAAAATTAAAAAGGGGAACGTATTATGCTTCAGCATATTTGTTGACGAAAATAGGGGAAAGTTCTTAAGTAACGATCGTTAGGCAATCTCATAAGAATACTGAAATACATACGGACGAACGCGCGTGCACACAGACGCGCGCACACACATACACACACACACGCATACACACATACAAATTATATGTATATGACCGTTAAATAAATCCTGTTACAACAGAATTCCATCTAATGAAAGAAACCCACAAAAACGCCAAAATGTAGAGTGTAAATACTATATTTCAGCGACCAAACTGTCTCTCTCTTCAGGTAGGGGATGAATGAGGAAAGTTCCAGAAAAAGCGATATTCATAGCTGTAATTTCGATGACAAACTCATAAAATACTTCACGAATTTTAAAACCAAAACTTTGTTACACTAACTACCTATCCACTTTCGTCAGAAAAAAGTAAGTCAAAAGTAGAAAGGGAACAATAGCAATGGATAAAAGTGAACAAGGGATTAAACTTCAGTCTGCTAATTTTCATAAAACTTGAAATACTTGTGTGTTTTCGATGAATACTCCTCATTAATCTTCTCTTTCTATTGCTTTCTTCTTTCGACGTTTGCTATTTTCTTTCAATGTTCCGCCAATTAGATACCTTTTGATATTTCACAAATTCCTGCTTCTTTGTAAGCGAGTTTTGGAATACACGGAATATTCTCACGCTGATAGAAGTAACATTTGAACAAGAGATTGGAAAAGCTCGTAGAATTTTTGCGAAATGCTCTATGTGATATGCTATTGAGGAATTGGTTTATTACTACAACAGCTGGACAGTTGTATGAAACGCTGGCTGAGACTACCAGGAAGTCGTTGCTTGGCTTGAGTTACTTAATTGATTCACTAAGCTGTTATTTCCTTTCACTCTTTCAAAAAATATTACCTCTAGAAATGGCTGTTAATAAGTCAAAGCCTAAATTTTATGCCTGAAATTCTTTATAAACAAAGGCATCAATTTCTATTTAATTACAGATTCGAATGGCTTTTAAAACTGTCGTACTTCAATGCTTCTTTGAAATGAAAGAATATTGGAGGACTTATAAGCTAATTATGTCTACTATTCGGAAGGACAAGGAAAATAAATTTCCATAATAATTATGAGACATAACGGAACTTTTTTTTTTTTTTTTTACCTGAAAATTAAAATAAAGGAACCTACCGGTAGATGCAATCACAGTTCTTCGTCATCATCTCGTGAACATTCGATTAAACAAGCATCGAATAACAAGGGAAACATCTCTCGATTATAAACAAGAGGAGCAGGAAGTAACGTTAACAGAAGATGACAGGAAGGAGGAAGGGTGAAAGAAAGGTCATAACCCACTGAATGGAAGAATACGAGTCAAATTCCTGAGGACCCTTAACAACTTTTGGACGCCCAATCTGCCCTTAGTCGACAGCGGATAAATTCGCTCTTTTTCACAACTCCCCAAAATTTTCGGTAACAAGGTTCCCGTAGCTGTCCGCTCTGGTTCCCCAGTTGATTCTTCGGACTCTTTTTGCGTCGAATTTCAGAAATTTATTTTAAACATTTTTAGTGTGTATAAAATATATCTATATATATAATATATATATATCTATATATATAATATTATATTATATATATATATATATAGTATATATTTATATATATATATATATATGATACTATAATAATTATATATAATATATATATATATAATATATATATATTATATATATATATATGTGTGTGTGGTGTGTGTGTGTGTGTGTGTGTGTGTGTGTGTAATGTATCACTTTGTAATGACCGGCGATATATATATATATATATATATATATATAAATATATATATATATATAATATATATATATATATATACATATATATATATTATATATATATATATATATATGTATATATATATAGTACAGGGAGACAAGGAGATCGCCGGTCACCAAGGTGATACATTTATTGCCGACGAAAGTAACACATAGTTACATCATCAATGCTAAAAGAGAAAAGAACACAAAAATAAAAAATACATGGAATAACTTTAACTTTGAGTCTCTCAACAAATATACAAAAAACATACATAAAAACACAGCAAATTAAAAAGCACCTGCTAGACTAAAAAGTTGAAGGCTGAATGATTCGGAAAGGAGGGAGAAGCAGCGAAGAAAGCGGCTCAAGTGTGGAGTTTAACTTGGTCACTATAACTGCTTCATAAATAACGACTCTAAAATGAGAAGTTCGTGTAAACGGCTTCTTCAGCCCAAGACAGAGAAGTCGGCATAATTGATAGTGGTATTGCAAATTTTTATGTGATTTCTGATATTAGAAAATTCAGGATTGGACACTCTGCAGCCAGTACGATGACACCATTATGAGAAGCAGCTCTGACTTTTAGCAATTTCTTAGTCGAACCCACGTAAACCCCCAAATCACATCTGGGGCAAGTGTATTTATACACGACTGAAGATTGCAGTACTGGACAGAATCTCTTTAAATTTAAAAAGTGATACTATTGCAAGGGGAGTTTTTGGAATTAAAATAACTTGCACATATTAAAGCGCTTTTCAATTGCAGACTTGAGATTGCTTCTAAATTTGTCATCTAGGATGTATAGAATACTGGCATGTAGTTTCTTTCGTGGAGCAGAGCTTATGGAAGGGAAGTCCGATAGTTTCTTATTTAGAAAAATCTTGCAATGCTTGAAGAGCATGCGAGGGAAACCAGTTCTCGAATTAATATTTATACAGGAACAATATTTTCTACCCTTCATTACCAATTAAACTTCCATTTTGACTAGAATAACAATTTTACAACTCCAGTTACTCCTTTTCCCACCATTACATCCACAAGTTTGCACCTCCATCCATTCTGTACTAACACGTAATCCAACTAAACGCTTTCCTCACTATTTTTTCCCCAAGTATAATAACCTGTCGCACCAAAACCTCGTAACAAACTAAAAAATAAAGTTTGCCGCAAATCGCGTCCAAAGTTTGGTAATATTCCAACTCGTGTAATTCTGTTACCGTTAATTTTAATAATGTAATTTTTGTACACGGTGGTTTTCAGTAAACGTGTCCGACCGATTACATGAATTAAGAAAAATGTGAGAATTATTATCTTGAAGCGACATATTTTAGTTTCATATGTCAAATATGCCAATTTGTATTGAATTGTTCCTATTTGCTAAAAATTATATAGCTGCAGTTTTTTTTTCACGTATAAATGTTTTGTTACAATTTTCAAGTAGCTACAATGCAAAAAATGTATGCGGATGGCGAAGGCAAAAATATGCTTTCACGCACTCTCAATAGAATTTTCTAAAACTCAATTAAAACTGATTATTAACGTTTCATTTGAATCAATAATCACAATTACAGAAATAGTCATCACAGTCTTTGAAGAATATATTAATGAATAAAAATTAATACAAGTGAAAGGGAATACTGGATATTAAGGTAATGAATGCATTTTGTCAATAAATTAGAATAATATTTTGGGCATAATGATAAAACAAGAATAAACGTATTATTTGTTTTGTATAGAATGATATGGAAAAAAATCGATAATTATTGCAATTAGCTTATTCTATTTTGAAGACACTTTAATATGTTTTTCTAGCTTCAATTTTCATTGTTTAATATTGAGCCAGTTTCTTATAAAAAGCATATATATATATATATATATATATATATATATATATATATATATACATACTATATACATACCAGCGTCACTGTAAAAGGACAGGTCATCATCGAAGCCTATAAATAGTCTGGTTCGTCAACATCATAATTATTTTCACTTTCCCTATTACAAGTAACATAATCAGGATTATCGACACTATCGTCATAATCGATATAGAAAAATATACTTTCTCTCAAAATATCAAATAAACATAACAAACACAGATATATGTGCATATATATATATATTATATATATATATATATATATATATATATATACATTGTCTCATTTTATGTTCTGTACATGGAAGAACACCGGTTCATTTCACACTCCCTTCGTTATTCGTTGCATATTTTTTTTTCTAGCTGTATGTTCATTTGTTTTTTGTCTTGTTTAAGTATATATATACATACTTCATATACTATATATATTATATATATATAATATATATATATATATATATATATATCCTAGAGTTAAATAAACAGTATTCTTGAAATTGACCAATAGACGCTAGGGATTAAACCTGAAACTACATATGTTATCATATCGATGTTTTCTTATTCACACGAAAACTTCGTCTATTTATTTCCAGTTTAAGTTTAGGTATTTGGATCGTTACAACTGCAGTACTCCTCTTTGTACCTGAGAATCCATGTAAATGGATTCTAAGTGCGGAGAATTGAACGTCGATGGAAAGCTTTACCGATAGATAAAAAATTTCCTTTGGTAATTCACTGTAGGTCACGAAGCCTTTAATAAATAATACACAGAAAAAAAATTGGATAAAAATCATACAAGTATATTCCTAATGTCACCTTTTAATCTGACAGCAAATTTTAAATATCGACCAGTTAAACGAGGAGAATAACTTTGTCTATCAACATACACTTGCGATGCCTAAATTCAGTTTGGGATACAATGCAGCCACACCTGTCACAGAAAACACAGCAAACCAAAAATATGAACAAATACCAATAAGGTATTTTCAAAGTGGCCAAGAATAACGTCAGAGAATACTTTATCACGAAGTTGCCAAAAGAGACAAAATCACGGATCGGTATCAGCCGACGACGCTTCTGTTCCAGGTGATTTATGACTCTGATGCAATCCGGCAACGCGTTGAAAGGACTCGGCAACAGGGAACAAATCAATCTGCCCAAGACTATTAATCTTCTTGTCTTGATTTTTTGCTATTTCGTGCTCGCAGATGTCTCCCCCCAAAATTATAATAAATAAAGCTCTTTGAATATCTGAATTTTTTAGGAATGCAATGGAATATGGAACTTAGGCCAAAGGCATCTAAAAGGTTCCTTAGCGCTGGAAGGGAAATTGAGAAGAAAAAGGTTTACAAGATGAAACAGGAGGAAACCCCGCCATTTGCACTACGAATCAATAGGGTGGAGAGTACGACACAAGAAATAGAATATGAATGGAAGTACAGTAAAAGGAATGAAAGGGGCTCCAGCTAGGAGCCGAAGGAACGCTGCAAAGAACCTTTGAATAATGCCGCCTACAGTGCATCGCGCGAGTTACACTGACGGCACTACCTCCCTATGGGGATCTGAGTTTTCTCCAAGACGATAATCTTTATTTTACTACATACTAACTTTAATAGGACAGTCCTACTGATCAACTTAGGATTGGGTTCAAAATTCGATCATAAAACAGACCATCACAAATAAGATAAAATAAGGCGACAAAATTCCCAACCTAAGGAGAGGATTCACCTGGGCCATCCATCCCAAATTGACCTGTCAGCAATGCGTCATCTGCCGGGGGCGCGGCTCTCCCTGTCTCGCTCTAACGGTTAGGGCTCTCAGAATATTCAGGGCACAAGAGCCGGTCGAGTTTGATGGTCTCCGATAATACTCGTCCAAATGTGGATATACAATTAAAAGACACATATACACTCATCAGAAAATTATGGGAAATTCAGATGATACTAATTAAATTATAAAAGGGTGCTTTTGTCCTTTTCCAAGAGTTGTATGATTCCGTACAAAAAGACGGTTGTTACGTGAAGGAATGCTGAAGTTATAAGAAATATTTCAACCATAAATACATGGAATTTTCCAAGGTATTCCAAAATATTTTCTAATGACATGGAATTACCAAAATCGTTTGCTTCTCCGCCGATGCGCTAACAACTGCCAACACACCGACGCTAGCACGTTAGAGCAGAAGCTCCAAATCAACAGTTCAAAGTATATGCCGAAATTAAAAGTAAATATAAAAGCAAATATGGATTGTGCCTTCAGTCCAGGGAACTAGACTAATATTACGCGGGCTTTGCAACGATAGCTGTTTTCAGAGAAGTGGCTGGGTGTGAGGTGGTGAGACTAGGGTGGGTGGGTGGGGGAGGGTGTATTTTGTCATTGGAACGTACGATGAATTAATACAAAAATATAGCTTCAATGAGATAAAAACTCTTAAGCATTTACAACATTAATATAATTTCTTGCAATACAGCGTGTAGATCTTTCTTACTTAGCGGCATCATTGTCCTTCGAATAACTGGTGATTGGTTGATTCGGTTCTGCAAACTGACGCCCCAACACTAAAGGTTAGCAACGCCAGAGTAATAGAGTAAAATAAAACAATCATAATAAGACTGCCAGAAATCATTCATATAGTCCATCCATACTTTTACATAAATTCATAGCTCATATGCACATGATTCTTATGGAAAACAAAATTTATTCCATCTTCTGTGGTTGCTAACTTTGTCCAAAAACTACTCGATCTGTAGCATCCACTCAGATAACCATGGAAAGAGGGTAATCACCTTCTTCATCCAGTAATAATAATATAACTGCATGACAACTTGAGAAATCTGAGTCTTTGTAACCTCCTCAAGAACTCAAAGGTTCTTGTTATCAGAACTCAGGTAGCGTAGGAGAGATTTTTCAACAAATTTAGGAAATGGATACTCTTGGCCTGATATGAGCCAAATTAGAAGAACAGGAAAGTCTGATGTCAGTTATTGATCTAAGGAGTATGGTTTCTGTTGCATAGGAAAGCCTTTCTCCTTTTCTGTTAGTCTTGTTCATGATGAATGACTCTTCCATGGAAAAAAATATCATACTACTAACTTATATATATATATATATATATATATATAATATATATATATATATATATATATATATACACTATATACACATATTTTTAATCCTGAAAGCAACGATAAAAAGAAGTGCTTTAGATGTTATAAGTCATTCACGTGTACTTAGAAGTTACCACGATATTCGATGGCGCATCCATCACGCCATTTTATCATTGTTAATAATTTTATTTATAAAAGGAAGTTATTAGTCACGCACTCAAATATTTAGAACAATTCATCTGGCCACGACCTCCCGTAGCGAGGTCCCACAGAACAAAAATCACGTGTCTATAAAGATACTGTGAAATAAAACCGAATTCATTTATTAAAATTAGTTGAAAACAAGTAATAAGAAAATCATAAGATGGTTATTGACAAATAAATGAATAAAGATCACGCGACCAAGGATTTTCAAATTTTAAAAATGCACCGAAGCTTATTCGACGCAAACGAGTTTTCTTTACAGTGCATAATGCTGTATGAAACTCTCAGCTGCGGCCAGTGAAACTTTCAGCCACGGCCCGGTGGTAGCCTGTGTTGTTGGCACCTATAGCGAGCAGCAAAATCTACCGAGGCTAGAGGGCTGTAATTGGTATGTTTGATGATTGGAGAGGGGGATGATCAACGTAACCATTTGCAGCCCTCTAGCCTCAGTAGTTTTTAAAGTCTGACAGAAAGACAAAAAGTGCTGACGGTCAGAGAAAGCTAAATCAATAGTTTTCTATTACAGAAAACTAAAAAAACACACAAGGCCAACATCTTTTCAATTTTATTAATAAAGGCACCAAACGAAGAATTACAAGTTTGCCATCGACAGATTTCATGACTGTTATGCAATTTTCCAAAGGAATTAGTTGGTAACTATAAAAAACTTTTTTTTTGTTCATCTGTCCACCCGCCTGTGGTGATTGCGTATGGTAACACTTCGTCCCGGGCTTTAAATAGTTACGCTATGTGTAAGTTTTAGGTAAATAAAAGGATATCTGGGTGTACATTTGCAACTGAAAAGTGTTTTAATAATTTACTGTATGGGAATTACACCGTTAATATTCGAAATAGGATATTGTTATTATTGATGAATGTAAGCTGCCTTTTCGGGGTGGCGAATGGAACAGCCAGACGCAGACGAGGTGGGGGGAGCCGGGTAGAGGGTGTTGTATTGTCCCCCTCTTTCCCTTCCTCCCTCTAGGACCGTAAGGCAACTTACGCATTTCACTCGATTAATAAAACATCTGTTCGCCACTTCATTTTTATGTGGAAGTATTCGTTTTTCATCATTCATTCTCGAGACAATTTTCCAGCCACGACTATTAGATGGTAATCCCTTAATCAAAGGAGCCTTACATTTGTTTAGATATTCATTTATTGATAACATGTAGCCTAGCACTGATACGTCTTTTTAACATAATTGTAATGTTGAATAAAAGGAGTAGCTACAAATTTGCTTCAGTCAACTAAGAGAAATGGGGAATTACTATAGAATCATGCAGTGGCAGCAGACACTTTTATGTAAAAAAAATCCTTAACTGTTTTTCCTTGTAACTCGGCTCGCCATGAAGATATTGTCAGCATTGTATGCATGATTACCACCCTAATAATCTTGGCTGAAAAACGGTCTCGAGAAAAAATTATGAAACACGAATACTTCCACATAAAAATAAAGTGAACAGGTGATTTGTCTGAATAAGTTGTATTACGGTCCGGTAGAGAAGGAGTGTGAGAGGGAGACGGAACAACAAACTCCACCAGCCTCACCCCTCTCGGTCAACTGTAATTCGTTAATCAAGATGCACCATTCTTGGGGTTCCAGTTTAAGTTAAACTACTATAATAATAGCAATGATATTGATGCCAGTGACTTGAGCGAATAAGGTGACAGCTTTAAGTAAAAAGCAGTACACCAGAGCTTTCTCCGTTCTAAATACGGTCAATGCAAAAATAACATTTCCACAAATTCCACTGACAAATGCTAAACCAAGTTGCGTCATATCGTATCTGGCTAAAACGCACTTTATAAAAACTAAAAGTGTATACTGATATACTTACATGTAATGAAGTAACACGTAGCCTAGTAGCAGAGTTGGCGTGGTCCAATAAAGTTAGCATCTTGCCGTAGTGAAGAGCAAGAGCAGCAATTTTCCCGCCACTGCGTCTGGCTGTTCCATTCGCCACCCCGAAAAGGCAGCTTACATTCAACAATAATAACAATATCCTATTTCGAATATTAACGGTATAATTCGCATATAGTAAATTATTAAAACACTTTTCAGTTGCAAATGTACACCCAGATATCCTTTTATTTACCTAAAACTTACACAAAGCGTAACTATCTGAAGCCCAGGACGCAGTGTTAACAAATGCAAACACTACAGGCGGGTGGACAGATGTAAAAAACCAAGAGTATAGTAATCAGTCAACCAATGGAATTTTTTTTTTAATCGATTTATTACCATTTTGTTGTTGAAGGCGGGAATTTTTTCTTTAACTAAAGTGAGAAAAAAGTTTTCCTTGAATGTTTAGGTTTGCAGGACGATAATAAATAATTAAATTCACCTTAATTTCTATGAGAAATGAAATTAATTAAATTACAACGATATTCCTCAATCTTTTTTCGACGTTCTCTGAGAAACTAAAATGCACTAAATGAGAGAGAGAGAAAAAAAAGAATAGCTAGAGAGGAGAGAGAATGAAATTCCCAACTTAGGCCGAGACCCATGAATTCACCCGGACCATCCATCCAAATTGACCTGTCAACAATGCGTCATCTGCTGGTGACGTGGCTCTGCCTGTCTCGCTCTAACGGTTAGGGCTCTCAGAATATTCATGGTACAAGAGTTGGTTGGGTCTGAATGCCTCTGTCAGCACTTGTTCACATGAATACATTTACCTAAAAGACGTACGCGTGCACGCTTTACGGAAAGTGAAAAGACAAGCGCCTATAAAACCAATATGGGCATGTACATACACATGTAAGTAAATCCAAAGACATGCGCTTATGGGAGAGTGTAATAACATATTTTCACGAGAAAACTGAGACGTCCACATAAATTCATGAATAATTCAGATATACAGGCACACTCACGCGAAAATGAGTTTGCCCGTCCCAACTCATGCACTCATTGAAAAAGAAAAATCCTTCACGGGTGAAAAATTAACAGCGAATTATGTCTGCCAACTGAACTAATATGGTCTACCATTGTCCATCTGCCACTCTCCACTGGCCACAATTGTTCGCTATTCTAACCTGTATGGCCCTTTAGCTTGACAAAATTGGGCGCTCTTTTCTTCTGCCCTCCATGACTCATACAACTCAAATTTTCAGTAATTTACAATATTGCTGCTTTTGTGGTAAACCTTCATTCTACTACGCTTCGCCTTCATTTACTTTAACCCAGTTTTTCTTGCGCCAGGATTATCGCATTCACTGATGCTTTATGCAATGCTACTGTCTTTCATTCTTATCATATTTTCTTTAACTTTCTAAAACTTTCTACGTCAAAGTTGAGATCATCAATTCTCTAGTGATTAAACCGCACTGCCATTTTACTCATTCTTATTTTACCTCTTACTTTCTTTTCTTTATTTTCCTTTAAACAGGGGCCAAATACAGGCAAGTGGTTGCTAGGACGCTGCCTTATAATTGTCACTTACATTCATGTATACACAAATCAGTGATGATTTTCATAACCAAATTTGCACAATGCTTAAGTTTGACATTTTCTTACACATCATTGTATGTTGAGATTCAGGTATTCACCAGATTTTCAACTCACACTTAATCATGTACACATGCTCAACGAGAGAGAGAGAGAGAGAGAGAGAGAGAGAGAGAGAGAGAGAGAGAGAGAGAGAAGTAATTTAATTTAATGAAACTGCTTGTAAAACTGTACATTTTGAGTGATTTTGTTCTTCTAAAAGACTGTGGAACAAAAAATATGCAAAATCTATATCAATCATAGAGATTTGCGCGAACGATGTGAATGGAAATTACCTCATATTTTACTCAGTTACAAGTGGCAAGCCAAGTTTCATTTTCTCCAAAGAATTTTCTGGAGGTTTGTTATCTATAATTTCTGCACAAGGAACAATGGCATAGGTATACAGTTAACCTTCAGAAATATAATAATATTAAAAGATCTTTAAAATTACACTTGAGTTTGGCTGGCTCCAAGGTCTTGGTTAGCCCGAAGAGTAGGATCCGATTTATATTAAGGATAGCCGGCGGCGCCTAAGGAGAATGATCTGCACGGTGTACGATAAAAGAAAATGCAGCTACATTTGGAAATCATCTAAAAATTAGAGATACAACACGTTAAAGTGAAACAAAAAGAAGATATCAATCGAACAACCGAATTTCAAAAATGAATATCTAATAATGGTGAGATGGCTGGAGGAGATGCTTCCTTTAACTGTCCATGATAAATTGAACACATCCCTTATAGTCATGGCCGAGGAGACTGGTAATCCTGATTCTGTTTTTGAGTGGAGGCGAAGCCATTGCTCTGATCAGTGATCTCAATCTCCGGATGGATTAAGGATTCATATTATGGAAGTGATAGGAACGATACCACCAATGTGAAAGTGTGTGTGTGTGTGTGTGTGTGTGTGTGTGTGTGGTGTGTGTGTGTGTGAGTGAGTTCGAGCCTATGATGGAATCAAGTTGCTGGAGACAGAGATAGAGAAAGTTAAGAATGTCGTCGAATATAAAGGATGACAAGCCCTTTCACTCAGTCAATAACTGTTTTCCCTAAGTGCAAGAAAGTGCCCTCAGAGCCTAATTTGTGTTGCGATGAGTTAGACCCTAAATTTCCTAAATCTTTCGATGTAAATGATGCTCAGTCAGGTGGCCTTCGAATTTGGGTCTTTGGGTTTGGTAATACCTTTTCAACTTCAAATTATCTGCTAAATTGCACATAGGAAAAATAATCATAGATAGTAAGGTTGGGGAGCGAAATAACCCAGCAGACAAGGAATACAGGACAAAATAATTATGTGAAGTTCTTTGATAAATTTTACAAAGTAGAAAGCCAGAATATTAAACATTCAGTTAAACTTGATAATGCAGTTGGTGATCCAATGCTTATGGAAGCGTTGCATACTGCGCTTCTTGACACAATAATGGGATTACAAAACTGTTATTATCCTGGCCAGGGATAAAACTTTGTACTACTGTGTTATCATGCGAGTGAGAATAAATTGGCATTTTACGGCAGTCTATCATATAGTGCACTAAGCAATAGTGAACCCTCCAACATTAACACACATTTAATTCCTAGCAGGTGATTTGGTGTTAATGCAAGAAGATAACAATGCTTTGAGCGTAGATTAGAAGCAAGCACAAATAACTGAGGCACAGACAGGAGTAGCTTAGGGATGGAACGATTTGAAGGTTGGAGGATGTGCAAGTTAACAGGTTAGCACATCACCTTGTCCTAATCTTTTCGACAAACCAAGAGCTGCTGGGAGGAGGGGGGGGGGGGATTATCATCATTTGAATGATGATAGTTGATATCTGATTGCACATTACTGTACTTTTGTTTCTTCCTTCTTTTATTACTGAGCCTGTATGGTATTTTCTATAATATTTGTAGTTTTCAAGATACAAAATTTTCCTATTGCAACACGAAATGGTATAGTTATAGACCGTTCAGATGGCCGTACGTAGATTTTAGTGTAATACAACCCTCAACATCTTTATCTGCAAACAAAGTTACAATGACTCTACTCACGATATTTTTGGACCATTTTCTTCCCAGACAATCGCCCACTTACACTACCGCATCTGTAACACAACACACACACATATACATATATGCCTACGCATATATATATATATATATATATATATATATATATATAATATATAATATATATATATAATTATATATAATGAGCATAATGGGTTGTGTGTGTGTATTAGTTATGCGCGCACCCAAGCCCGCGTAAAGCCTCACTCAACTTTGCTATTATCTAGTGTAGAAGACAGATACCGAGCAAGGAATATAACTATAACATTTCCATAATCATCTCCCACTCTCACCAGTCCATATTAAGCCGCTCTTTCCCTACCGCCTCGATTCTTACAAAATAATTCGCTATTAAGCGCGAAGCCC
>NC_061108.1:101975646-101995646 GCF_015104395.2 Macrobrachium nipponense
GACCCTTCCTTTCTTCCCCATCTAATCATTCCCGGATCATGCACTCTGTATGCAGCCTATCGTCATTTATCCGTTTAAACATGACCAAACCACCTTTCAATTTTATTCATGCCGCGTACAAGAGAAACAACTCGAAAACCCTCCATATAGAACTACCTTCTCTTCCACCGACACTCCTAGTCCCTTCTAGTCTTTGGTAGACACCCTGCTACATGGCTTGCCTCACCTTCTCTGTAAATCGTCCTTTCTCTCATCCTATTGTCATCATTTCTATCCAATACCAAATACCTGTATAATTCATTCACTTCTATTCCTCCATTATCATTATTAAAATTCACTGCTCCTCTTTCTTCCTGGTTTCTGTTTACAATCAGAACTTTGCTACTGCTCATATTTGCTCTCAGCATTCTCCTCTTGCAAACACATTTCAGCTCTTTCACTTAGCTCTACGGTTTCATCATTCCCAATCTGGGTTCCATCTACAGACTTCAATTACTATCCACTCTATTCACAAGCCATTTCACTATTCCACAACTGGGCAACTACAGCATCCGTTCTTCCTGTTACTTCTTGCATCAAACCTTCCATAAAGACATTCGGCAGCAATTAAGACTTCACATACTCGAGATAATACTTCAATTCCATCATAAAAACCTTTATTCACTCCCAACAACTCATCATTCTGAATCTACACCATGCATCTTCAAAACTTACCTGGTATCATAAGCTTTTTATAAGTCCTTGTATACATCTTTTATCTTTTAAACTTTTCACATAGCTGTTTAACAAAAAAAGCATGATCTATATATATACCAATAATCTTGCCTACATTGAGCTGTTCCTCACCTATCCATACACCTCTCATGTGTTTTACTTTCTCAAGCAAACTTCTGCCCCGGTAAACAGAGTAATGTTATTACCTGCTTATTTCTCTGTATGTTCTCCCAATTCCAGACATCTTGCACCGCAGTATCTCACCTGTTATTCTTCCAACTCTAGGTTCCTCCCATTTTTCCTTCTTTTAACTGGACTCTTCAAGATCTCATGGGCTACAGTCCAGAACACTCTCATCTTTGCAGTACCGAGTTCCACTATTCATTGTTCACTTCGGCCTCTCTTCAATCTTACATATTCAACAGATCTTTAAGTACTTCATTCACTTTAGACACAGATTCACTTCCATTCTATTCTCACTAAACAACCCCTTGGCATTAACTTACAAGAATAACTTCGTGTTCCACTTACGGTTCCTGCAAGCCTTCTCGCCACTATTTATGTATAACTTGCAATCTTTTCCACTCTCACTTTTCAACTGACTACCTGTTGATGACTATCAGTTCCAGGCTTAATAATAAAAAATTTCATATCTCTTACTTTTTTTATATAAAAAAACATAAAACGCAAAACTTACTTATTTTCCCATAAGGATGCTTATAATCTATTTACAAACTTTAGTGTTAATATAGCATTTAAGAACAATAATGCAACGAAAAAACTTGTATAAGTAAATGCTGCATACATTAAGGCTCATGTGACTTATTTTAGTCGAATGGGTAATCACTGGAAAATGAAAATCATTATAACAAAAAATGTAGAAGATATGTACATGACAACAGTGCAATTTTTGTTCATGATAGAGATATTATATTAATCTTGCTACTGATCCGATGGGCAATAAAAAATTGGCCTAGCTATATAAATTAGAGAAATATAATAAAGCCTACATTAACACTTGATATGTATATGAACAGCAGGCTAAGAATATATGTGTTTGATATTTTAAATTCTAAGAGAAATAAATTGTAAAACGGATAGTTTCATAGGCGTGTTAGGCGTGTTCTTAAGGCTGAGCCACACGACAATAAAACGATACGCTCCTTATTCTCCATTAAGAAATAATTCGGGTCAGGCGTTGCTCCAAAAACAAGATTTATAAATATAGGTCGCACTCCCTTTCAGAAAGGCTCCAACTATTCTTTACGGG
Source organism: Macrobrachium nipponense (assembly GCF_015104395.2). NCBI lineage: Eukaryota > Metazoa > Arthropoda > Malacostraca > Decapoda > Palaemonidae > Macrobrachium > Macrobrachium nipponense. Next base: position 101,977,631 of record NC_061108.1, read on the forward strand.
TGTCAACGGCCTTTCTGGTCGTTTCTACCCTCGTGTGTATTGTGCTTTCATCCTGACATAGCACATACTTTACATTTTCCTTATGTTCCAGTCCTTTTCAATAAGTAGCAAGAGACCAAGCCGATCAGGCATATATCCCTATTCTCTGTTCCATTTTTGTTGCGCATTCTCTCTCTCTCTCTCTCTCTCTCTCTCTCTCGTAATGTGTGTATATATATATATATATATAATATATATATATATATATATATATATATATATATCTCCTTTTTGCTATAAGTTTTTTGTAATGTAAAGTTAATGTGATAATAGGTTATTGGGGCTTCATATGTCACTATATTAAAAAGAATAGTTGGATATTGACATTTTATATATATGCATACACACTCATACACATACACACACACACACACACACACATTATCGCATTGACTTTACATTACGAATACTAATAACAAAAAGAAGAAATTGCATATAATATTTACAACAACATAACATCTATACTTTATTTTGGTTATTTACGGCTTAATATTTTATTGTATGAAAAAAAAAATGTTATGATAAAAAATTGACAAATTATCCTGCCCTATTATATACGTACATGTCGGTATGCAATACACACACACAGAGACACACGACAAAAAAGATGCTTTAAGCATGTTCATTTAAAACAGAATGTCTGTTTGGAAATATGCAGTCAGTGAGTACCTGTAAATGGGAGTTGCTCAATAAAGGTAGATTGCAACAAAGGAGAATAAGGTGTGTGTGTGTGTGTGTAATTAAGAGATCACATCGTTGAAAAATGTCCATATCTGTTCTATAACTGTAATTATTAATACTTATATATTAAGAGCATTATAAAGAAATAATAATTCAAAACGAATATTTCATAAAAATTGGTTCACGGACTCCCCCAACACAGCATAATTTTTACTGGAAAAAGTTGAAAATTTGTGTCTGATAATATCTAATAACTCATTTGTTGCAGGAAAACGTTCTACATATTTCGAGGCTATTTTATTTCATGTTCGAACAACTTACGAAATCTGTCTACAAAACTGAATACGCCAATGAAAATTCAGAATAAAGAGCTTCAGTCATTCTTAACGTATTAGCCTTATTTGATATTCAATAATAAATTTCTATCACGCTTTCACTCAGACTATAACAGTTTTTTCTCAGATTAAACACGTAAAGCCTCTTTTCAATCGATAAAATAAATGTTTTCGTGGCATGTAAATTTCAAATGTTAAAAGGAAATACTCTTCCATCTCAGCGTAGAGTACTGCTCTACTACAAGCGTCTTATCATTTCCGTATCAACGACTTCTGAAGACAATCAAACGAGATGTCAAAAACACGAATGGCTTCTACAAGAAAGACGAGGCAGCTACGGTTTGGTTCCCTTTCACGTTCAGTGATCACTCAGTCGTTCACCTATGAAATACAACTTGCTACTAGAAGGAATTCTGGGAGTTCATTAAATTGATCATCGTTATTATCATGGATTCTCCTCCGGATTCTCTTTGCAAAAGCTCTCTTTCATCATTTTTCATCAGTCAGTTGTTTGGTCATTATAATCATTATTATACAAATGATCAAACATTCTTAATAATCTTCCTTAAGGAACAACTAGCGTGATTAGGCCAATTACTTCAAAGGCAAGCTCGCACAAAATAGCTTGTCCATATGGAAAGAAAGGAGAAAACAAACTGAAGAACACAACAAATGCTTAACCAAAAATAAAAGGAAAATGTTGAATTTCAAGAGATATTCCTTCCTCTTATCATGCGCCAAGCTTTTCTATTTTCAGAGAACTCTGTAAAAAACCCCTCCGTCCGCCCCTATTTTTAAAATTCCGGTCTGATGCCTCTTCCAAGGTTTGCTTTCGCCCTTTCGTTCTTAAATCATATTGGTCTTTTTTTCATATTTACTGCAAATCTTAGGTAATAATTATTATTATTATATAGATAGCACAAAAACAAAGGGCCTCACTTATAAAAGACTCCTTATGCTCGATCTAGTTCTCAAATATTGCATACTTTAATCGTCACTAGAAAACAAAAATGAGTTCCTTCTTGCACATAAAAAGGAGAGAAAGCAGGTTAACGGCAAAGGGGGCAGAACTTCCCCTTCAGGAATCAAGCAGTGATTGCTAAGCATGGATGTAACTTGAGTAAAGAAAATTTGGAATATGCAGTTGCCTTTTCGCTGAACATGAATGCGAAGGAAAAAAATGCATATATACATTTAAAGAAGTGCATATATGCATTTAAACAAGCGCATACATGTTTACCATCTATGTGCCTAATTTCGCGAATTTGTCATGTTAGTTCTGCTAAGATATCCAACTACCTTGGAAAGATAATTAATATCACCTTCAACTTGTCCATAAAATTATCGTATATAAATTTTAGACTTTATAGTTTTTTTTTTAATGGAAGAAGTAAATTCTCTTAACTTCAATTGAAACACTTTTCCATTTGAAAATAATATTTCAAGGTAAAGAGGCTTACCTACGTCTCGGGGAGCAATACGTACTCTAAATGCGACGTATAATCCCAAACAGGATGATATGAAATGATATAGCATGTCTTCTAACTATATGGCTGACGAAGTCATAAAATATATTTTCCGACATATTAGACCAGCATCACAGGAGCAGTATCCCTCTGAGGTGAACAGAAAAAGACCAAAAAGAAACTACAGATATTAACCAGAAACAGTCCCCGATGTTATGGGTGGTATCCCTATTAAAGGTCTTGGTCATATACTAACTCACCATCATGAGTATTACAGACCTCATATAAAGGATGACCGTGGGCAAAGCAAGCTCTTTTAATGCCAAGTCCTGGGGAAGCTCAGCGTGATTTTAGACAAAGAAAGCGATGCCTATTGTTTGGCATATTCGAGGCACTCTACGGTCCAAATAACTGACCAACAAACCCTCCTATCATTGACAATTTCAACCAGCTCTGCAGATGAAACTTCTCCATTATCGAAGGAATAATAATATGAAATTCAGGTCATCAATAAAGACGCTTTCACACCTTAAACTATGAAAAATGTACGTCCCTAAGAATTGTGCTTTCTTAAGATTATTATATATTGGGATGTATACATGCATCATCTAAATACTTTTTCTTACAATATTTATTATTTTACTTATGGTTGCATGCAGTTATCTGACATCTGCTACAACTATTTTAGCACCATCTGTCGGCGTGATGTTAAAACATGAATATACAACAACGTACAAAGTAACCCTGAATCCACTCGCTCACCTACTAACAGGGTTAGGTTCTGAAGACACACCTCCAGCTGAAGCTCAATCTCCAACATTCAGTATTTATGGTAACCTAAGACTGTTTGAAAAACTGGAAAATACGTTAGATTAAAATCGTAAAACATTCATCCCTTATGAATTGTATCTTTGAAAATAATATTTCATACTATCTACATTATCATAAATACTTTAATTCCATCATATTTAATAATATGTCATAGCGAAATGTTGTTTATGGTTAAACAATATATGTAATAATAATAATAAAAACAAAATAGCTGAGACGTGCTTTTCATCGGCATAATTTCACAAAGCTTTTCAGTGTATATATATATATATAATATATATATATATATATATATATATATATATATATATATATATATCAATTCAAGCTACAAATGTCCTTTAATATCTAAATTCACTTTACTTCCCAAATGATATATTTTCATATATGTACCGAAGGGGAATTTTTTAATTGATAATAATTCCGTCCCCCCATGGGATCGAACCACCGTCCAAGTAGACGGGGACGAAATCAGGACAGTCAGTGACGCTATCCAATCAGCCAACAGAGACGCTATAAGTTCATATCGATTCTGACCTTACAAATCACCCTCGACCTGGGTGCTTTCGTAATTAGAATCGATATGAAACCCCGTCTACCATGTTGGCCAATTGGAGCGTTTGACAGCACGTAGCCTTTTGTTATGAATAATTATCACATCGAACCGTGATCCATTTATATATCAATTCAAGCTACAAATGTCCTTTAATATCTAAATTCACTTTACCTCCCAAATGATATATTTTCATATATGTACCGAAGGGGAATTTTTTAATTGATAATAATTTCGTCCCCCCATGGGATCGAACCACCGTCCAAGTAGACGGGGACGAAATCAGGACAGTCAGTGACGCTCTATCCAATCAGCCAACAGAGACGCTATAATGGATCACGGTTCGATGTGATAATTATTCATAACAAAAGGCTACGTGCTGTCAAACGCTCCAATTGGCCAACATAGTAGACGGGGTTTCATATCGATTCTAATTACGAAAGCACCCAGGTCGAGGGTGATTTGTAAGGTCAGAATCGATATGAACTTATAGCGTCTCTGTTGGCTGATTGGATAGCGTCACTGACTGTCCTGATTTCGTCCCCGTCTACTTGGACGGTGGTCCGATCACATGGGGGGACGAAATTATTATCAATTAAAAAATTCCCCTTCGGTACATATATGAAAATATATCATTTGGGAGGTAAAGTGAATTTAGATATTAAAGGACATTTGTAGCTTGAATTGATATATAAATGGATCACGGTTCGATGTGATAATTATTCATAACAAAAGGCTACGTGCTGTCAAACGCTCCAATTGGCCAACATGGTAGACGGGGTTTCATATCGATTCTAATTACGAAAGCACCCAGGTCGAGGGTGATTTGTAAGGTCAGAATCGATATGAACTTATAGAGTCTCTGTTGGCTGATTGGATAGCGTCACTGACTGTCCTGATTTCGTCCCCGTCTACTTGGACGGTGGTTCGATCCCATGGGGGGACGAAATTATTATCAATTAAAAAATTCCCCTTCGGTACATATATGAAAATATATCATTTGGGAGGTAAAGTGAATTTAGATATTAAAGGACATTTGTAGCTTGAATTGATATATAAATGGATCACGGTTCGATGTGATAATTATTCATATATATATATATGTATATATATACATGTACATACACACATATATACGTAATACACACACACACACATATACATATATATATTATATATATATATATATATATATATATATAGAGAGAGAGGAGAGAGAGAGAGAGTAGAGAGAGAGAGAAGAGAGAGAGAGAGAGAGAGAGAGAGAGAGAGAGAGAGAGGGCAATTTGTGAATATGAGGTGCATAAAAGAAGCAATAAGAAGGGATGCGCTAAACCGTGATCATTTATTCAGCCGAAGGAGGTTTTCTAATCCTGCAGAGGAACACTCGCAGCATCCTCTCCTACCCAGATGCTTAATAAATGCAGATATAATGCTTATTTACTGCGGGCATATACATGCACAAGCACCATGAGTCACAGGGGAGCCAGACGAAACCCTGCGTTCCTGCCTTTGGTAAAGTTTTGGAAGTAAAAACGTGTTCAGGCGAATCCTCCGCAACATTTATCGTACATCACTCGTACTGTAATTATGAATGATGCTGAAATAACCTCGTGGAATCATCAGAAAAAGACCATTCATTTGCTAAGCAGGAGCCAACAAAGTGAAATGTTTTTACTGGAAGGAAAGGAAAAATGGGTACGGATATTAGAATTAAAATAAGAGGTGTATAAACAGATGAAAATAGTATACTACAAAAAACTAAAATCCAAAGAATAAACTGAATTTGAAGAATAAGGCGAAAGTATCTGAGTAAATTTTCGAGATGATCTGAAATAGCATTAAAGCCACTTTTAACATCGCCATGAAAGGGATATTGGATGTCAATGATGAAATCATGCAGAAATGGAACGACTTTGAATTTTTTTCATTTTTAAAGTACAAATTTATTTTGATAGCTTCATGATTTAGAAAATACCTGCTATAAATATTTCATTATAACTTTCATGAACTGAATTGATAAATTTGGAAAATAGAGAAAAAAGCAGCGAATTTTAAGGAAGAAATAATGCTTGGCGGACACTGTGGACATGACCTGAATCTTTAAAAGCTTAGCTAGATGGTCGATATTTCTACGCAAATCGTAACGTTGATACAAAACTTTCATATTCTAAAACTTGTTTTACACAATATTGGCAAATAACAATACTTGATGAGCGAAATATTGCGTCAAAAAAGCTGATCGTCTTGCACCACCCACTGACCAAAAAGAAGTGTCTGGTTATTGGTAAAGACCTGCAGGAGAAGTTGAATTCTATAAAAAAAAGTAAAAAGAAAATATCCAATAAAAAAGGAAATACATCCAATGTTTCCAAAAACAGAGTAATTAAATATGAAAGAGTATGAAATAAAAAGAATCACAAGGAAATGGGCAGAATATGCCAAATAGTCCTTCCCTTAGCTGTCTGATCTCACTGTGACCTACTGCCGCTAGCGCGGCGATTAATTATTTTTGCGACATATCAATACAGTTGTGTGGATGTTTAGTGTGAGATGCATATTCCTCTCTAGATGGTTGCCTTTCCATCGTGTCCTTGGTCTACACTCTGGACTACTTTCCATCATTATCAGTAAATCTTGGAGTAAAACTTGATAAATGTACACTTCAAGTGACAGCCCATGTTTACAGAATTATCACTTTTGGGAACATTTGTTGGAAACATTTAATGCGAATACGTAATTTCACCACTGTTGCATTTTCTGAGTCTCCTAAACCCATCCTCTCGAAAGTATTATAAAAAAAAAACAACTGGCAACCTTTTACAAAAATTTTGATGTTATTTCTAACATACCAGTTTTCTGAGGGTTCTATACAATACTTTTATCCTATTTCGTATTACACCTGAGTCAATTACTAAACGTAAACTGAAACTGGATTCAGTTTCAAGAGCTTACGTGAATACATGAATGTGTACAAGAACCTAGGCTTCATTTCACATCCACGTCTATCTAAATGCCATGACATTTATAGCTGGGTTTGCCCAAGTCCAAACCTCATAACTTCAGATAAATTCCTTTTGCGTTCGCTGCTACACTGACTCCACAAAGGCATCTAGGAAAGCGTGGGCGGAAATCCTCTTCCGCCAATTTCAAGCGGAGGACCGAAAACCAAGTTTCTCATACCATAAATATTCATCTCATTCATTTAAGCCTTAATAGAGTTTTCCAGCAGCCATCAGGCACAAAGGCATTTAGCATCACTGCCCTCCAGCCAACGTAATAAGGCATGAGGATCTAATTCGCTGTGCTTGGCATTTTTCATTTCGTGAAAAAGATTCCCCAAAGTTTATGCACTTTCAGAAAAACCGGATCACAGCAACAAAATCCCGGTTCCAAATTCCAATTAGAGATCTTTCCAGGGAAGAGGAAAAATGGTCCTTGACGGGTGGGCGTTCGGTTCGTTTGCTGAAGTGAGATCAATTTGTTTATTTCATCTGTCCAGATATATTACATCATTTACCAAAGACGAAGGGGATGGTTCAGGGGTGGGGTGGGGGACTGCATAGGTGACGAAGCTGGGCTACAACCACACACAAAATGCGAATGATAAAAAGCCACTGAGTGGGTTTCTCGGCCGTTGGCAGCACCTAAGTGTGAGACTCCGAGTTTGTCATAAGAGATCAACTGATTCATTTAACAGAGAAAACACCAGGAAATGAACCTGGAAATTAACATTATTATCGATATGGTTCTCAATTCCAGTCAATTCTTTTGATTACGTTCATCTTAATTTATCTGATTGAGAGACCGCACTATCAAATCATTGCTATATTTACCATGTCATGATTATGCATTTTTATCAAAGAAATTGAATGAGAAACAATTTGAACACAAATTCGTTATTTGCATATCAAAATATAACGATCTCTTTTCGTGAGTTCAATGAAACGAGTATTTGCTATATTCATTTACTATTCCACCAACACACAGCAATATAATTTTCAGAGCAAATGACTCCGATTCTTGCAGAATGGGCTTAATCAATAAAAGTATGAACTATTGCGAATTACATTCTTTTCTCAAATGATCCAGGAATTAGGGCACTTGGAGGGGGGGGGGGGGGAGAATTTCCTTTGCTATAAAGTGGATCAATGATAAATAACCGAATCTCAAATTCAGTGCACCTTTGATCAAGGAATGCAACAACAAAGTTTCTCTTGCTGGGGTGCTGCTCCATTTCCTTATGGAAAACTACTTGATTAAGTGACAGATAACCTGCCTCGAAAGACCAGGTACAGTATTTGTGGACGCGTAAGAAGGACAGTAGAGGGTTCGACATCCTTTCTAGCAGAACCGTCCTCCTCTTCAACTCCCCTGGTTAATTTTCTACCACAGGGTGACAGGAGAGCCAATGAGAAATATAGTCTTTTTCAGACTTTGCTTTGGCATATGTCCAAGACGGCCTCAGTGTAATCATTAGTTTGGAAGAAGCATAACTACAATCATTATATCCTTATGACGCACGAAACTAATAAATATACGAGTACATATAATATGCACAGTATATATATATATATATATATATATATATATATATATATATATATATATATATATATATTTGTGTATTAGCGCCGTCGAGTATACTGCTCTTGGTAAGCATGAAGTTTCGGTGCTTCATAAGGATCCATATATATATATATATATATATATATATATATATATATATATATATATATATATATATATTTGTGTATTAGCGCCGTCGAATATAACTGCTCTTGGTAAAGGCATTTGAAGTTTTGCGGTTGCTATTCATAAGGATCCAATATATATAATAATATATATATATATATATATAATATTATATATATATATTATATATATATATAGTATAATATATATATAGGATAATAATATATATTATATATAATAATATTAATAATATAAGGATGATATGTACAAATTAGATAGCCTTCCTAAGTGGATTCTCAAATGATAGTTTTAGTTACTCCTGAGACATAGAAATTAAAAAAAAAAAATTGTCAGAACACAATAATCTCGAAAATAAAGGATCTACGGAATATTGAGAAGGTTTGGGGACAGTATGCCATAAAACGATATATATTTTACGTTTTTTCTTTTATAACGACAAGACCTTAGGAATGCCTGCTCGAATCTAACTCTCTGTTCAGTGTTAATGCACTTTCCTTCTTGAATGATGAAAGATCCTCTCAAAAAGGCGACAGACTAAGAGAATCTGGAAATAATTCAACGGTAATTACCAAAGTTTTTGGCTTTTCTAACTTTTTAAGATTGGGAGTGCTGGCTCATAAGAAAAACACAACACTGGAACTTAGCAGCTATATCACTGTAAAAGCCGCATTCGAGGTGCTGTCGCTTCATACGTTTAGTGTATTAATTTAGAAAACATTAGTACCTGAGAGAGAGAGAGAGAGAGAGGAGAGAGAGAGAGAGAGAGAGAGAGAGAGAGAGCAGCAGCAGCAGCAGCAGCAAGTTACTTATTTGTACCTTTTAATGCAAGAAAACAGCAAGTCATGGAGTATTACACTACCCTGGAGTATTACATACCATAAGTTTGAAAGAGCATAGTTTCTGGTAACAACGAGTCAAGACTTTGCCCTCTAGTGACAGATAAGGCCGTCTCAGGTCTTTGCGAATGCCTCTCATAAATGTCCCATTATTATATATAAATAACAAAATTCAGGATTTATGACAATGGCCGAGCGCTGGGATCTATAAGGTCACTGAGTTTTGAAACGGAAATTGACAGTCAGAATGTTTGAAAGGTGTAACAAGAGGAATACCTCGCAGTTGCACTACGAATCAACTGTTAGGAGAGGGTGGAAAAGAAGATGGAAGAAAGAGAATATGAATGGAGGTACTGCAAGAGGAATGAAATGGGTTGCAGCTAGGGGTCAAAGGCACGCAGCAAAGCCCCTTGCGTAATTCAGAGATCAAGAGGAACTGAAGAAACTGTCGAAAAACGATGCCTAATGATTTGAAGGAGAAACTCTCAAGGGATAATGTTCCTTCTCCTTCCTTTCTTCAAACGGCTCAAATGTCTGCCGACAACAATGAGAGACAGCTGATGAATGTCTGATGAGGTTGGGAGAGAATTTCCTCGTCAAGGCTCTTCCGTCTTTTCTGTAAAAGAAAATTACTGAGGAGGTTTTTTGTCTGCCCGTCCGGCTTTAGATCTTAAAAACTACTGGGGCTAGAGGGATCCAAATTCGCATGTTGATCATCCACCTTCCAATCACCGAATGTATAAAATTGCAGCCCTCTGCCCTCAGTAGTTTTTATTTTATTTAAGGTTAAAATTAGCCATGATCGTGCGTCTGGAACCACTATAGGTGCCGACAACAGGCCGTCACCAGTCTGTGGCTGAAAGTTTCATGGGCAGTGGCTGAGAGTTTTATACAGCATTAAAAGCTGTACAGAAAACTCGATTGCGCCGAAGAAACTTGGGCGCATTTTTTACTTGTTAATCTCGTTTTTAATTACTAGCAAACATATGTATACAGAAATTATGTATGAAAATTCGTAAAGTAAGTAAGTCTACTGGCGTAACCAGCCTCGTTTCACAGGCAGAACCAGCTCAGTTTCAGGGAATCCCTTCTCACCCCCACCCAGCAAGTTTCATGCCCATCGAACCAGTTGTTTGGCCGTGATTGAATGACAGACGGACGGAGAGACATTGCGCCCATTATAGTAAGATATGACAATATACAGCGATTCAGCCCTCTGTATCTCCACTGCCAGCGGCGAAACGTTGCAATAAAATGACGACCAGGTATGTACACGTCAACGGAGACACGATGGCGATGGTTTTACAAACACAGGCAAACCGTATTTCCTAGCCAGTGATTTGAACCACCCGCAACAGATTTGCAGCCGATGCTTAACCGGTTACACCACAGCACCATTAAACCATTATCTGACAATACTTTAATGGTGCGTTAAGATCTAGATTTACAATCTGCAACAATCATCTTGACTGCGCCCTTATCTCCTTCGAAGGGAAAATATTATTAGCATTTACTGAGGGGTAATAGGTGGTTCAACGAGACATTTTCTTGTTTTATGTTTTTGTTTTATTAAGAAAATGAATGCTTTTTATTATAAGTTATATATTGCCTTTTCGAGCGGGAAGAGGGCTGCAAATTTGTACGTTGGTCATCAACCCTCCAATCATCAAACATACCAAATTGCAGCACTCTAGCCTTAGTAGTTTCTATTCTATAAGAAGTTAAAGTTAGCCATGATCGTACTTCTGGCACTACTATAGGTACCAACAACACAGACCACCACTGGATCATGGCTCAGTTTCATTGGCCATGGCTGAGGCCACCACCGGATTGTGGCTGAGCCTTGAGAAATAAATTCGCAAAATGCGTTTTAGTTCAGTGGAGTCAAAGACAAATATTAATTCTTTTATTAAATAACGGTTACGAGATGACAATGAAATAACCAACTGCGAGATCTGTAGTGAAAGAAACAATCACAATTGAAGTGGTTAATGCATTTATTTACACTGAGGTAACATACCCGGATAAAGCCAATGTTAAGATTATTAACGAAAAATTGTAACAACCCAGCAAAAAAGGTGAAAAATCATATTAAGGGTTACATATGAAAAACGAATTTTCCTAACAGATCATCTAACAGACAAAGCTTTTTGATGTCAGATAACAATATGATGGAAAATAAATGGAAATTTTCTCGGAAGCAAATGTCATTTGCGTCTCTCAAAGTCGGGAGGAATGGAATTCAAGACGGAGAAATGGGGGGAAATATGATTAATTCCCGTTCCGCATTTGCTACTTTCCAGCTCCGCTGGTAAAGCAAGAACGCTCCGAAAAGTAAGCTTCCTTCGGGCATTCATCCCCGGTAGCTAACAATGGCACAGGCATCCGGGAACACAGTCCAGCGTCGAAACTAATGCGGCTGAATATTCCGCTCATTTTGTTCGCCCCTTTTCCTTTCCCGTGAAGAGGAAACACGAGAGTCTGTGTACCGTGAGAGGCGCTCGGTCACGTAACAAAACGCTGGCGGTAAATTCCAATTTGTAGTTCTTTTTAAAAGAGCAAAATGATCCACGCTCCGTGGGCGCTGACTTTGTTAGAAAGCGTGAAGTCCACGTGTCTGATTTCATCTCCTGATATATAGATATATATATATATATATATATATATATATATATATATATATATATATATATATATATATATATATATATATATATATATATATATATTGATTTTTTTGGTAACTGTACTCGCGCGACTTTTTCGTTTTTACTAACTTTAAACAACGAACTGAACTCGTTAACTATCGACTTCAATACACAGAAGTAATAACATCCAAGGGGAATTACAACTTTTAAGCGCTTCTGTAAGGCCCAAGATTCGGACCATGGTCTAGTTTACAAATTTGAACGGCCCTGGGTCACCATAGAAGCACTGATCAACTATATTTCTTCTAGGGTGTTAGTTATTCCTAAGGAATAGTAAAATGGAAGTTACATGATATTTGTGGCTTAACTAATTATATGTGATATTATAATACATATAATATTTATGTCTTTAACTATAGATATATATATATATATATATATATAATATATATATATATATATGTATTTGTATATACGTATGTATGCATGTATGTGTGTATATAGTATATATATGTATATATATATATATATATATATATATATATATATATATATATAATATATATATATATATATATATATATATATATATATATATATATATATATATATATATATATATATATATATATATATATATATATAAATGAAGCAGAAAGCCGCAGGATGAGAGCTCAGGGCACTGAATAAACGTAACGACAATTAATAAGTCCAAATTCAGATAGCTTGGTCAGTGGCTATTCCGCAAACGACTAAAAACTGCACGACTCATCAGATTTTAGCTCGCTAGTTATTTTGATCTACAGCTAATTATATTGTTTGGCTGCTGGAGAGGCAGTGAACAAGAATTACATTTACGCTAAAATAATCATTAAGAATTATGATTTTCTTTACTGCTTTTATTGCTGTTTGCATAAAACTGAATGACATCTTGAGAAACACATCCATTTTTCCATTTCAAAAAACGAAGTCTGATAACATCCAAACTTCTGTTGGCCTATTACTGATAAATATATTTCTGAATTTCCCTTAATGAAAAAAAAAAACGAAATCTACAAAACTAACGAAATGTGCGATATTTTTGCAATAACAGAAAAAAACAGTAACGGTGGTAATAGACTGTTTTTGGGATAAATATATATATATATATATATATATATATATATGTATATATATATATATATATATATATATATATATACACACACACACACACACACATATATAATATATATATATATATATATATATATATATATATATATATATATATATATATATTGTGAATTGAACAACACTAAGAACATCAAGTTTAAGATTTTCGATGTGTAGCGATGAACGATTTATCAAAAGGATATAACTTTCCATTTACAAATACTCCAGCTATTTGCCCTGTCAGTCTTAGAAAGCGTCTGACCTGATATCTGCTGGAAAGAGATATTGGGTCCCCCCGATTTTACTGATGACTTCCAGGTCTTTTACCTCTCACTAGGGCAGAGGTTCTTAACTCGTTTTAGGTCACAGACCTCAAGCCCAATAATAAAGGAAAAAAAGTTTCGTGAACAATTTTTTTAGTAATGATAAATAAAGCTTAGAAAAAAAAAACATTTTGGTTTGAAATCTATTTTCTACACTAGAATTACAACCTGAAAATTGTTAATATATTTTTTCAATGGACATAATACAAGAAAATGAATAGTCATTTATTTATCTGGATAAAATTGTTCTTACTGCGTTTTTAATAAATCTTTAAAAAATATATAACAATTTCCAGTTCTTTACCAAATATATAAAGTTCCGTGGACCACCTAAAATGTCACGATGTGGTCCACAGACCACCAGTTGAGAACCACTTCCAAAGTATTACCGTTATTGACCAATAAAATTAAATAATGTTTTTTTAACTTATAGGTCATAAAATGTATACAACTCTATGAAGAACATAAATGCTGAAGGATATATGACGACCCAATCTATAAGATTTAAGCCATGCACAATAATCTTTTAGAAAAAAATTGTTGAAGAAATGGACCTTCCAAAGTTTGATATCGGCGAATATAAGCACTTTTTTTCTCTACAGTTTATTTCGTAATAATTCATAGGCTAACACACCTCGTATGATGCTGAGAGCCTCTTTAACCATATCCATGTTGGATACTGTGATGTTTCCAAACATTCTTGCACTCTTTTTCTCGTCCAGTGTACACCACATTCTTGCATGCTATGTCTTGCATGCGATTTTCATACGAGATGACATTCGACGAATAGCACAGGGAATGGCATCGTGCACATCGAGCTTTTATGTTCTTTCATAAAATCCATCACAAAAACAGTCGGTTGTATAATGAATGAACGGAAGTGCACAATAACTACTTATCTTTGCTGCTTTTATAATGAATGAACGGAAGTGCACAATAACTACTTATCTTTGCTGCATAGCTGGTTAAGTGTGCTAAACATCCTTATCGTTTAATAATGTTTTGCTATCTTGACTGGAATATCTGTTCCACTTACATATGACGGCTGTTGGGCTTTTACACCCACGGCATTCAACTACACTACGCCAGACGGTGACAATAAACCACTGTTCTCAAATCTTAGACTGTCACAGCCAGTTTTCCAAAGTCTTCTACAGTCTGGGTTTCAGTTCCTTACTGAGGATACACGCAAGAACACATACGATTGTTTATCTACTTTTAGCTGGTGCTCATTCGTCTGTCTTAATGATATTAACAGTACTTATGTTCTGTAAAATGGGACTTGTTGTAAATAATATTTCTTTCAGTTTTCTTTTTTATTTTGATATCCATATTCATTCATAGTCAATACATTTCAACACATTTTTTATAATAATAATAATAATAACAGTCTCACTAAAAGTAATAACTACAGCAGCAGAGTTTATTTTGTGTGTAAACTCATTCCATTTGTATTGTTCCTCTTTATCTGAAGGGCACAGTCGCTTATTCTCGTTTTTTTTTTCCTTTTTTTTCATGACAAGATGTAGCGTACAAAAGATTAATTTACTGTGTTCTGTGCCTACAAGGAATAAACGTCAACACCCTTTTGTAATATAAATTTATGATACCAAACGACCATAAGGCGAATATAAACTCCTGAGTTATTTATGCGCCATAGACGAGAGAATAATAGTGTAAAACAAAAAATATAATGATGCAATCATTTCTGTGTAATAATAATAATAGTAATAATAATAATAATAATAATAATAATAATAATAATAATAATAATAATAATAATAATAATTATTATTATTATTATTATTATTATTATTATTATTATTAATACTATTATAACACGATAATAATAATAATAATAATAATAATAATAATAATAATAATAATAATATAAAAATAATAACGAAATAACTACTATGTTCTACAGTAGAGGAGCAGAACAAGCAAATCAACTTTCAACGTTGTGTAAACAGATGCGCGTATAAATAGAATGTGATACTCAATTTTATTTGAGTTTTACGTTTAAAACTACCGTTTTTTCTTTTTCGAGGCACTTAAAAAACAATTAGTAAGAAAATCCCATGTTAAAGGAAATGTGGTTTTAGAAGTATTAAAGGAAATATAGTTTTAAAAGTATTAAATTCCTGTTTATTCTAGTCAACAAATCCTCGCTTATTTACGTATTTTAGGTTTTAGCCATAATGGAAAGGGCGAATTATCTAAATTAACTGTTGCATTTTATCACTTTACTCTTGAGATTAATATTACGCTGTTAATTTCAACTGCTCTTCTGCAACATGTAAGAAGAAAGATTACAGTCACCCTATTTGTGTATTCGAGATAAAATTATGATTAAATATCTTCTGCTTTCAGAGTAACAAACAATATACTTGCTATTTGATCTATCTCATTTTATTCAAAACATCATAAAATATGATGGGTAAACATTATGAAAACAAATTCTCCGTCTGATGAGAGAACGGAGCCCTTCCCAATAACCATAGGAATGTTTAGGAGAGGATAATTTGCAGAAATATATATTAAATTAAGCAGGCATAGAATATAGCTAATCATCTGACGATTTCCTTAAATGAGGAATGTTATCCGATATCTTGCCGGAGGAACAGAATTAGTTAAATCTGCGTTATGGGACACTAAAAGACGTTAAAATTTCTAATCGCATAACCCCAAACTATGTTAATACAGTCTATGCGGCGAACTATGTTTTTGTAACGTCAGTTTTGTACGTTATGAAATCATTTGATCAGGTCTAGTCTCTATAAAATTATAGTACCAAAGAACTGTTGCCGCAGAATAATAAATTAGCTATTTAGTCCTGCAAATCGTCCCGTCTCAGGTGCGCTGTTTGGGACTGGGCGATATTTAAAAAAAGTGTTGCATGAGTATTAGTGACAGGACCCACCATTTTGTAAAAATTCCAGTTGGCAAACCTACAACCATCGCGACAAAGACCCACTTTAGTAATTGCAATTGAAGCCATATCATGGCTGAAATAAACATTGCTTATATAACATGCCAAGACATGACACCCAAAAGAAAATGTTATATACCACTAAGTGGCTAAGATTCTGATCTGTCCCTTTTTGCCCTAAAGACTTTTGTACTGCCACCATGAGAACCTGCATTCTTAACCTACCAGCAGCGTAGTGTTACAGCAAATACCTAGTAAGCGTTCAAATTACATTCATGCAAAATTGAGAGACATGAACATGAAAAATAGTAAACTGTCATTTCTCTACGAAGCAATCACCAAAATGTAGGAAACAATCGATAAGAAGGTAATAACAGTCCATCAAACTTCGTCAGACGGGACAGCAGTTATTTCCTTGCCGTTCACTAACTCGTGGCGGTGAGGGTCCACACTCCCAAGGGGGGAAAGACCCTACCTCTTACCGGTGATGTACCCACATCACTTGCATATCACCTAACCATTCCTCCCTCCTCATTGCCTTAGGTAGAGGGAAGAATCGTCTTAAACTCGAAACCCAGCTCTCTCCAGTTTCCAAACCTGAATCTGACTCTTCGGCCCCAGCGGTTGATGCTCATAATGAGAATGGTGGTGGCTAGCACACACAAACCAGCCGAGAAAGAAAAGATCCACTCGTGTGCTCACAGGACCAAGTCCTCCTCATTGGGAAGCACCTTGCCAGACACCTGAGAAGGGATGTCAATGAAACCCACATTTTGCATGACATCATAAAAAAAGTCAAGGATCTCACATGCTCCAATTCTCTTATCTTTCATGATCCCCTTTGCGTGATTAGATACAGAGTAACATACAAGGTAACCTGCCTCTTCTATCATCTTCACGTCTATAATGACAAGATTTCGATATAACATCATTCGGGACCAACCTTTCCCAGTAAGACTCACTGAAACGCCAAACTAGACTAGACGTAGGCCTACTTTTACCAAAAGTGTCAGCCCTCCCTCGCCTCATATACATACAGCACCACCACCCAAGATCATCTCATCCATATCTTCCTAATGCAAATGGCCATGGAATTATTCCTCTGCATTTATGATGATATTTGTTTGCCTTAATATTGAAGTCTATTAAAAGGTGGCGTTGTTGGTCAGCCACGCGTATGTCCTGTTCTGTATGTTCCTGCTAAGTTCTTATAGCCCCTTTGTTAAGTTTCTGTTTCGTGGTACAGTTAGAGCCCTTACACACGAGGACACTAGTGTCCGCCACCAGTGTCGGACACTAGTTGCCTCCCATATTATCAAATGGAGCCTTTCACACGAGGCAACAGCAGTGTCCCAAGCAGACAACTTCCGGGCAACAGATATTTCGGTGTCTCGCTCCCGCAACACGTGGCTGACACTGACGTTTGCCGCCACTCACTGCAAAGCCTTTTTTTAAATGGAAGCTTTCACACGTAGCCACCAGTGTCCGCCACCGCTGCCCA
>NC_061108.1:102000646-102038146 GCF_015104395.2 Macrobrachium nipponense
TGGCTTGGCTTGGCTTGGATTTTAGAGTTCTTGGCATATCATGGCTTGGCTTAGTTTGGCTTTTAGAGTTCTTGGCATATCATGGCTTGGCTTGGCTTGGATTTTAGAGTGTTTGGCATGGTATGGTTTGGATAGGCTTGGCTTGGCTTTGCTTTGCTTGCCTTTTAGAGTGCTTGGCATGGCATGGCTTGGTTTGGCTTGACTTTGCTTGCCTTTCAGAGTGCTTGGCATGGCTTGGCTTGGCTTTTAGAGTGCTTGGCATGGTATGGTTTGGTTAGGCTTGGCTTGGCTTGGCTTTGCTTTGCTTGCCTTTTAGAATGCTTGTCATGGCATGGCATGGTTTGGCTTGGTTTGGCTTAGCTTGGCTTGGCTTGCCTTTTACAGTGCTTGGCATGGCATAGTTTGGGTTTGCTCGGGTTTCAGAGTGCCTGGCATGGCGTGGCTTGGCTTGGCTTATATTTTTGAGTGCTTGGTGTGGCATGTATTGGCTTTGCTTGGCTTTTAGAGTGTTCGGCATGGCATGGCATGGCTTGGCTTAGTTTGGCATGGATTTAGAGTGCTTGGCATGGCATGGTTTGGATTGGCTTGGCTTGGTTTGGCCAGACGTCAAAAGAATCCATGAACCTGTTAGCATATTCAAGCTGAAAGGTGAATGACTGAGTACGATCTATCCTTGTGGTTCTCACGTATCTTGTTACCCCAAAGTTCGGTCTATTCTCTTTTACAGGGTAGGGCGTTAACCCGACGCGTAACCTTCCTCTTTTATCCGAGGCATCTACGTCGACTCTTTCTACCTAAGGAAATGCAGGCTGTACCCAAATCCAGGTCAACCCATTTCCAGGGAAGCATCGTGAGCCTCCACGGCGGCGTGAATGAGAACCTCGTTCCTGATGTCATCGGTGGAGGGCGCAATGTTCACCTGAATTATTCGTTCTCTTACACCGCTTTCCCAGAAGCCAAAGCTGTACTGTGATATGAACTGCAGTGAATAAAACAAATTGCAGAACTCTCATTTCATTCGTTTTCTATTTTCTCCGTCTTTGACACTGAGAAACGCTTGGCGGCAGCAGCAAGTCGCCTAATTATCTTACACATACAAGCACGCATATATAAAGCCGAATTAACGTCCACAAAAGCCATATCAATTTGTTTCGTTTCATTCGCGAGATATATTTAATCGACAGCTCGAAGAAGGGAGGGGGGGACGGGGACATGGTATTGCTGGTGAAGCCAGGCCTCACTACCATCCACACCAACGCGTAAAATAAAAAGACTACTCCTGCAACTCTCCGCTGGCGTTCTTTGTCTATTGATGGTCGGGAAACTCGCCAGAATTCTTTTCAGTATTAACTTGATTTCGCTAGTCTTAGAGCCTAGCTGATGAGGAGACAACGATGGCTAAGGTTTGTTGTTGGCTAATATCATCGGAAAATTATTGTAAAAAAATTTGTTTCGTCATGTCAAGCACAATACAACTATTTTTTCCTTTTATAGAAATTATGCAAAAGCATGCTAACTGAAAGAAATGGTTTCAGTTGCCACAAACTTCCTTCATTGGGTGATAAAGTGATAGCTTTGGATTCAGATGAATGGTAATAATTGATTTAATGATCCAATATCGGTTTCGCCTCAGAGCGGTCGGTGCTGACATATGCGCAGATTAATTTCCCAGATAAGCAAGGAACCCCTGCCGATGCAGATCTTGCTGGTGATGGAAACGTGTCACTTAAACTTTTAAATTCCAGATACCTTATGGATTCGGGGAAGCGAAAGTCAACTTATCAAGATCGAGCCCTGCTCTCTTTCTCCCTGTTCATCTCTCTTAATCATGACGCCTGGGCTAGATAAGGGAAATGTGTTGCTTAAGGCTGGATAAAAAATTCAAGTGGAGAGATGGAGGACTGACCAAAATGAAAAACTGAAGTTCATGGTCTCTATTTATTATTATTATTATTATTATTATTATTATTATTATTATTATTATTATTATTATTATTATTATTGGTCTATCACAGTAATCCTTGATCGTTTTCTATCACTCTCCCTCAGGTTGGTATTCGTATCACTTATTGCTGCATAGCTAGCTGGTGTGTCTTGCACAGGCTCTAGTGGAAGGGTTTTGCTACTGAATCCTGCCTCTTTTTGTACTGGTTCTGTATGCCGACATTCGTTTGCTCGACAGTCCTTCTCAATCCGAGACCTTCTCAATCCGAGACTAAGAAGGAGAATCGAGAACGTTCTCGTAAGTTCTCGCTTGTAAATATGTTTCAAATGTATATTTACATCTACACCAATGAGGATTTCTTTACCATTTTTGTGAAGAACTCCTCACTCATATTTTTATGGATTGCGAATTATTACTATTATTATATTATTGGAATACAAATTTATGCCAAGGGCCAATTGCTGGGACCTTTGAGTTCTTTTAGTGCTGAAAATGGTGCTGAAACCATTGTTAGGAGAGGTGGAACGTAAGGCAGGAAAGAGAATATGAACGGAAGTATGGTCAAAGGAATGGAAGGGTTTCCATGTTGGGCCCGAAAGGACACTGCCAATAACCTTAAGTAATGCCTACAGTGCACCGGGTGAGGTGCACTGATGGCAAAACCCTACGGGGCATTATCATTATTATTACTATTATAAGAAGAAAATACCCACATTAGAGAGAGAGAGTAATAAATAATGACTTATGTGTGCAAAAGAAGTGTAATAGCAATGAAACTAAGACCCAATTACGGATAACAAAATTTACAGATTTATGATTTGGATTATGAATTCTGAAAAAATAATGTATGACGAGATACTATGCATAAAGTACAAATAACAACTGCAATATTTTCCTACTTAAAGGCGTGTGTAAACTGATAAAACCTGGTCGAAAATTTTGATACAATACGCATGGAAAGATTATTTAATCCTCGAAGAGATAAAATATTGCTTTAGATCTTGATGATGCAAAACGACTTCAATAAATTCATGGAATGACGACTACAAGAGGAGAAGGATAAAAGCGACCTTCCACGATATATAGATTACACTTCTTGAAAAAAATAATTTATATAATACATATGCATACATATGTACAATTATATATGTATAAACTCTATATATTATATACAAATAAATCTTGGAAGGTCGCTTCTATCCTTTTTCTTTTGTAGTCATCATTCCATATATATATATATATTATTATATATTGCTACTTTCGAAATGCATGTTTCCCCTCTTTGAAATGTCATGTAGAATTGTGCAACATTTTTTCAGATTCCTAGATAGCTTAGAATAGGATGTTTTAAAATGTGTGTTCAGATTTCGCATTACATATTATAAAAGAATATATGTATATAACATAGAATGTAAAAAGAGAGAGATTTTCTTTGTCCGTTCGAAGCTATGATTGTTTCCCTTTTATGTCAACACTATAAGATTATAAGGTCTGTGAGATCTGCTTGCTTTCCTAAATCTGTTAATGTGTTTTGATAAGCGTGCTCAAATCTTCATTTGTGTTTTGGAATCTGTCATCGTATGAGATAAGACCTTTCTGCTTCAGTCGATCGAGACGAATACATGTCTTTTTTTTTAACAGACTGGTCTTGTACGTGTATGTCTTTGCCGAGTCCCACGTGGGGATTGCACATTCTTTATGAAGGTTGCGTCAGATTTTCGAACTTTCTGGAAGCATTCGTGCCAAATATGTTTTTGTCATCTGCCCAGTCCAATTTCCGCAAGGAGAAGCTTTCAATATATCTTAGAACCTCGAGGCATTAACATCTCTCTCTCTCTCTCTCTCTCTCTCTCTCTCTCTCTCTCTCTCTCTCTCTCTCTCTCTCTCTCTCTCTCATAGCACTTTTGATCTTAAAATAACGTAACGTAAATTGGTCACTCGTAACATTTTAGAATTTCAGAGTTGATATTTCTTAGTGACGTCACGGATACGTCATTGTTACATCATAATTTCTACCAACTAACAGAGCCTTGCTATGATTTGAAAGTGAAGTTTTAGAGTTTTCTTGTGAAATGGCATCTTGTTATTGCGATCGTCAAAACGATGATAACCAACTGGACTGCTCTTCATGTAACAGGGAATATCTGTGGAAGACTACAGAAAGGTAGAGAAGTAAATTTCTATTGGATGTAAGGGTCTTAAATTCTACTGTAGAAGATGTGAGCCCAATTTTTCGGAGACAGTTACCTTGAATGAGCTTGGCCGAAAAATGGAAAAGTTAGAATTAATGGCAAGAGATATGTTTGCTTTATTAGAAAAAACAATAATTGAACTGAAGACGGAAAATCAATTTCTTAGGATTGGGGTTACTGGTGAGCTACCTGTAAAGGATTTGAAACTAAGTTACTCTGACGTGGTGAAAGAGAGAAATTTGATTTTGATTGCTGATGAAGATGAGAATGAAGCTACCACAATGGAAGAGAAGAAAGGTGTATTAACAAAAGTCCTTGGGAATATTCAAATTAGTAATGTAAAGCCTACGAAAAAAGGTTCACTGGTCATTGACTTTCCAGACAAGAAAACAAGAGAAAATGCTAAACGAACTCTGGACCAGACAGCTGATGACCATAAATCATGTTCAACTGTACTTCAGAAGATGTCGCCTAAAATCACTGTTGCCAATGTTAGTAATCAAGAACAGATGGATGACGACCTGCCTGCGATTTTGAAGAAGAATAATATATTTCAAGGTATTAATGTAAGTCCAGATGATATGAAACTAGTATCAACTAGAGAAGCTGAAGATGGTAAATCGTATAATTATACTTTTAAATGTACACCTATCATTAGACGCAGGATATACGAAAATGGAGATATACTTTTCACCAACTTTGGTCGACATAAGGTATGGGATAGTTATCATGTTATAATATGTAACTACTGTCAAGGATATGGTCATTTTGAGTCCAAATGTAGAGTCAAGGCTTCTAATTGGATCTCGGATATGTGGAAAGTTGTAACGAAACTGATCATGAGACAAGGCATTGTCAGTCTGACAGTTTGAAATGTCATCATTGTGCGCGAATGAACCTCTCCAATAATGAACATGCTGTTTTCGACTGGAATTGTCCATCGAATGTTGCTGAGAGGAAGCGAATTGCCCAACAGACTGATCATGGATTCCAGTAATAGAAGAATAAAATGTGCCTTACTGAATGTGCAGTCAGTACGCAACAAGACAACAGAATTAAGAGAATTAATCTGTGAACAAGGAATAGATGTGTTCGCTATAACAGAAACATGGCTAAGTGCTACTGATAATTTGAAAATTAATGAACTATTGCCGGACACTCATAAACTTTTTCACACACCACGTAATTTTGGTCAGGGAGGTGGGGTTGGCATTGTTTTATCCAAAACATTTACAAACGTTAGAATTAGGGTTGTTGGAACATTTGTGAGTTTTGAGTATTTAGCCTTGGAGTTTAAGGCCTATAATGTACAGTTTTTATTTTTAGTAGTATATCGTCCTCCTCAGCTAAGCAAGGCTACGTTTTTAGAAGACTTTTCTGTATTCTTGGATTGTTTTGAAAATGAAAAATGTAATGTATATATATGTGGAGATTTTAATATGTGGTTAGAAGATTATAGAGATACAAATGTAAAGAAGTTTATTGATATAATGAACAATATGAATTTTGTTAATAAGGTGAATGTATTTACCTCTAGGTCAGATCATATTTTAGATGCTGTGTTTTGTTTTACGGGTGATAATTACTTTATGAATTTGATAGTGGAGCCAGATTTTTCTATCTCTTTTTACCACAAGCTTATTATGTTTGATATTTCAGTCTTATTACCAAGTAAACTTAGGACTAAAATAACATTTAGGAACAAACGGTTATTAGACTATACTGTATTAATAGATGTGGGTGTCACTGTTATTGAAGAAAAATATAACGAACCCTGTGGATGTACTGACTTAAATAGTAACAGAAATATTTCTGTAGGTGAATGTGTGGTCTGTCTTGTTGCTTTGTATTTTTCTGTATTTTCCAAAGAATATGATAAAATGTGCCCTGTGGTAGAGAAAGATATTGTCATAAAAGACAGCTCCCCATGGTTCAATGCTGCAATTAGGGAAGCTAGGAAAAAACGGAGGTTGGCAGAGTCACGTTGGCATAAGCATCAAACAAATAGAAATCGAATGTTATATGTGGAAGCTAGGAATGAGGTAAATAGATTATTAAGAGATGTAAAGAAGACATATTATAATGAAAAAGTAACTGAGGTTGGGTCCAATATCAAAAGGCTGTATTCTGTGCTCGATGAACTTTTAGGGAAAATTAAGAGGCATGTTTTACCAGACGGGAGGTCTGAGCTTGAATTGGCAAATGAATTTGCTGAATTCTTTGAGTCAAAGGTTGCCTGTTTACTTTGTAACTTCACAACTGATGTTTCTTGCCCCTATCCTTACTTTTCTGATTTTCCTTTCTCAAAGTTTTTGCAGTTTAGGCCAATTTCACTTGATGCTTACAAAACTATGTTCATTAGTTCTGGCCGCTCTTATTGCAGTAACGATCCTTTTCCAATAAATGAGGTCATCGACGCCCCGAACATAGATAGGTTATTGCAATTGCAGCTTCGAATAGTCAACTTGAGTATTACTAAGAGCTTAGTCCCGTCCTCTGAAAAAGTTGCTATCATTAAACCATCTCTTGAAGGATCCCTTGATCATCAAGAATTGAAATCTTACAGACCAATTTCTAACTTGTCTTTTTTGTCAAAAATGATCGAGACTTCCGTTTTAGACCAACTCAGTCAGCACTTGAAAGTAATTGGAGCTATTCCTGAAGATCAGTCGGCTTATCGGAAGTTCCATTCTACTGAAACAGCTCTTTGTGCCGTAATTAATGATTTGTTAGGTTTCTCTGATGACGGTAGATGTAGCTTGCTTATTCTCCTAGATCTTAGCGCTGCTTTTGATACAGTGGTTCATGAAGTGTTAATAGAGGATATGACTGCTATTGGGATCGATGGGGATGCTCTTAAATGGTTTAATAACTATTTATCGAATAGATCTTTCAAGGTGAAGGTTAAAGATAGATATTCTGAAAGTAGAAAGCTCACCACGGGTGTTCCCCAAGGAAGCGTACTTGGCCCGGTTCTTTTTAGTATTTATACAATCGAGTTGTCTTGGATATTTAAATTACATGGCGTTCAATGTAAATTTTTTGCTGATGACACCCAGTTCTATTTAATAGTGGATGACATTATTGAAGATCAAGCTGTTATTGATAGATTTATAGCAGATGTTTCGAAATGGATGCAAAAGAAAAAGCTGAAACTAAAAGAAAATAAAACTGAACGTATTCTAATTGGCACTAAATATAACTTAAGAAGGTTTGATAACGTTAATAGCATCTCCATCAATAAGGAAAATATTTTGTTAACTGATAAAGTCAGAGATCTCGGGGTAGTAGTTGATAGTTCTTTGACATTTGATGAACAAATTAACAATGTGGTTAAGACCGCAAATTATCATCTGAGGAAATATCGCATCCATTAGAAAATATCTTAACGAAGATACCACTAAGCTGCTAATTAATAGTTTGGTAGTTAGTAGAGTAGACTATTGTAACTCGTTGTATTACAGTTTACCTAATTATCGTCTTAAGAAACTTCAAATGATTTTGAATAGAGCTGCTAGACTAATTGTTGGTATATCCCGCGAGAACATATTACTCCAACCTTGATTAAATTACACTGGTTACCAGTCAAAGCAAGGATTATTTTTAAACTTTGCGTCTTAGCATATCAAGCTATTAACACGGGAGAGCCATTGTATCTTAAAGGTTGCCTGAAAAGATACGTAGTAGGGCCTGGTGTTCATACACGCCTTTCCCGTGATGATTTCAGACTTGATGAGCCTCGTGCAACGACCACTCTTGGTACGAGAACTTTTAAGCACTGTGCTCCTAGATTGTATAATCAACTTCCGGCATCAGTTAAGTGTGCTGAAAATATCTTTCAGTTCAAAAAGCTATTGAAAACCCATTTATTTTCACTCAGCTATAATACTGAGACAAATGCAATTAACCCTCTTTACATTACATAGACTTTTAAATTTTTAAGTATAATATAAGTAAGTGATTTGGAAATCCCGTCTGAACGCTTAATAGCGAAAGCAGGGATACTTGATAAACCGTCAGACATAGACATAGACATAGAGTTTATTTGGTATTTAAATAGTGTTTTTGTGGAATCTGAACAAACATTGTTTCGTAACGGCGCCTGGGTTTTTGTGAGTGTGAATCAAGCCTGCAGCAAAGAAAGAAAGAAGTTGGTATACCAAGGTAAAGTGTGTTATATTTTTATAAGTTGCAACTAATAACGGTTAGGTAATAACTAATAACTAATAATTGATAGGAACTGTGGTTAACTAATAACAGATGGTTAAGAAGGTTTGGTAAAAACTGTTGGTTACAATGTTTTGAGTGAAAAGATTTACACTTTTACACATTGAATATTTTTGTGTTTTGTGTTTGTTCAATTGTTTGTGCACTTGTTCATTTTCTTATTGAAGTGTGCCTTTTTATTTTATATTTTCATTTGCATTCACAATTTAATTGACATAGTTGTTTTCATTGCTTAATCATTACACATTTAATTAAATTTAACACTTGTGAATTAATTTGCATTTACTTAGAATTCTTTTCAAGTTTTATTGTTGTTTAGCACTTGTGAATTAATTTCAAATTTTCAATTATTGCCTAACACTTTTGAATTTCAATTGAATTAGTTTTCTTGAATTTTGTGATAAATTAATTTTGATTTAATTTTTCTTAATTTGATTCAAGAATTAATTAAACTTTATTTTGTTTTCAAGTAACAGTAATTTTCCCTGATATTGTGAATTTTACTTATAAATTTTGAATTAGATAATAAATTTTTGTATTTAAAAATTTTATAAGTGTTTTTATTTTTATACCAGTATATTTGCATTTGATTATATTGATGATAGGTAGAATCATAGAGTGGTAATTGATTTGCTTTCCTTCAATTTACTTGAAGTGACTTAGAACCAGGGAAGTACTTAGACTTCTGAAATCAGGGAAATACTTAGACTTTTAAAGTTGTTGATGGAGTGATGCCCTTTGATTAATTTAATTACTTACAAGATTACCTCACACCTATTTTGATGGACTTAGTCTGATTTTCTGCAATACTGGTAAGTGTTAAGGGATCACTGTTGCCTTTAGAGTATTCAGTCGTTTAATACGTGTTATGAGGGTTCAGGTGTCTGGCTTTTGGTGAGGTAATAATTGATGAATGGTAACCAGATACTTGGCACTTCGTAACAATATATATATATATATATATATATATATATATATATAATATATATATATATATATATATTATTTTATATAATTATATTATATATATATACTATAATATATAATGATATATATAGATATTATAATTATATATAATACATCAGCATACATACATATTTTATATATATATGTATATATATATATATATATATATATATATATATATATGTATATATATATATATATATATATATATATATATATATATATATATATATATAATATATATATATATATATATATATACACAAACACACACGCACGCATATAAACATAAAACAAAAGGATGTACACTTCAACAGTCATTTAGCAATTAACTTAAGTATCTTGACGTGTGTATATATATTTTTAACTGGGTGAGGGCTCATATCTTTCTGAATATGTCCTCTCCTCCTCCGAGGATTTGGGATTCGCGCGTTTGTAAATATTTATATTTCAGTCTCTCTCTCTATCTCTATCTCTCCTCTGTGTGTGTGTGTGTGTGTGTGTGTAAAGGAAGACATGTACTTGGATAGCTCCACAGACCGCACAAAGAAAGAAATTAGTACGTATACTAAGGAAGAAGCACCTGACATCTAAAGAGACTGCATTAACATAGAGACGACAAAAGAAGTAAGCTGAAGGCCTTTCCTTGAATATCTCTCTCTCTCTCTCTCTCTCTCTCTCTCTCTCTCTCTCTCTCTCTCTCTCTCTCTCTACTGAACAACTTTCCTGTCTGTCTGGGTGCTGCCTTTTTTATCTCTTTCTTCTTTTTTTTGCCTGTCTCCCCCTGACTCAGTCAAATAAAAAAATATCTTCAAAGAATTTATAATGAATAAAAAAGCATACTAAAGAAAAACCCCTTCCTGGAAATTATATATATAAAAAACGAAACTGCTATAGAGCCCCGTCTTCAGTTTTGGTCGGTAATAAGCTTTGCTGCCATAATTTAGTTTATTTCATCACTAGAGTAACCTTCTGACGGGGATCCTTAATAGATCTGTCTAATGAAGTACAGCGTATGTTTGTGGGATATATAACAAAAATGTTTCTTTTTGAAGTTGGAGAAGTGTCCATTTGTGCGCCCTATGAACTTACACAGTCAAAGGAGTAAATGAAAATAATGGGTGTTTCGGGGAACTTTCTTATAATCATCTATAAGAGATCGTTCTCTCAACTGCCTAACGAGCAACGACTTTAGCGATAAAAGTTTAGCTAATAATTAGGATGACTGAATACACCGAATTTTCATATACCAAAGGCGTTATGAGAGCGAATTAGATAGCAAAAAATCAAGACGGATTCTTTTGGTTGATCAGTGATTCGAAAATGCATATCATCAAAAGAAACGTGTATGGCAACAGTGTTTTAGTTGTTGGGAAATTAGGGCACAAAATTAACAGTGCATAACTTACGATATTTAATAACTGCTCTACCTAATATTGTTTGCTGAAGTTACAGCACTTCCAGAAACCCGGAGCAACAGCATCATGAAACCGTGAAACATTTTTCAAGGAGGTAAACCTCCTTAATGTCCGGGTGTTTTAACTTCATCACAATTACGAAGCTTTCTGTAAGTTGCGTTTCCCGGGATATATGACGTCAACGACTTTTTATAGGAGTCGGATGGAGGGAGGGTTGGAGAAGCCAGGGGACGACCATCCAAGCCATCTTTAAAAGTCCAATTTCAGAAAGTTCGGCAGTTGGTTCCCTCTCGCGCCTGACGTTTCTCTTGCACGGACGAGTGATCTCAAGTTGCGTTGAGCATCTCGAGAAAATCATTATCTCTCTTTCCGTAGGAGTCAAGTAATTCATATCCGCTTTTAAAGTGACAGAGATTTAACTGTCTCGGTCGCTTTACCATGGCAAACAACCAGTTACTAACTTAATAAGGATCACAGAAATACTCAGATGGAAATAAGAGAAGAAGGCATTATTATCATTATTTTAGTTTCTAAAAAGATTTCTCATTTTTATTCTCACCAACACACACGCGCGCCGTATTGTGTGTGCGTGTGTATGTATGTATGTGTGTATCTACATACACACACATAGACACACACACATATATATATACACATGCTTAAATGTCACTAAACAGCGTGTGACAATAATCTCAGCTAAGGCCACACACACACACACACACACACACACACACATATATATATATATATATATATATATATAATATATATATATATATATATATATATCTATATATATATATATATATATATATATATATATATATATATATATATATATATATATCTATATATATATATATATCATATATATATAATATATATATATATATATATATATATATATATATATATATATATATATATAATATATATATATATATATATATATATATATATATATATTGTAAGGTTACAATGCGCGTGACAAGAATGTAGTCAATTCTGTTTTCAGGGGGACAGACGAGGAATGAAGATCAGATACTAAACGAATATCATAAAAACTTTACTTTGAAGGATGAACAAAAAACATAATTGCAACAGCCGACTTTTACACTTACCCTGCTCTTGGTTACTGTTATCAAACTAAAATCCCAATATAGAATTTAATTGACATGTACCATCAAAGTGACCTATTATTAGAAATAAAGGGGTTTCAATTAAAACAGCACCTTTGAGAAGATATCTACCCACTGGATTTGGACATGCTTGGCATGAAAAAGTATCTGGAAGTATTACAACGGCCATGAGATGATTTTGGAACTGCGTTCAGTAAAATTAGAATGAAAAAATAAGACAATTACAGTGAACATTTCATTAGTCTTCAACGTTTTGCTAGAAAGGTGAAACTAACCAGTTGGTATTAGAGAAAACGTAGATTTGAATACTAAACCTTAGGCAATCAAACAAGTAACAATACAATTGTTATTTATTTTCCTTTATGAAACTCATTCTACATAAAAGTGGCTCTGTGAAGTTTTAAACAAACCTAATAGCCAATGCATTACTCAGGTCGTCATATACATAGCTAGCCTCTTTCAAAGATGTATCACTTGTAATCTGAATGAGTTCTTACTCTTTCAGAGTTTTACATGCAAGATCAGTGATTAAAATTAAAATTAGCAGTGTTAGTTTTCTCAGTGCAGTTGTAATTTTCGTTATAACAGACACAGACATGAGGAAGCCCACTCTTTTTTGAAAAAGAAAGGAAAAAAAGGAAAATTGATGGCAATTGCTTTCTTTTGTTTTTCTAGATTCCAATATGTATAAACTGTCTACACCGTACCCTCAAATGCCAATTAACCGATAGGAAACGGAATTACACTTATTCACCATTAGAAACCTAATAAATCTTATCAGGAATAGTACGTTTTTCACTAATTCGTATTTGAAAATAGTACAATATAAGCTTTGGGATAAATAAACATTATTTCAAATTTTACAAACACAAATATATATAATCATAAATAGAAATATCATAAATATTCATGTATAACTGAATCACGAAATATGGAACGTGATGAATATATAAATAAAGACAAAAGGAAAGAGAAAAGTTTCTCATTCCTTCGTGGATTTTGCCTTTATGCATACTTGTATATACGTGTATATATATATATATATATATATATATTATATATATATATATATATATATATATGTGTGTGTGTGTGTGTGTGTGTGTGTGTGTTTGTGTACATACATACATGACAAAAAAAAAAGGAAAAAATACCACCAATGATATATAATCCAACATCACATTGCTTGCTAATCTCAATCCCATTAACGGATGTCTCAACTAGATTCTTGGCTTACTACATAGTGGTTTTGAAATTACCATTACACTGCAAAATCACAGAACCAGGAACTGAGCACTCTCTCTCTCTCTTCTCTCTCTCTCTCTCTACAGTTTAGATGAAAATCTGACTATCCTTATCGCCGCTGGAATGAAGTATATTTAAGCTTCATTACGGAGCTCTGCCGGAGATAACGAGCTGCAATTACCTTTTAGCTAACTTTGAGTTGCCATGGCGTTGCTCATAAACGTGAGGTGGAGAGAGAGAGAGAGAGGAGAGAGAGAGAGAGAGAGAGAGAGAGAGAGAGAGAGAGAAATTCCTCATACGTTTTCCAATAATAACGGTTGCCGGAACTAGAGTTCTTATTGAGATTAATTCTCGGAAATCTGATCACGTTGCGTCAATGCGAACAAGTTTTGCAGAAATCAGTCACAAACTGCGAATATATCTATCTATCTATCTATCTATCTATCTATCTATCTATATATATATATATATTAGAATATATATATTATATATATATATATATATGCAGTGATACTGGCCGTTATTTACTTTGTTGATAACATGCAGTGTTATGGCAGGAGAACAAGATAGCCAAATGATTACTCTGAAGTCTATTATAAGTGTGAAAAAATTTATTTATATATCATACTGACTGTAGCACATCTGAAAAGTATAGAAGAGGAAAATCCAGCTATATTCCGAGAACAGCCGAATAATCTATTGTTTAAGAAAAATTGGGAAAGAATCTTTTTCACCAGATACATAATTTCATAGAAACCATCCCTTTAATGTAACATCTTCATGACTTGACCAGAGGGCATGGTATTGTATTAACGTTTCCACTCCCGCATACATTCGCTTGAACTGACGAAACATCGCTATTTACTATAAAAACCTCGAAATTAGCTTGAAAATTCAAAGGGACTTCTCAAATCCCACTAATCTTTCAGTAACGCCTATAGTCTATGATAGAGGAAAATAAAATAAAAATTTGAAAAATTAGCCTTTCAGGAAAATGCTTTTGCAGGTGATACCAATTATTTATTTAAAAAACTTATGATTGAAGACTGCCATAAAACATAAAAAACACCCATAAGCATGAAAAATAATATTCTAATTTTATCAAGATTGATGAAGCTTCAATTTCAGACAGCTACATGGTAATTAACAAGGTGCATCTTGTTAGAAATGATAGAAAAAAGAAATAACTGAAGTAAGGCGCTGAACATTTCATGTACTATGATACAAATCGCCAAGACTGCTGCTTAATAAACAATGGGTCTGGAATATAGTAATATAGAATTTAAGCCAAAGGCTAAGCACTGGGACCTTGTCATGGTAATCGCTCTATAGCAAGGAATTATATAATAAGAAAATGAAAATGCATTTTCTTCAAGTAGGTCTGCAGCAAAGAGGCATTCGCGCATG
The DNA here is from genome assembly GCF_015104395.2 of Macrobrachium nipponense. Lineage (NCBI taxonomy): Eukaryota > Metazoa > Arthropoda > Malacostraca > Decapoda > Palaemonidae > Macrobrachium > Macrobrachium nipponense. Next base: position 102,015,186 of record NC_061108.1, read on the forward strand.
TGTTGGAGGCGCCTGTTCTCATGATGGTTCTAGAATCGTCAGGTGAAGTATGGAACTCAACAGGAGCCGACATGTCGCGAGGAATGCAGTGAAATTTGATGCAATATTCCGTCAGGATCCTTCTAAGACGTTCCGGTCATCTTGGGAGCCTGTGATGTTCGCTGGTAGGCCCCGCCCCCAGATTGCTGTATAAATACGACTGACGAAGTAGGAGAGATCAGAGATAGATCATCAGTCAGAGACCAGCAGAGATCATCAGAAAGAGATAAGAGAAGAAGGAACAGACGAAGGATTAGAGAGGTTGAAGGCGTACGAGAGTTTGATCGGAATCTGGTCAAGTCGTCATCTGGGAGTGGACGACAGAGTTATTTCGACATTGAGCAAGCCTTCAGAGAAGAAACGTTCTACAAGAGGTTTCGAGGAGTTCCTGCCCTTCGAGTATCAAGCATAGACATTGTTTTCTGCAATACGGAGTCAAGAAGACGTCTGAAGTTACAGCTCTCCTTTGTGAAGCCATCGCTTTGAGCATTGATTTCAGACAGCTGAAAAACTTGCCAGCAAGTATTTTCATTACCTCACTGTTTCCCCAGCATGCAGTGTAAGATTTTACTTTTGTTATGTAAATAGGAGAAACCATTCTCCATTTATCTTTGTTAGTAAGCTTGTAAATAAACCTTTGTTCTGTTTGTGTATCTTTCTACATTCGTACCCCCAGTTTCAACTGTTGGTGTTGAATTCTTTTTGTTTATAATATCAGACCTGAGGCGGACCTCTTGGGTCTGTGACATTAGTGGCGACCTTGCCAGGATATTCGGCACCGTAACAGTCTGAAACAGGAAGAATATAGAAAGAACCAGAATGAGTGAGATAGTGAAAGAGTTTATTGAGTCTGGTAAGCTTCTAGGTCTAGAGGGGAATGATCTCTGTGAGTATGTTGAAAAGAAAGAAAGAAAAAAGTATGAGAGAGAGGAAAGAGCGGCTGAGAGAGAGGAAAGAGCAGCTGAGAGAGAGGAAAGAGCAGCTGAGAGAAATGGAGCAACAAAAAAAAGAGAAAGAATGTATGCATGAGTTGGAAATTGCTCGGTTAAGGCAATATACGTGTAACAGTCTGAAAGGCGAGAATGAAAGTGGAGCTGATGGTTTAGGTTTGAGTGCAGTGTTGAAATTAGTACCAAAGTTTGATGAGGAAGATGTAACGATATATTTCATGTGATTTGAGAAGTTAATGGGAAGAGTACGTTCTCCTAAAGAAATGTGAACTCTATATTTACAGTCAGTTTTGAGTGGTAGGGCACTTACTGTGTATAGTTGTATGTCTAAGGAGGAATGTGATGATTATGATATTGTGAAAGAAACTGTTCTTAGCGCGTACAGGTTAGTATCCGAGGCCTACCATAAGAAATTTAGGAGTTTAAGAAAGGATGAGAATATTACATATGTAGAATACGGTAAGAAGTTAGAAAGGCTGTTTTTTGATTGGTTAACTTCTGCTGAAGTTGAGGATTTTGATGGTTTGAAGAACTTAGTGTTGTTAGAAAATTTCAAAGATAACGTATCCCCTGAGATTAAACTTTATATAGAAGATAGGCGAGAAGTATCTTTTGCAGGAGCAACTAGGCTAGCAGACCAATATAGTCTAACTCATAATTTGAGTGTTAGTAAGAAGCGAAATGATCCTTCGTCTGGTAGAGTACAAAGCAGTAAAAGTTTCAGTTCTAGTAATAGCAATGCGAGTAAAAGTGACTATTACTGTTATACATGCGGAAAACCTCGTCATACGTCTAAGGTTTGTAAGAGTAAAGTGGCATCTAGTGGCTCAGAATTAACTTGTTTCCGATGTAATTGGAAAGGGCATTTAGTGAGAAATTGTGCAGTAGAAAAGAAGGACATTAAGAAACCAGTGTCTCTAGTTAACCTTTCGTCAAGTAGGAATGATGTGGTGAGAGAAACTAGGAAAATTTTTGGTGAATTTCTGTCAGAAGGCGTAGTTTCCTCTCTCTCAGAGGAGTAGGTTCGAGAGAAGTAGTCTTGCTTCGAGACACAGGAGCTGCTGTCTCACTGATTAGGAGAGAGAGTGTGCCAAACAGGGCGGAAATCAACGTGGAAGAAAAAGTCATGTTAGATGGATTCCCTAACACTTGTGTTCTTTGTCCTTTGTTGAAATTGAATTTATAAAGTCAGGTAGCGTCAGGAGAAGTGAAAATAGCAGTTGATGACAGTTTGCTCATTGATGGCGAGGACATTATTGTCGGTAATGACTTAGCTTTATCCAAGAATGTGAATCTTGTTGTGAGGGATATTCGGGTGCCTGAAATGGTAGTAACTAGGTAGGGTTTAGATACAGACATATACCACAGTCATAGTTTGTTCGTGGATTTGAACGAGAGTGAGTTCGTGGATTCGAACAAGTGTGATAGAGGTGGCAAGGTTGATCTTGGCGTGAGTGTGGCTGAGAGACCTGACTCCATCGGTGACAGTGATAGCCAAACGGAAGGTGTAGCTGTCGAGGGTAACATAGTCGATGTAGTGGAATCATCAAGTACTAGTTACGGTGATGAATTAGGCACTAACCTTTTGAAGGATGAGCTAGTCAAGTGTCAGAGAGAAGATGAAACACTAACCCGAATTTTTTAATGTGAGCTGGATGATGATCTCGATAATGGGTGTAAGGAAACTTTTTGTTTAAAGGAAGAAGTTTTGTGTCGTTATGTTCAGCCTAAGACACGTAGTAAAGAGGAAATCACAGAACAATTAGTAGTTCCTAGGAAACTTCATGAATTAGTTTTGAAGTTAGCACATGATGAGCAAGGACATTTGGGAGTAAATAAAACTTTCAGGTGTATTGTAGGCCGTACTTTTGGCCTAAAATGAAGAGTGACGTAAAGAGGTTTGTTGTAAGCTGTCATGAATGCCAAATTGCCGGGAAACCGAATCAAGTAATTCCCAGAGCTCCGTTGTGTAATATTCCTTCAGTAGGCGAACCTTTTGAGAATGTAGTTATCGATATGGTTGAACCATTGCCTAGAAGTAAGGGAAGGAATATATATCTGTTAACAATCATTGATAGACTAACTCGTTATCCCGGGCGATACACGTAAGAAGCTGTAACGCAAGAACCATACGATTGTTAGATTATTTTTCTAAGTTTGGTCTGCCTCGTACTATACAGTGATAATGGTAGTAATTTTGTGTCCAAGTATTTCAAGGATAGAATGAAAGAGTTAGGCATTAAACTCGTAACTACCACACCTTATTATCCCGAATCACAAGGCATTGTGGAGCGGTTTCAACAAACTTTAAAGAGTTGTTTAAGAAAACTGTGTAATAACTTTGAAGAAAAGTTACCTTTTGTTTTTGGTCACACTGCTAAAGGTCCTTTGGAAATACTAAAATGTAATTTAATGCTTAGAGGGTAGAGAAGACTACATAGCTAATCTAAAGTATTATAAAAACAATTTAGGATATGCTTGGCAACTAGTGGAGGAGAACGGAAGTGCTTGGCACTAGCGAAAGGGAACGAGAGTGAAAGTCAAGGGGAGACTAAACGGAAACATGATCTTAGAGAGAAAGAGAGACATTTCTGTGTGAGAGATAAAGTTTTAGTACTAGTCCAGAAAGAAGGTCCCTCTTTATCTTATAAGTTCGAAGGTCCTTTTTCAGTGCTAGAGAAGAGGGGAAATTGCATTATTTAATCGATATGGGTAAGAGTAGAGCAAAGTGGATGCATGTAAACTTGCTTCAGAATTATACAGAACGCCCCGTACCGTGGCCATAGCCTGTGCCCGTAGTAATGGTGTCACAAAGAGAAATTAGTTTTGAGAAAAAACAAGAGGTGTTTTAGTATTTCCAAGTTTTTAATCAGAGTTCAGAAAACGGAAAAAGTAAGAGGAAAGGATAATGTTATAGCTGATAGCCTCTCTAGAGATTTTTCAGAATGAGTAGCCTAATGACCGTCTTCTGTTTTGGCACGAGTGGGTGTGTGAGTGAAGTGCGCACGTTTAACTGGATTAAAGCTTTATGCAGAATTGTTCCCCTGCTGTTTAATTCTATAGAAAAAAATAAAATAAGTTGATTTAATTTTTTTTTGGGGGGGACGTGTCATGGTAATCGCTCTATAGCAAGGAATTATATATTAAGGAAATGAAAATGCATATTCTTCAAGTAGGTCTGCAGCAAAGAGGCATTCACGCACGTGTTGGAGGTGCCTGTTCTCATGATTGTTCTAGAATCGTCAGGTGAGGTGTGGAACTCAACAGGTGCCAACATGTCGTGAGGAACTCGGCGAAATATGACGCAATATTCCGTCGAGATCCTTCTAAGACTTTCCGGTCATCTTGGGAGCCTGTGACGTTCGCTGGTAGGCCCCGCCCCCAGATTGCTGTATAAATATGACTGACGAAGTAGGAGAGATCAGAGATAGATCATCAGTCAAGAGACCAGCAGAGATCATCAGAGATAAGAGAAGAAGGAACAGACAAAGGATTAGAGAGGTTGAAGGCGTACAAGAGTTTGATCAGAATCTGGTCAAGTCGTCATCTGGGAGTGGACAACAGAGTTATTTCGACATTGAGCAAGCTTTTAGAGAAGAAACGTTCTACAAGAGGTTTCGAGGAGTTCCTGCCCTTCGAGTATCAAGCATAGACGTTGTTTTCTGCAATACGGAGTCAAGAAGACGTCTGAAGTTACAGCTCTCCTTTGTGAAGCCATCGCTTCGATCATTGATTTCCGACAGCTGAAAAACTTGCCAGCAAGTATTTTCATTACCTCACTGTTTCCCCAGTTCATGCAGTGTAAGATTTTACTTTTGTTATGTAAATAGGAGAAACCATTCTGCATTTATCTTTGTTAGTAAGCTTGCAAATAAACCTTTGTTCTGTTTGTGTATCTTTCTATATCGTATCCCCAGTTTCAACTGTTGGTGTTGAATTCCTTTTGTATATAATATCGGACCTGAGGCGGACCTCTCGGGTCCGTGACAGACCTATGAGGTCATTCAGCGCTGGAAAGGAAATTGAGATTACGTAGGTTTGAAGGTGTAAAGGAGGAAAATCTAGTAGTTGCACTACGAAATAATCTTTACGAGAGGTGGATAACATGATGGAAGAAAGATATGAATGGAGGTACAGTAAAATGGAATCAAAGGTGTTGCAGCTAGGGGCAGAAAGGACACGGCAAAAAAAAAAAAAAAAAAAAAAACTTTAGTAAAGCCTACAGTACACCCCGTGAGGTCATTGACAGACTTACCCCACTACGGGGAAACAACGGGTCTGGTAAGCACTTGAATAGTCGATAACTAAAATCAACACCATACACCGTCTGGTGTGTACAGCAGTTTCGTATTGGAATACTGATTGCTGCCATAATGTGCACAGCATGGAGTGATGTCATTATGAGTTAAAGGGTTCACATTCTCCATAAAGAGAAATAGTTGAGTAGAACAAGAATAACTCAAAAAGTACATGAATTCTTATCGCAGCAGTAATTAGTATATAAAAATAATGAGAGAGAGAGAGAGAGAGAGAGAGAGAGAGAGAGAGAGAGCCTTAAATCCTTCGTTCGCATAATATCAAGGAACCATTTCCCGAAAGTACTTACATTAACTTTATCTATACAATTATAACTCTGCCGTGAGTCTGATCCAGAGCGATTATGATTTAATAACCACAAAGACACCATTTTCATGACATCTTCAATAGCTTTCATTCGTGTAATCATTTGTTTGGAAATTAATTAAGAGATTCTTGCTATTGGTAATTGTAAATTTTCCAAAGTGCTATTTATCCTATCCAGCCGAAAAGCGGATTCACTGAGCGTTGGCAATCCGTGACAAATTGCGGTCTGTGCGCAGAGAGAGAGAGAGAGAGAGAGAAGAGAGAGAGAGAGAGAGAGAGGAGAAGGAGAGGGCGAGAGAGAGAGAGAGAGAGAGAGAGAGGAGAGGAGAGGAGGAGGAGGAGGAGGAGGAGGAGGAGGAGAGGGAAAGAGAGATCCGGAACTAACATTTGTTTTAAAGCGAATGGCAATTATTCAAATGACAGGAGAAATCTTACCTCGAAGCCATAAATCTCAGGGAACGATCACGTCGAAACAAAAGAAAGCAGCGTCATCCATTTACAACAGCACCAGAAGGAAATCTTAATATCTACTACAATCGCGTTCGCTGTGAAATGATTCTCCCCTTAATGAAAACTGATAAGAGTTTTTTCAATCGTTATACGTTATCATATTTATTTTTACTCAGGAACATTATATCTACTGTGAATGGTAACTTTTTTGTCTCTCCTCTCTCTCTCTCTCTCTCTCTCTATCTCTCTCTCTCTATATATATATAGTATATATATATATATATGATTATATATATATATATATATAATCATATATATATATAAAACACCAAAATATAGAGATAAAAGTACTATATTTCAGAGACTGCTGTCTCTCCCTTCAGGTATATGAATGAGAAAAGTTAACAGAAAAGGTGGTATTTATACCAAGAGATCTATCCACAGGTAAGCCAATTTAGGTCACCCCCGCTGATAATCTTCCTTTAATCTTCTTAAGCGTTGGTTGAATGTAAACCTTGTTGATCACATGTGAATCCCATGCTCCTTTTGAGATGTTCATTACCTGCCTCTCTTTTATTAAGGCCGATTCCATCATTTGACTCTTGTGTACCGGCAGTTGCTGCTATAAATTATACGTGACAAATTCCAGTTTATTCTATGGTTATGTTCATTTATATGGTTGAAAATAGCCGAGTTCTGTTGTCCATACCTAACTGACCGTTTGTGTTGTATTAATCTCTGGGGAAGTGATTTTCCTGTAAATCCGATTAAGATTGGTCACAGTCCTGGCATGGGATTTCATAAACCCCTGTTTCCTTGGGGAATGTCTTTTGTTGGACGTTAATCAGGGATTTGGCTAAGGTGTTTGGGTAAGTAAATGCAAAAGGGTTAGATTTTCCGAGGGTCTGAGTCGCTGTCTTAATCCTGTCCAGGTGAGGAATTTTCATTTTATTGTTGGGTGTCTCTTTGGTCTTGTTTTGAGGGGGTCGGTAGAAAACTACGTTTGCTTTGTGAATTGCTTTCTCAATTATATGGTCAGGGTACTTTAAAGACAAAAGTTGTTTCAAATTCTTTTTCCAGGAAATCTGGGGAACAAATTCATAAGGCTCTTAAGAACAGATTGCTGGCTACACCTATCTTGATAGCAATGTCGTGATAGCTCAAGTAGTGAGAACGTTGGTTTTCCGTATATGGTAAATTTGTATTCTGTCGTGTCTCTCATTATTAAAACATCAAGAAAAGGAATTTTGTTGTCTGTTTCCCATTCAACTTTAAATTTGATGATTGGCACTAATGCGTTTAATTTTGAAAGGAATTCATTAAAATTGCCCCACCTATTATCCCTAAATGTTAGAATATCATCTACATATCGCATCCACAGCAAGTTTTGGGGTTTTATTGCATTTATTACTGTAGTTTCAAAGTATTCCATGTACAGATTGGCTAAAACAGGACTTAAGGACTACCCAAACTACACCCGAATTTTTGCTTATAGAATGATTCCCCGAATGAAAATACGTTATTAGATGCGCATAATTCAACTAACTTTATTATTTTGTCAAGCGCCAATGGGAAATGACCTGAATAGGGGGATAATTTTTCCCTCAAAAACTGAAGAAGGTCCTGTATTGGTACTTTTGTAAATAGGGAATCTATGTTAAGGCTTAAAAGTTTTATGTTGTTAAGTGGTATATGAGCTTCTCTGAATTTGTGACAAAAATCTTCCGAATGTTTAATGTGACTGTGAGAAAAAGGGCCTAAAAAAGGGGAAAGGAGGCCAGTTAACCATTAGAAATTTTGTAATTGAAAGCTCCGGCACATGAAACGATGGGTCTGAATGGAATATTGTCTTTGTGAGTTTTGGAAAGGCCATAATAGTAGGGGAGTTTAGGATTAATTACTTTAAATTTCTCTAATAGTTCAATATTTTTTTTTGTCTTGGCCAATTAATCTTACTTTCCGAAAAATTCTGTGGGGACGTTTTGGAGGGGATTTTTCGTCAGTTTGTCTTAAGTGTTTGTGTCGCTAAGAAGTTGGTTGATTTGGTCGAGGTAGAAGTCTTTGTCCATTATTACGATTTTGCCGTCTTTGTCTGATCTACTTATTATAACATCTAATATTTCTTATTTAGGTCAGTTAAAGCATTTAGTAACACACCTTTTAAACATATCTCTTCAGGCTGTAGTTTCTGTCAGATATGAATTTATCAAAAGCCACTATGAAGTCAAGATTGCTTTTGTGGTCTGGCATAAGGGCAAAGGATAAGCCTAGATTTAAAACTAAATGTTGATTTACAGTAAGGGGGGTGCTGGATAAGTTTAAAACTTTGTCTTGTTGCTCAAGATTATTCCATGCGCTATTGTTTATTAAGTTACTTAACTTGCGTAAGTCTGTTGGAATGAGTCACGCTATTATAGGCAGCAATGTCGGAACAGAATGAAATCAGATACCTGTATATGTGGTCTGTAATGAGGAGGCGAAGATTAGACTGAGTTCCATATATCACTCTGGGTAGTACGAAGATGTTGTTTTTCGTGTTGGTGATTCTGTTGTAACAGAACATTTTTACCAGTCATATATATATACGTATGATATATATATATATATATATATATATATATATATATATATATATATATATATATATATATCTATATCTATATATACATACACATATATACTACATACACAGACACATATATTACATATATATGTATACTATATATATATTATATACGTGTGCATATATATTATATATATATTCTGTCTGTCTCTCTCTCGCACAAGTTAGTAATAAGAAGATGCACAGTTAATGAATGTGTAGAAGTCTGGAAGAATCCAAACTCCAGGGGAAATTTACATACGTCTCTGGTTAATGCAACAGGCGGCGGCCTGGTGATCAGGAGCCAAATGAATTCCCGAGAGTTATATCTCAGTGATTCCAGGAACAGGGAGACACCTCAGCTTGGATGGAAGGCCTTCCCCTTTTGCATTGATCAACTCTACACCTTTAGATGAAGTCGGAATCAATGTAACTCCAGCAACGGCGTACACATTTTAATAGATTTTTATCTATTCATTAATTTACTTTTTCTTTTTTATTTAATAAGCGAGATTTCCTATTTCTGTATTTCACTTTACTTTACCTCCTCTTAATTCTTCCCAATGACCGCCATATTCTGGAAGCTTGAATTTCAAGTCAATGGTCCCTGGATTCATCTTAATAATAATAATAATAATAATAATAATAATAATAATAATAATAATAATAATAATAATAATAATAATAATACATCTGCTGCTATAAGGAACAGACATCTATGGACATTATTGTCTGTACAGAGGGGATGTATGTTGAGTCATAAAAAGCACTGCATCGTCAACTCCATGGAGCTTAGATGCAAAGAATTTGACAAACAGACGGCTGGTGAAGATGAAAACAACAAACAGACAATAATGAAATTGTCATTTATAACGATGACGACAAAAGTAATGTAGAAAAACTATGGAATGTCAAAATCCTCGGATGCACTATACCTACACACAGACACACACACAGACACACAAACCGACACACACACGCACACACACACACACACATACACACACACACACACACACACACATATATAATATATATATATATAATATATATATATATATATATATATTCTTTCTGTAAAGTGAACAGCTGTCTTAATCTTCGATATCGTAACTTTTTTCTTTTTTTTCTTTTCATGTTCTTTCTTCTCAAAGGTGGCGTTTAACACTTCCATTTTTCTGAATATGTCCCGAGTTTTCTTCAAGCGTCAAGTATATAAGTTTTAACTTAGCTCACTCACAAAGAGTCCTTGATGTCTCTCGACTTCGTTATGTAACACAAAGTGGAGGAAGTTGCGCTCTTTTACATGATAGGAATCGTGTATGTCTAATTTCACAGTAACGTTCAAGTTTCGTAACAGTACAGTAAGAGTCCCTTGTTTTCAAGAGGAGTTGTTTGTTTTGCGTTTGTCGACTGCTACAGGACAACGTTTGTATAAGCTGTTGATTATTTCCTTACCCAGTAGAAGGACGCCTCTTGTGAAAATGAAAATGTTAAGTTTTTGTGACATTTATAAATATTTCTCGCATTGGTTACTTCGTGAGGGTTACTGAATTTTCCGTCTGCATCATAAAAGACTTCCTTTTCTAAAAGTCTGCATTCCAGTTAAATTCAACGGCACATGAAAAGTGCGTATGCACTATAGTCCTTTCATAGCTCACTTGACATAAATTCAAAACAACCTCGCGTAATTAGTCATGCTAGACTAAGTGACATTAATTTCAGGGTAGAGTAAACCATTGTACCGGTTGTTGTCGGTGTTAATAACATACTTCTAGAATCTACAACTTTCCTCCCAAGTAAATTCACAAAACCACAGGATGAAGATATATCTAAATCTAGCTTCCTCCTCCTCGTACGTAATTTCATTTCTAACGTAGACGTGGCTTAAAAACAGATATGCTGAAATAGACATTTTTCCTCAGAGGTAATTTGATTATGGCATCATATACCCAGCACTGATGTATAATATTCATTAAGGTGCTCTGTAAGACACAAGGTAGTGAGTCAGTGAACATAGAGAAGAGATGAGAGATGAGAGACGGTGAGATGAGGGATAGACGAGAGAGAAGAGAGAGAGAGAGAGAGAGAGAGAGAGAGAGAGAGAGAGAGAGAGAGAGAGAGAGAGCCACTTCGACTATACCGTTTTCATCGGTGATGATTGGCTATCTTTTACAGCAAGAACTATTATTTTTATTACTTTTATGACTTCATATTACAGAGCATCGAGTTAATCAATTAGATATAACTAAATGAAATATATGAATCTCACACTACAGTATTAAATTCTTTTCTACTGAGGAATATGGGGCAATAGATTTCATGAAAATATAAGGTATTCCAGTAATTACCAATTTCTGTATCAGTAACAAAACGAAGGAGTAGCGTGTCAGGAGAATGTTCATTAATAATTTTTTGACAAAAAATCGGAGGAATAAGTATCATGAAATAGCCAAACAATCGTCATAAATCAAGTGTTAGTAGCAACATCTGAAACTAGTCAGGTAACCTTGACGAGGGCTTTGCCAAATAAGTCTGATCACAACTGGCCGTTAAATGGAAATAATATGTCAGATTACTTATGAAGTATTATGAAATCCAACAGAAGGGAACAGACAAATCATGTCAAATTATTATAATGATACTGATCTTGAAAACACCGATCCATTTTTCAAAGACCTTCAGAACTGAAAAGCGGATCTAAATATACTTCAAACCTTTCACAGCCGAGTCTACCTAAAGAATATTTCAAAATTGAGGTCTAAGAAGTTAATTAAGGGAAACTGAATTAGTAATAAAATTCCAAATACAAAACTTTGGCCTTGCTAATCCATATAGAACGTTCAGTTCTCATTGGTTTCACACAAATGTTTACGGACACACAGTGAATATGCTACTGACCATCCCTGTGCTACCCCATATTCAAGACTTCCCACAATATCAAAACGGCTGTAGCCCCATTTACAACGACAAGTATTTACACTCAGTCAGATGCAACTAAAAACAGGAGCAACATGTCAGGGGAAGGTTCATTAATAATTTCGTGACACAAAATCGGAAGAACGTCTCGGGAAATAGCCAAATATTCGTCATGAATAACAAATGTCAGTAGCAGGGTACGTGATTAGTAAAGCAACAGCGGCGGTGGTATTTCGAAATCATCTATCATCTAATCATAAACAGGTAGTAAAAGTGGAGATAATATAGAAGATTACTCATGGGATCGATTTACTGCTCATGGACTTTCTAGTGGTTGCTTTTCAAATTAATGTTGGCCAGTGAAGAACAACAACAATAATAATAATGACAATAATAATAATAATAATAATAATAGAATATGGAGATCACATCAAAAGTGACTGCCAAGCATTAATTGAAAACCAGTACAAAAGAAGGCGAAATACAGACGCCCAGGCCTTGCTCTGGATGACTTGCAAATAACCTATTAGTTACAGACAAGTGGTAAAATCATACTCCGAAAAAGTGTAGGAAAACGAAAATGTTAAGAGATTCTAGAACTATGATATCGGCAGAGTCCATGTGATGATATAGCCTTAAAGAGCAGACCTACAGAAAACCAGAGGAGTCTCTTCTTGATCGACTTTGCCACACGATGGAACACAAGAGTCACGAAGAAGGAAGAAAAAAGACTGACAAGCTCCAGGCTCCACGACAGAAAGAGGGGGATAAGGCAAGATGGCGGTGGATAAGGACACGACAGCAAGCAGAAGTGGAAATAGTAGTTGTTATCGTTCTGAGAGTATAAGAAAAATTCAAGGTGACCTCAGGAGGAGCCTAGAGAGGAGTGGATGTATAAACTTTCAAACTGATTACTCCAGAAGTTTACAGGAATCATTAGGAGAGTACTGGACTCCTAAGAAAACCGGGTAGTGGGGGTCATATCCTCAGATTGCAAGCTGCAGCCCAGATACAGATTCAAAGAATATTTCATGGGTTAGCTCAATGGATTGTGATATGCCAATTATTATTTTGATAATAGTATAGAATATACATTCGTATTTCTTTTTTTTACACATGACTTGTTAGAACTTGACCAAGCTGGGAGGCTTGCTACGAAATGATCTCCTAACGCTGAATATATATATATATATATATATATATATATATATATATATATATATATATATATATATATATATATAGAGAGAGAGAGAGAGAGAGAGATGAGAGACGAGAGAGAGAGAGAGAGAGAGAGAGAGATTAATATTAATGGTCTTTGCAAGCCATCGGAGTGCAACATTTCACCGTTGTTGAGAAAGGTATTAACATGCCTAGGACGACAGCGAATCCACAGATGCATACACATGATACTTGCATGATCACACATATCATCTTGGCAATGGACCATCAACCTCCTGGAATTATCGAGACGAATTCACTAAATCCAGAAGCAACAGCAATCACGAGAGATGATTTCTGTCGGGTTTGCATTCTGCTTACATGGAATCCTCATGCCCTCAGTAATATGAAAGGGGTCTTTCATTGCAAGATACACAGGAATAATAATAATATATTTTACCTTATATATACCTTTCCGGGTGTTAGGCTATAGGCTCTCTATATTGGCAAGAGGTTACTTGTTATATTATATTAGAGAATCTATATATATTATATATATATATCTATGATATATATCATACATGGATGCATACATACATGCATACATACATGCATATCATATATATATATATATATATACATACATACACATTATTATATATATATATATATACACATACATACATACATACACATTATATATATATATATATATATATATATATATATATATATATATATATATATATATATATATATAATCTGTTAACTGGGGTATGTAGTATATGCCTTGTGGGAGTTGCGTGCCTTACCCTAGCGAGCATCAGGTCCTGCTTGCCAATCTTCTAGTAAATGGATTAAGTCCCCATCCCCAAGTTCAGGGTGCAAATATCTGCTGCCCAGTGGGCTACAGCCACAATAGAAAAATTTTCATGTGATACACTTTTATGCAAATATAGTTAGGCATCTTTGCATCCACACTTACGTACAAGCATAATTACACATAGAATACTGAAGCAGATTTTTGGTAAAATATCAACCAATTAAGTAATGCTGACACAACATCAACAGCATTAATAATAAATACTTTACGAAGTACACGCTCTGAAAGGTGAATATATAAGAAGCGTTCAAGAACATAAAATAACACCAGAAGGTATAATAAGTATATAATGTAAAACAAATAGCGATACGTACAAGGAGGAAATTTCAAAAGGCGAACAGTGAAACAGGAGTAAAGCTAACGAATTTGTAAAACTCTGAAAGAGTTGGAATCTCCAGAGAGATCTGCATAATGAATCCAGCCCATTCAACAGGCAACGCGGTAATCAGGCGGCATCTATGCTCCTAGTCACCATCGCCATGGTCGCCCGAGCGCAGAAAAAGTGCAGGAACCCGGCTCAGAGTGAAATTGATTTTACAAATTAGCCGACTCTTAAAATCTTGCCGAGAAAGCCATGAATTCGGATGATTTTGAACTGAAAGTCCACCACAGCAGTTTAATAAAGAAACAAAACAACGAATTGGAGAGAAATTTTTTTTGCACAGTAATTCAGTTCATAAAACGAATGAACTCAGTTTTCTCCCGCACCGTATTGTTTTAATAACAGATCAGTATCAAACAATTAAGGCTAGAAAAAATCAACAAATTGGAACACGAATATATATAAGAAATTCACAAACAGTTTCGGAGCGCCATGTGCCTTCTTATACTGAAAATGGAACATTACGCTTCGCAAGTATATGTGGACTTCTTAAATATATATATTTTCTCTCCAATTAGAAGTTTTTCTTTGTTCAAAATTCCTATAGTGATTTGTCATCTAAACAATACGGTATGAGGAAAACCTGAGTTCAATGGCTTTATTAACTGAATCACTACAACTAACTACCATTCAATCACACGGTGATATACGAATGCAGTATATCGAGAGAAATTCTCAATGCCAAACCTTTGGCCGCAAAACCACAAATAAATTATTGAAGATCACTGTCAAGGCAATGTACAAATTATAAATGAATGGCCAGTGTTCAGCGAAATGCTTTGGCTGAGAATTGTTAGAAATACTCTTGTGAACACTGTGTCTGACCGGTACAGAAAAGATTTTTTTTTTTTTTTTTTATAAATATATCGGTTTCCAGCATATAAAATTCACATCAAAAACAAGTAAATTTTAATTGCATAAGATAACCTGTATTCGACAAACAATTTGATTTATGCATACCAGGTCGCTGTCAAACATACGGTCAACAGATAAATGTTCACATCTGGAAATTTTGATTATATACGAGTATTATCAATTATATATAATATAGCAAGATTAATGAAAACTACCAACGAATTTGGTTGTTGCTATAAATTACGTCACTTTCAACGCTGCTATCATGAAATATGTTTCTTTATGGACAGAATCGTACATACTGCCAGTTACAGATGAATTCGTTCATATAGTTAGCAATTGCCTGGGGCTGTTATAGTGAAAAAGAATAGAACAGAATGTAGAATTTAGGACAAAGACCAAACGCTGGGACCTATGGGGTGATTTAGCGTTGAAAGGGAAACTGAGAGTAAAGGGTTTGAAAAGCGTAATAGGAGGAAGACCTTACAGTTGCACTATGCAACACTTGTTGGGAGAGGGTCGAAAGTAAGACAGAAGAAAAAGAATGTGAATGGATGTAGAGTAAAAGGAATGAAAATGGTTGCAGCTAGAGATCCGAGGGACGCTGCAAAGAACCTTCAGTAATGCCTACATTGTACAACATGAGGGGCACTGACGGTACTACCCCCAACGGAGGTTATAGAAAAAAAGAACATGTATGGCCATTCAATAGAATTTGAAGGGAAAACGGAACGCTGGGGGAAAGTTCAGGATTCACTTTTCCTTCCAACATCTTTCCTTGTGGCCACGACACAAGCGACTTTTTCATTCCAGTTTTTCTGTCCGCCCTCAGATCTTAAAAACTACTGAGGCTAGAGGGCCAGGCCACCACCGGGCCGTGGTTAAAGTTTCATGGACTGCACATCAAAAAGCATTATACCGAGATCACCAAAAGATACATCTATTTTCGGCGGCCTTGATTATATGATGTACAGAAAACTCGACTGCGTCGAAGAAACTTCGGCGCATTTTTTTTACTTGTTTAAATCTTGGATATAATGAATGATAGATCTATAATTATTCAATAACGATGTAACGGGTCATCTCGTAACGAACGCTTTTCTTAACTGTTTAAATTTCATTTCAATCACTGTATGCAAACAAATGTGCTTACTATACAGATGCTTACTATACAGATATATAGTTCCGCGTAGGACGAGTCGGTTACGTGCTCAACTACCGATCTCAGGGTCCGAGTTTGATTCGCCGTTCCGCCAACGCAGAATCGGAGGAATTTACTTCTGGTGATAGAAGTTCATTTCTCGATGTGGTTCGGATCCCACAATAAGCTGTATGTCCCGCTGCTGAGTAACCAATTGGTTCCTAGCCACGTACAAAAAATCTAATCTTTCGGGCCAGCTCTAGGAGAGCTGTAATCAGCTCAGCGGGCTGGTTAAACTAAGATATATATATAACTTAAACAAATATATGTACTACACATAACCTATGTGATTTTTGGGACACATCTTTCCACTTATAAAACCAAGTAGGAAACATAGGTGTGCGAAAAATCACAAGGGCAGTGCTTAATATTTCACACCTACAGATAATAGTGAATACGAAACTACATCTTTTACCTTATTACTGATGTTAGTCACAGTTCTTCAACCTCTCATTAAAAACGAAAATCTATTACAAACAAAACACAATGAACTTTTCTGACAGCATTCTTCTACAGTCTTCTAAGGATGACATTAATAATGGCGAGCAATAACAATCTGACAGTAAAACGAATGATGGTAAATAAAGTTATAAAAAAGATGACCTCACTATGGAAATACAATTACATACAGTAATGCCATAATTATCACATGAAAACTATATCGCATTATTATAATGGGTTTAAGCAATATCATATCCTTAAAGCAAAGACTATATTTTCATTCTATTACTCTGTAACGCACCATTAAGCTACAACATTAACAGTGGTTTCCATTTCCTCATTTCTTTCCTGCCAGTAACGGTCCGGACGTAAATATATATCTTTACGTCTTGCTTTTCTTCATTCCTATCTGGGAACGAGATTTCCTTCTATTTTCATTTTCATGCCCCTGTTTTTTCAGGAGCAATGAACAATGATAAATCTCAGCCCTTTGAAAGTGACAACCAGAAAGGAGTTTCCCAAGCCGGTTATGTAACAGCGCTCGCCCGACGAGAAAGGTCATATTTCTATCGTACAACGAACAGTCTAGGCTTTATTTCCTGCTGCAGGGAGGTGTCCCTAGAGTAAACAATAGTTAATAGCATTTTGTTTCTGAGACTAAATCTACTTCTTTACTATATTCATTCAAGTTTTAACAACTTGGATACCATCCTTGAACGACTTTCAAAAGATACGTTCGTTGTTTAACCTTTGAGATTTTTAAGATTTCATGGAAGACTTAATACATGCTGTTGTGTGACGTCATTGAAAAATCGCATTTGTTTGAAACCCTCCAGAAGAATGACTTTAATCTCCACTGGTGACTAAAATGTGGCTGTATGATGGTTAGTATTCATTATAAACTTACTGTAAACACTGGAAGAGTTTTATGTAAGCGGTGATGCTTATCGAAGTTTGTAAAGCATATTCTGTAGTGTCTCTACATCCGGCGGATTCCTCTGAAAGCTTTATTACTTTTAAACATTCTGTTAAGTACTGCTAAAGCCTATTTTCCTATATCCAGATGCAATACATTATCTTTGCGATGACAATCGTTTTCCGGAACATTGCAAATATGCTAACAATAGCCTCAAGTAGAGAGATGTTTAGGGCCACTAACCGGATTTTTTTCTAGTATGCTATTTCAAGCAGGACGTCCTCTGTCATTTTCCTAAATAGTTTAGTACATATCTTCCTGTAGTATATATTGTCATTTAGAAAGAAACCAGGAAATACTTGCATTTTATTTCCAAGCTGACGCTTTTATTTCCCTTTTTGTTTGGTTGCTTTGCCTGTTGAAGCGGCAATGAAACGTCTTTGGCAGAAAACGTCTTTCTACTTGAGGCTATTGTTAGCATATTTGCAATGTTTTGGAACACTATTGTCATCGCAAAGATAATACATTGCATCTGGATATAGGAAAATAAACTTGAACGGTGACTAAAAAAATAATAAAAGTACTCAACAAAAAACATATTACTGTGTTCGAAGAGACTAAATCAATATTGCACAGTAGTAATAATGCTTTCAGAAAAATCCGCTGGATGTAGACACTACAGAATATACATACATACATACTACATCATACACTATATATATATATATATATATATATATACAGAGAGAGAGAGAGAGAGAGAGAGAGAGAGAGAGAGAGAGAGAGAGAGAGAGAGAGACTGCTCGATGAGCAACGATGAAAGAAAAGCATTTCGTGATGGTACAGATTAGCTAAAGTATTTTTTTTCTGAAATGAACGTATGAATAAGTTTTATACATAAAAAACTAAAAGTTCTCAGTCATCAAAGACAGATTATGAGTTAAATGTCCCGAACTTTTCTTGTAGTATTTGGGAAGACCTTAAAAAAAAAAAAAAAAAAAAAAAAAAGAGCGAAAAAGTCTCATTAATGGATCTGGATTCTTGGATAGCTTTAGGATTCATTACGGGATAAAAAAAATAATTGGACATCATCTCACTTATATCAGGATCACATCAAGACGCTGCTCAGATATTGGAAGTTAAGCACTTATTTTTTTTTCTCTCTCTCTCTCGCTCTCTCTCTCTCTTTCTCTTTTTTTTTTATTTTGGTTTGCTAAGTACTACATTTTTTGTTCAACATTTTTTGTATTCCACGGACCTTTCTACTGAAAAACGTTTTCTTAACTACTTTCTTTGTGCCTTGTGTATCAGAATTATATCTACTTAGTTTCTTCAAGACGTGGTTTATACCATCAATATAATCATTCATATCAGAAATAACAAATCGATTCTTTTTCTCCTGAATCTTATCCCAAGCCTTCAAAATGTTGTAAGGTCCTTGAAACTGAGTTACACCCCTGTCGTCAGGCAGTGTCAACAGTTCAACCACTGCAAATTGGTCATAAAGGTAACAGCTCCGCGCTTATTACGATTCGTTGACAATAACACTTTACAGACAGTAAAACCAACCAGCGAGTATGATATTGCAGGGTGGCGACAATGATACTGTAATGATACCGCAGGTTGTTGAGTATCATTCAGATGGCTGAACTGGACGACCCCTAGCCCAAATGTTTTACTCGGAGAAGGAGAATTCACGAAAACCGAACATTTGGTCAAAGATCTATTAGATGATTAATCAAATAAAATGTCTTATTTACAGTTTTTAATTAAACCTATGGAAAGAATGATCAAATGTTGAACTTCGCACTGTTTGTTCATTGTTATGTGGTTCCATGAAATGTTTCCTTACCAACACGCCCCGTAGGATAGTGCCATCGGTTCATCTCATGCGGTGCACTGTAGGCACTACTTAAGGTTGTTTGCATATCCCTTCGGTCCCTAGCAGCAACCGTTTTCCTTCCTTTCACTGTACCTCACTTCACATGATCTGTCTTCCATCTTACTTTCCACCCTCTTCTGACAATTGTTTCATAGTGCAATTGCGAGGTTTTCCTCCTGTTAAACCTTTCAAAGCTTTTTGTTCTCAATTTCCCTTTCAGCGCTGAATGACCTCAAAGGTCCTAGCGTTTGCTTTGGCCGATTTTTTATTTCCAATTCCAATTCCTTGCCACACGCACTGTTGATTTGTGTACTACTCAAGAATCACAACAATATTCTTCGATAGTCAATGATAGGATTTTCTCTTGGTAGTCCTTTTGTCTTTTTAGGAATAGATATTATAGCACCCAAATGCCATCCCGTCTTTAATCGAACACAGCAACGTAAACTTCCATGACAGCTACAAAATGATCGAGTCTCCTACCATATAATCCGGACACCTGAAACTCCAAGAACTAATGTTGAAGTGTCAAGAGTCACCAAAGTTTCGTTCTCGACATTCGGGCAGCAACACTACAGGTTGCGAGCTCGCGACTGAGGCAGATCGACTCCCAATATCAACGTCAGTATCGGCCGGTATCCTCTCCTTGTACGTAACGGCATCAAGAGTTTTCAACTTCATTTTCATTTTTATCAGCCAGGCGCATCACTTTCAGTTTTTAGATACTAGTTCACTCTCGTCGTGGTTCGGAAGTCACTTAAAAGCCGTTGGTCCCGTTGCTGAATAACCACTGGTTCCATGCAATGTAGAAACACCATACAAACAAACAAACAAACTTTCAGTTTTCTGTGAAAGAAAACTACTGAGATGGCTTTGTCCGTCTGTCCGCACTTTTCCTATCCGCCCTCAAATCTTAAAAACTACTGGGGCTAGAGAGCTGCAAATTAGCACGCTGATCATCCACCCTCCAACCATCAAACACACTAAATTGCACCTCTCTAGCCTCAGTAGTTTTGATTTTATTCAAGGTTAAAGTCAGCCATGATCGTGCGTCTGGCACCGCTATAGGATCCAACATTGGCCGCGGCTGAGAGTTTCATACAGCATTATACTCTGAACAGAAAACTCGATACTTCGGTGCATTTTTTACTTGTTAATATCGTTACCTTTAATTCTGGACCGACTGTTTAATTCCAAATGCGACATGAAACGACCGATGTTTCCAATGAGTTACAAAAAATTCCATCTAAGGCAAACGAAAACGCCGCAAAATTTTTGATGAGCAAGAAAATATTTTCAGATAATCACCACAAATAAATTTGTTTCGTCTACTTAGCGCGATAAGCTGCTTCCTCCTGAATAAAACTACCTACAGAATTTTGTCCATCGAAATAATCTAAGCGCCTTCCCTTCATCACTTTCAGTTGTTAGTAGAGCATTCACGGGGTAGGGGGCGGAGAAGAAGGGGGAGGAAGGGGGTGTCTGTGTACAAGCAAGTCTCCGAAATTTCTTATTTGTGGATCTGGATTTCAATGTATAAATATCACGCTAGTACTAAGAAGTGAAACTACCAATAATATTCGCCAAGTCTTTAGACACTTGACTCCATTCTACGCAAATGTTCAAAGAAGATCTGGAAGAGAAACAGAAGATTTATTAGTAATTTTTGTTGATCCTCTTGGCTTTACCTTGCTTAATCCCAATTAATCCAAAGCTGGTTTAATCCAAGAAAGCTCTTCCTCATGTGAGGATCAACATAAAATGCAATGAGCTCTGCGTGGGTTAAAATAGTTTGACACACCTTTAATCTTACTTTTATTTATTTATTTATATATATATTTTTAAGAGTCTCCTTTGCAATTTTTTTCTGTTGCAAGAAGTTCCTCGTGCCCTGTCTGCTTTAAGAATACAGGATACTGGTGCAAAAATATATCAGTATTCCATATGAATAAGAGGCACTCACAAGTCAGCACTGACAGTTCTCGTAGTTGTGTTCCCAGGCAAAGACTCATAATGCACCTCAGCGGAAGACTGAAAGTTCCCTTGACCGAAGACTGGTGGACAGGGAACAAGAAACACTAAAGAAATGTATCGTTCCTTCCTTTATGGATGCATGATTTATTTATATTGGAGACCTTAGCAGAGAGAGAGAGAGAGAGAGAGAGAGAGAGAGAGAGAGAGAGAGAGAGAGAGAGAGAGAGTTAAGGAACGTTGTACAAAGAAAGAATACATCAAAATAAATCAGGTATTGGGTCGAAAACTTTACACTTTCCGGGTTTATGAAAAGGGTACAGAGTACAGAAATATAAAGGAAATTATTCACCTGAAAGCACTTGCCACTTAGAAGTAAGCTTCCTTGTGCTAACAGAATAATAACTTCAAGGAATCCACATACACAAGTGAACTTTCATTTCCATTCAAAAGAGCGTCTTAAAAGCATAATGCTTCATACAGTTACGGAAGAAGATATCGTCACAAAAGAAATGTATTTCAGGAAGATGTACACGCTCTGCCTTAATCATGATTATTTGATGTTTATGTGTTATGTGTATGTGCGTATGTATGTGTGTACATTTATATATACCTACATATTTATATGAGAAATATATATACATATATATATAATATATATATATATTGTATATGAGTATGTGTGTGTGTGTATGTATAGTATATACATACATTTATGTAAGTATGTATATATATCTCACTGAACCTTTTTCCTCTGTAAAAGATAGAAAAGACAAGTACTTTAAGAAATTATATGTTTTACCTGCTGAATAGTGGATGAACTCACTGTGGGGAAAACTTTCTGCACCACTAGTACACAATATGATGAATCATAAATAATTATGAAAATCTATTGCTTTCATTGTTTCACTATCCATACTGACAATTTTAGCTCTATAATCTTTGTTCCATTTGCCCTCATAATCGTATCCTTTATTTACGTGAACTCACTGTCAACTTGAAGCATATTGCAAAAACTTTCAAGTTCTCTTTACTAGTTTGTGCAGTGTCTCTTTACTATCCAAAACAATACCACGTCATCTGCAAATGCAAGCTATTCCACAATCCAATCACAAACCATTTTCTCATTCAAGTACCATCTCAGCATGAAACTCTACAGCTCATACCAGAAAATTGCACGTAGCAACACACATCCCTTCTCCTAAAAACAAAAATCAATACTTGATACTTTTCCTCCTCGAACTGAATCCGATGTACACTTATTTCATTCTGAACTGATATGTTTTAATAATCTTGACAATGCGCTACTAGCAGCAAAATTATCAATCAACAAGGAGTGGTGACACAAGCAACGCGTGCAGTATAAATCAACCCAGCTCCTTCGTAAGTGATTTTGTAAATAAGTCAAGAAAGGATGATTATAAACCGGATGTGACATCTCCGAACAACGTAACCTAGATGTTAATTTATCTGCAACAAGTCATTCTCTTGCATGACTAATCGTGCTCTTGATAAGTCTTTTGATTTCGCATTGAAAGCATTCGACATACGAAGCAGTCCTAAGTTTTTAGTTCGCGAAATGCCAACAACACTACTAGGTATAGGTTAGATTGAATAATACAAAGGGGGTTAGGGGGGATGCAGATTAGAACGCTGGTGTTAATACCTGATAAATTACCTTCATGG
>NC_061108.1:102043146-102060646 GCF_015104395.2 Macrobrachium nipponense
GACAACCTCAGCCTCTTCGTCTCCATCCTAACCACCCCCAAGCCCCCTCCCCCCTCACCACAAGGAAACCCGGGTAACCGGGGGCAGGGCCCACCACGGGACAAGCCACGCCAAAGCCCCATGACCCCCCTCCCCCCCCCCCCCCAGCGGTCCCGAGGAGAGTTAATAGTCTGTCCTCCAGATCCCTCACACTCCTTTCTCTCCCCCCTCCCAGCGCTTCTCCGAAGGACACCAAAGCTTGAGGAAAGGATGTTTACTAAGCGGATTTGTCGGGACCTTCGTCATCTTTAATGTGCCTCTGCATTAATTAACTGCGAAGGACAGACTTCCCCTGGTTGGTTACACAAAGTATTGCACGTGTCACAAGATGGACAAACGAAGAAAGTCTTACACAATTCACACTGACGGTATGATGAAAGATTAACCCAAATGCCATAAGCGTGATCTGACAAACTGAGGACGTCATTTGTCGCACACAAACTCGCATTTATGTAAAAGAAATGTATTGCAGTAACAGCCACAGCCATTATTTCGTGATGTGTAGTCCCCCCTTTTGTCAACACAATTATTCGGTTTTTGTAGAGGGCAAAGTCTTGGCGGCTTTCGTCTTTAAATTCAACCACTTATGGCAGAAACTTCAGCTTTGGAAGTTGTTCGTGCCTAACGGTTGATGTGATAATTTAACCCAGTCACTTCTAGTCGTTTAGTCCGATTTACTTAAAAGGACAAAATGTCTCGCAGGCCCCGAATCAAAATCTTACCCAACGACTGTCAGGCAGAGATGTAAAACATTGAATCTAAGTGCATGTAACATGAGTCAGTGACCCTTGCAACAGTGATAGTGCAATTCATCGATCAATCATTGAATCAATAACAAATTAACCTGATGATTGTACATGAGAATACACAGCGTTTGATCATTTCAGTTTAAATGCTCACTCCACTGAATTTTTGCTACAAGTCAATACTTCTGGTACCATTGGTACAATCTGCTTTATTTAAAAAACCAAAGTCGGTTTCACCCTACTGTCCTCACAACCAGCATCTAAGATTTCTGCTGGAGCATATACGAGTATTCTGTGAGTGAAAATAAACGTTTAAGACGAGCTCAATAGATTGTCATCAACTGAAAGCAAATGAATAAGCTCCACTCACTTTCTATTGCCCGCTTTATAACACACAATTTCTATACACACACAAATACACACACACACACACACACACACACACACATATATATATATATATATATATATATATATATATATATATATATATATATATATATATATATATATATATATATATATAGATATATAATTAAATCATTTAAGAAACTAGATCTAAGCAGATGTTACGGCATACTTTCAAACGAAGACCCCTCCACAGATCACCCAGCTAAAAGAGTGAATTGTCTCGGCGATTTGCTTATCGCAGCAGAAGTGCTCTGCGACATGTTAATGCGGATCTGTGGCAATAAATCCAGTTCGAAGAAATGTTTTGAAGTGAAATAGAATATTCGAGCGCCGACAGCGTGCTATCTTAAAGACCCTGGCAACAAAGTTTCCCTGAACTTAATTAGCATCCTTAATTACTTTAATTGGTATCATTAGAGAGGAAGAGCCAGACTATAATTTCCTAATCAACATTCATATACAGTTCCGTTGGAAGATTTTCAAGCATACATTTAAAAGTTAATGCCTTATGAAGACAATTATACACACACATAATACATATATATACGAACAATACATACACACACACACACACACACACATATATACATATATAGACAAAGAGGGTGGATTATATTTTAGACTCTTTATGATCACAAATATTAAGCCACAAACGTGGTTTAATATCCAGTTCTCTATACCTTGGGGATATCTTACACGCAAGGGGGAATCATACCTAGGAACTGCTTTTTCCCCCGGCAGGATTCGAACCGTTGCTGGTTTAGAAACAACGATCGGCAGTGACTCTGCTACCGTGATGTTTTTAGGTAGTACCGTGTGGAAAATGCTGCCGTCAACTGCATAAATAAATTGAGGGTTGTGGATCCATTGTGGAAGGTACATGTTTTTGGGTCCGGGGTAGCTTAAAGTATACATCTTACAATGCCGGCAGGTCTGGGATGGGAGGAAGTGAAAGCGGTAGTTCGAGGATCTATAGGTAAGATAGACGTATAGAGGGTGACAACGTTATGATGTTGAGTGTATAGGGCCCAGTAAAAGAAGGGAATGTGAGTGAAAGAGTAGTTTCAGGAGTCTGAATCTATGAATACTTGGACCTACACTGTACAGGATGACAGCGCTGGGTGGTCTAAATGCAGATGTACATGACAGAAAGGACTAGTGTTTGTGGTAGGTTAGGAGAAGATGAAAATGGAAAGCCTTTGAGAAATATTTTTGGAATGGACTTCTGTGCCGGAAAGAAGTGGCTTCCAAGGAAGAATATTCTTAAGCTTTCCTGGGGTTTAGAAAATGGTGAAGGACGTCATAGTGAAAAGAGGAGTGGCTGGAAGATTATCTAAGCTATTTGCTTCAGCCAAGAGTTAAGATAGATAAATATACTCGTAAGTTCAAGATGGAGAGGAAAGGGGAAAAAATGTGGCTGGAAATTCAATTAAGATAAGTGAGAAAGATAAGATGGCAGTTAGAGGATCATACAAGGAGATAATGGATGAACCTGTGGTTAGGGTTAAAGAAATAGTTAGGAGTTCATAATGAGTTTTTAATATTCCATGATGCGGTCATAACAACAAAGGGGAGTGTTTGTGGGTATATAAGGTAGGGAGAGGTTTTAGGTTGAGAAATGAAAGGCTTATTAAAAAAAATTATATTACCTGAGGTGCAATTGCAAGGCAGGAGAAGACCATGTGGAGGTAAGTATACATGAGGATGATAGCTCAGTCGAGAGGAAAGTAAAAGAGGAAAGGAAGGTAAGCAGTAAAAATAAAAATGAGGGAAAAGGACAAGGAGATTAGGAATAATGCACAGTTGTTACCCTAAAAAATAAATTCATAGCTTCATAAACAAATAATCTCAGGATAAAAGACGCTGAAGGAGAGATGCCATCTAAACTGAAGGCAGTTCTAAATCAGTTGAGTGAGTATTTTGAGGATTTGTTAAATATGAAGATAAAAAAAAGAGGCAGAGCTGAATGAAGCAATAGAGATGGTTAGTAAAGTTCATGAATGCTTGTAGAAGTGACTTTTGAGGAAGTAAGAAAGGCAATTAAGGGGCCGAAGAATCGAAATACACTTACACTTAACAACAGGAATTCACCTGAGATGCTGCTATTCAGTCATGATAATTTGAATAAGTGGTGACCTGGGCATATAAGCCATGTTTGAATGTGAAAAAGGTTTTGAATGAATGGGTGAGATGAATAATTGATCTGCATTAAGGTAAAATGACAGATACAAATTTTATTAATTATAAGGGTCTAAAATTATATTATAATCTATATATATAGATATACGCATAAGTATACATACATACATACATACATACACACACACACACACACACACACACACACACACACACACACACACATATATATATATATATATATATATATATATATATATATATATAAAGCAAATACAGATATCAGGGAGGCGAGAGAAAAAGGAATCTATAACATGGTACTGAGTTCAAGGTTAATCGTCACAATCGCGATGACATCACGTTACTGGGATTACCTTGCACTTCATTGTTGAGAGAGAGAGAGAGAGAGAGAGAGAGAGAGAGAGAGAGAGAGAGAGAGAGAGAGAACACCAATATCATGTAACGCAAACACAATATCCAGTGCATTTGTGCATTTAACTTTTTTCCATTTGTGTAATAATGACAGATAATTCTTAGAATTGATGCCACACATACTAATAACTAACATATAAGCGCATTAAAACCTGATCAGCAGGTGATTACATATACACAAACGCGACAACATGAGCTGGTTTTGATAAAGGTTTTGGCCATTTCCTCATTTTAACACGAGTGATACTGACTCCGCCAGAAAATACAAGCATTCTTGCTCTGGCGCCATTAGGCTATTCATTTTAATATTACATATCTTTTGAAAAGATGAAGTGGTGGAAACATAACCACCAATCCTTCACGCTTTTTGTGAATACCTACAAAGATAATCAACCATTATTCTTATAGTGTTTAATGTTAGAGTGTAAGTAATTATAACGGAAATACTGTTAAATTTTATATTGCATCCAAAACTTCAACATGGCGGATATATTTTCTGCAAAATTAGTTCAAAGTTTCTTAGCTTCCGAGAGACGATTAAAGTCTAATATTGTTATGATAAATATTCACAGCGCGCGTTCCCATTTTAATGTGACAAGGGCGTAACGTCAACGTTCCAGGCAGGCTCCAACAAAACGTCGATGGAATTATGGATAGATGGACAGTTGGCTGACGTTAACGTTCCTTCCTTTCCGCCATGTTGTGTTTCTGTGGTCAACTGAGTCACATCTGACCGTCTTAGATCAGGTGATAATTATGTAACTGAAGTCATCAAAGAATGGGCTTGCCAATTTGAGTTCTGTATATATTCTTTGGTTTATGTCTTGATTTAATGGTTTTAATTACTGGTTACTTTATCTGATTATATATATGTATATAATATATAATATATATATATAAATATACTATATATATATATATATATATATATACTATACATATATATATAATTATATATATATATATATATATTATACACACACATACACACTTACATGCAAACACACAAACACACATATATATACTATAATTGGCGATTTATGTTTTCTCCTTATCATTATTGTTCTTTTTCTAAGTCTTTCATACTTTTCGGATGTAAATGAAACTAACTAGATAGGTATTTTATTATTAACATATAATATTATTATTATCATTATTAGTATACATTCAAATGGGACGAGGCCGGAAATTTGCATAGTTAGATTATGTAGGAGAAAATGCACAGAACATTATATATATATATATATATATATATATATATATATATATATATATATATATATATATATATATATAGTATATATATATATAGATATATATATATATATATATATAATATATTTATATCATTCTGTAAACTAATGTTCATTGCTTTTTCTTGTACAGAATCTGGCTATGCAAATTTCCGGCCTCGTTCCATTTGAAGGTATTCAAATAATAATAAAATAATAATAATAATAATAATAATAATAATAATAATAATAATAATAATAATAAAGTACCTATCTAGTCAGTTTCATCTACATTCGCAAAATGTCGGGGACAATAAGAATAATAATGATAAGGAGAATACATATAAATCCTCAAATGGCTAGCCAATAAGGAAGGAATAAATCTGCCTCTTCAAACAAAGGATGTTCTAGTTCAGGCTGTGGGTTAGCGATAGCAGGTTACAGGCGACGATTTATTGGATATAAGTCACAGGGAAGGAGTGTCTGGATATACGTAGTTAAATGGAGTGTTCAGCGTATAAGTTATAGGTTTATCAAATGGGCCCCCCACTTTCTTTAGTTCAGAGAACTAGACAATAATCAGATGTGGCAAAGAGGAAAGAATATAACGGAGATAAACAGACAAATGCGTGTCACTGGGTTTCCCTGCTAATTACTGATAAAAATGGAGTATGCAAGAAAAAACAGACGGATAGAAAAAATAAGAATATAACAGTAACGTCATCAGTAGTAATTACAATAATATATATATATATATATATATATATATATATATATATATATATATATATATATGTATGTATATATGTATATATATATATGTATACATATGTGCATATATATATAATATATATATATATATATATATATATATATATATGTATATATATACACATATATAAAGGCTGAGAGAGCGAAAGAGAGAGAGCAAGGTTTGACTAGTGTTAAGTCCCAATGAGCATATTTCTTTTTCAACCTGAAACGATTTTTCGTCAAGATCAAAATCAAATCTTACAGTTAAGGTAAATGAACTTTTGGTACACTTTCTTTGCGGAAGCAATGATTAAGTATGATTAATATCATCTATGATAATGGCGTGTAGAGTTGTTACCTTTCCAAAGCTTCGAATAACTGAACAAAGACATGGCAATCTACCACCAACAAGGTCCTTGCTTCCCAAAGCTTCAGTTGTTGTTTTTTTTTTTTATTTTACTCTCCCAAAGTCTATTCCCTCGTTCATATTAAGAGTATATTTGAAATATACGTATATATATATATATATATATATATATATAAATATATATAATATATATATATATATATATATATATACATATATCGAACTACAAATGTTCTTTAATATCTAATTCGCTCTACCTCGGAAGTAATATATTTTCATATATGTTTAACCGAGGGGGAATTTATTAAGCGATAATAGAATTGGCGATTGACAGGCGCGAACCATCGACCTCTCAATTCCAGGAGTGGCAGTGAAGCCCCAGACCACCCCGCCACCGCAAGTGGCCAATTCTATTATCGCTCAATAAATTCCCCCTCGGTTAAACATATATGAAAATATATTAATTCCGAGGTAGAGCGAATTAGATATTAAAGGACATTTGTAGTTCGATATATGTATATGAATCACGGTAATGTGATAGACTTATATATATATATATATATATATATATATATATATATATATATATATATATATATATATATATATATATATATATATTTAAAACCACAATTAACACACAAACAAACAAATGAACAGACAAAGAGACCAACAGACACAAAACATTAACATATATTCTCGACCGTGGAATAATAAAGATAACAACAAGAGTAGATGTACGAAGACAGACGACGGTGAAGATGATGAAGGTGAAAAAAAAAAAATGGCCAATGAAGAAAAGGTTTCCACGAAATTCCCAACGAAGCTTCTATTCGGGGAACCTTAATTTGCTCCTGTCAATATTCATTACTCTCTGAATCAGACAGCGTTCTCCTATTGCGAGTTTCATTTTCAATGCATAGCAACAGGCCTTATGAGCTCCTCCGTATTTTGAGCGTTGGTGGGGAAAGGAATATATTCGTTCGAGAATGCTACAGATTTGAAATGTATTAATATAAACAATATACAGCTTACGCATTAATTCCTAGCCAGGCATGTATGTACATGCAAACATATCCGTAAACAGGCGTGTGTCCCCTTCCACTTTCGTAAAACTAGCTACACACTTTTCATTAACCAATTCTACTCCATTCTCTATACGTAACCAAACCTTTTTACCATGTGTCCTTTGTATCTTTGAATTTCATATCGTTTTGACCTTCTTACTTCATTTATATTAGCCAAACAATTTACCTTACATAATTCCCCTTTTTTTATTCTCACTTGTTTTCAGCATCAACGCATCTTGTCTACAAATGAGAACTGGCTCAACAAACCTCTCATACTACCAAGCTATGTTTCCACTGACATTGAAATTCTGCTATTTTTCCTGCTGCATCCATACTACAACTCATCTCTACTCTCATCGGTTATGATCTGTTGCATTTTTCCTTAATAAATGAACAGATCAACCACTTCTAATCCTTATTCTATGATTTCCCTCGTTTTCATTTACCTATAACCATAGTCTTCCTATATTCACTTTAAACTATTCCTTTGACAGAAACCTCAAAGCGTATCAATTGATCTGTGCTGCTCTCCTCACTTTCACAAGCTATGGACGTATCATCATCTACAAGCATCAACTTCAACGCAATCCTCTCACGAACCCTTTATCCAATAACTTCACGAGTACATTGCCATCCTTTCTCTAAATTTCTTGTTACTTCATTTATAAAAATGTTAACTGACGGGGATCTGCAACAAATAATCGTCCTGAAAGCAACCTCTCACCAACCACATACCATAACATATACATATGCTATCATAAGCTGCATTTTCATCAAACAGATTCCGAAAAGCTCCATAATAAAATCTTATACCACATCTTTTCGACATCCTTCATATTTCATTTCTATAGGTAGTTATACTGGCCATACTTTCAATAATCAAAGCACTACTACAAAACTTCCCAGGATACAGTTGGCAACACTGCCGCTACAATTCTTGCACTTGCCTCTCTATCACCTTTTCCCTAAAGCAAAGGAAAAATTGCTTTCACCTATTCCTTGGAACCTTTCCCTCATTCAGCGTTCATTCAGTGCCACGGTCACCACCAAACTGGAATAGCATTCGCAATCCCATCATCTTCTTGTGCCCTTCCATTTTTCAAACTTTCAACTGCTCTCCTTACGTCCTTAACATTCGCTGCCATATGGGTTCTCAATTTTAAAATGACCCTTTCTACTCTTTTATTTCCACGTTCACCATTTCTTGAATATAATCACTCTAGACAAGAATGCATTCACTTAGAATAGCATCTCTACAAGTGAATCTTATTCAAAGTTTCGTTTCCTTCTTTCAGGTCTTGCTAAGATTCACAGCTGTATTTATTTTCTTTCGGGTTTCTCTCACCTTCTTCCTTATGCACTTGCGTGTAATGGAACTGCACCTTGGGCACTCCTCTCTCTCTCTCTCTCTCTCTAAACCTCCTATTTTTTTTCTTATTACTGTTTACGCATTTTTCTACTCCCTACGTGCTTCTAAAAACAAACATATATACTGATGAGCATCCCTATTTTAGTATCTATGAGTACTTGTGTGCGGGCTCGTAGAGGATAAAATCACTCATGTAAATATAGCCAGAAACAGGCAGCTTCAAATAATAATTTTCTCTCTTTTCCTGCCGGATGAAATGACAAAAATGAGAGCCAAAGGAGATCACAATGATCAGGAAGTCAGCTAAGGATGCGCCATAATCATGTGAATGCCCCCAGCCATTTCCTTCCAAAGCAGCGCCATCTCTCTGCGTGGGACTCCCCAGGACTTGTTTGGGATGTTTTTCTCGGAACTGAGGAAGATCATCTTCCTGTATTCTTTGTGACAGAAGTCGGATCAGAAGCCTTCGCCATAGTAACACGACAGGCGATTGCGCGCAAAAATGTCAGGAGAATAAAACGTCAAAAAGAATGGTATGACCCATTTTTATATTTTCTGGGTATATCCGTGACGGATGCAATGTCAGACAGAAATAAGAATGGAGGAGATATTTCTCTTTTTACTCAAATATACTGCCATTTCCACAAACCTCCAGGACATAAAGATGGCAAGAGCAATATGAACTTTTATTGGCCGATTCGGCGCAAAAGACATTTCATTTGAACCGATTAATGGACAGTCTCAAATAGCACCCACTCATGTTATTTAAGTCTCTCATGTTTTAATGATTTGTGTTTTGTGTATGTTCATAATTAAACAGAAGTTTGGGAATAAATTTGCACATAATAAAGTAGCAAAATTGTGATAAATTAAAATTAAGTGTAATAATAATAACCAATTGCTTTCATTATTATTGTACATCAGCGCACACACGAGTGGAATAAACAATGGCGAAGACATTAACTTCAATGCCCATGTGTTTGAAAAAACAGCAAAGTTAAACGTTATTAAGATAAGAAATTATAAGAAATGAAGAGAAAACATCACTACAACCATGTACATAAACAGAGGTAAACAGCTGTTGAGATAAACACATCAAGTTAGGGCGTGACTGAGGAAAAGCAATACAGATTCGTGCCACCTGAACAGAATATGCATGTTCACAATCTTGTAGTTAGAGCTCCACGTAATCATTTTCAAGGCACAGACAATATTGTGATTTCACAAGTTCTCTAATGTAGTGGATGGCCAAACAAGATATTACCAGACAATAATCTTAAATTTAATTACTTTTTGGGGGGAAACGGTAAATATCCCCAGAGGTTGCAGATACCTCATCAAAAGAATAATATTTCAGCGTTGGTTAAGCAAAAAAAATCTCAAGCCAGCCTTGTTGTATTTTTCTCTTTTAGATAAAGCAAATCTTTTTAACATTACAATATTTCTGGCAAAAAAGAAAAAAAGTTTGAAATTGGAGATATCACTGACTATTTTCGAGTACTCACAATCACTAGTTTTAGTGTAATTCACGCACAGGTATAGTGGAGTGGCAATCAAAAAGGTCATAGTTTTGCTCGGGGTCAGTTTAGTCACAAACTGACAACACCACTTGCTGATCTATTTCAAAATTCTGCACCCATAATGCTTGAAGCCACTTCATTTTCCAGTAACTCAATGACTGATTTATTGTTACTAACTGGGAATACTGGATAACTGCAGGAGGCTTTTTAAAAACATCCTGACTATAATTATAGATGTCGAACTCCTCAGTTCCAGAGGTCCTTTATTCCTCACACCGTTGGACCCTGTGTTACGGCCTCTGTTAGAGGTCCGCTTCAGGTTCGATATGAAATAAATAAAAAAAAATATATTTCAACACCAACTGTTGAAACTGGGGATACGAATATAGAAAGAAACACTAACACAACAAAGGTTTATTTACAAGCTTACTGACAAAGGTAAATGCAGAATGGTATCTCCTATTTACATAAAAAGGCAAAATCTTGCACTGCATGAACTGGCGGAACAGCGAGGTAATTCAAATACTTGCGGGCCGGTTTGGGTGACTCGAAGTGGTGGCTTCACAAAAGGAGAGCGGCAATTGCTGACGTCCTCTTGACTCTGTATTGCAGAAAATAAAGTCTACTCTTGATACTTGAAAGGCAGGAACTCCCCAAAACCTCTAGCAGGACATTTTCTTCTCTGAAGTCTTCTCAACGTCGAGATAACTCGGTCGTCCACTCCTGAAGATGGCTTGAAAAAAATCCAACCAACTCTCGAGCAACTTTTCTTCTGATCCTTCGTCGGTCCCTTTCTCTCTTATCTCTCACGGATGATCTCTGCTGCTGCTGATCTTTCACTGATAATCTGATCTGTGGCTCTTACTGAGGATATCTCTGCGTGACTATCTGGTGATCTCTCTTTTACGATCTCTGCTGCTGCTGCTACGACCGTCGTATTTATACGGCACTCTGGGGCCAGAGCCTACGGCGAGCGTCACAGACTCCTGAGATTTCCAGAACTTCCTAGATGAATCTAGACGAGGTATTGCATCAGAAATCGCGGCATTTCTCACGTCACGAAGGCACCTGACAAGTTCCACAACACTCCTGCCGATTCTAGAACCATCATGAGGACAGGCACCTCCAACACAATGCGCTAATGCCTCCTTGCTGCCAAACTTCTCGTAAATGCGTTTTTCTTTCCTTTATCTTTCTTTGCTAGGAAGCATTTACCATCAAATGTCCCCCAAAAGAGAAAAAAAATGAAATCAACTGATTTTATTTTTTTCTAAAGAGAAACAAGAATTAAACAGCAGGGAACAATTCTGCATAAAGCTTTAATCCAGTCAAATACGCACGCTTCTCCACACACTCACTCGTGCGATAACAGAAAACGGTTATTAGGCTACTCATTCGGAGAAATCTCTAGAGACGCTATCAGCTAATACATTACCCATTCCCTTTATATGGACTATCTTCAGGTTATAGTCTTGTAATTCTAAACTCCAACGCATTAGACGTTTATTCTTGTTCCTAAACCTCTCCAAATAAACTAACGAATTATGATCAGTATACACAGTTACAACAGAACTGCTATATGCATAAATCTCAAAGTGTTGCAAGGCTGTAACTAAACCAAACAATTCCTTTTTCAATAGTGGAATAGTTCTGTTGTGCTTTATTCAATTTCTTTGAATAATAGGTGACTGGGAGTTTCATTCCATTCACTTTTTGTAACAAAACCCCTCCTACGCCAATATCACTGGCATCGATCCCTAAATTAAATTCCTTACCAAAATCGGGTAATAATAGAACTGGCTCATGAATCATTATAGCCTTTAACTTGTTGAAGGCTTCACACACGCGTCATCAAATACAAAACTGCGTCCCTTCTTAAACAGATTAATTATGGGAGCGTTTATTTCCGAGAAATTTGGTACGAATCTACGGAAATACGAAACCATCCCGAGAAATCTCATGGCCTGTTTTTTAGTTGTTGGGATTGGGAAATTCACAATAGCTTCTATGTTCCGATCCTTTGGACAGATTTTACCAAGACTTACCTTATGTCCTAGATAAGTAATAGAGGCTTTCCCAAATTCGCACTTCTTTAGATTAAGAACGAGATTCGCTTTGGTAAGGGCCCTAAAGACTCTCGCCAAAATCCTTACATGATCCTCCCAAGTCTCTGAAAATATCACAAGATCATCTAAGTACACGACACAGTTGTTGATGCCATTTAAAACTTTATTCATTAACCTTTGGAAGGTACTGGCTGCGTTCTTCAAGCCAAAAGCCATAACTTTGGGCTCGAAACTACCAAAAGGCGTTATAAAGGCGGAAATTTTCCGGGCTCATTCACTTAAAGGTACTTGCCAATAACCTTTAGCCAAATCAAGCTTTGAGATGAACTTGGAATTTCCGATTCTATCTAAGCAATCGTCAATCCTGGGCAAGGGAAAATTACTCTGCTTCGTTACACTGTTTACCTTCCGGAAATCAATGCACAATCTATCTGATCCATCTTCCTTTTTCACCAGAACTACCGGGGAACTCCATTCACTCTCACTAGGTACTATCAAATCATTATCTAACATGTAACTAATTTCCTTCCTCACAGATTCTGCCCTTTCTGGGTTCAGACAATATGGACTTTGCCTAATGGGTTTCGTGTCCTGCAACTCAATATCATGTTCTAAAACATTGGTTAGGCCTAGTTTGTCACTTATAGTTTCAGGATAATTCACTAAAACATTACGTACTTCCCTCACCTTTTCCTCTTCTAAACCCTGATTAAAAACTTCGAAATTCTTAAGCACCTCAGAGTTTTTCTCAAAGCTAATCTCTTTCTGGGACACCATCACTACAGGCACGGGGCGTTCGTTATATTTCTTGAGCAAATTTACATGCAGCCACTTTGCTCTACGTTTACCCATATCTATTAAACAATTCAGATTCCCCCTCTTCTCTAAAATCAAAAAAGGACCTTCGAACTTATACGATAAAGAGGGACTTTCTTTCTGGACTAATACTAAAACTTTATCTCCTACACAGAGATGTCTCTCTTTCGCTCTAAGATCATGCTTTCGTTTAGTTTCCCCTTGACTCTTCCTCTCGGTCTCCTTCGCTAGTTGCCAAGCATCCCTTAAACTGTTTTTATAATGCTCTAGATTAGTGATGTAGTCCTCACTACCTTCTTTATTCATTAAGTTACATTTTAACATTTCCAAAGGACCTTTAGCGGTGTGACCGAAAACAAGCTCAAATGGACTAAATCCGGTAGTATTGCTCGGTGCTAACCTTAAAGCTAACAGAACGAAAGGTAACTTTTCTTCCCAGTCGTGTTCGAAGTTCTTACACAATTTCCGTAAGCAACTCTTTAACGTTTGATGAAATCTCTCCACAATGCCTTGTGATTCGGGATAATAAGGTGTGGAAGTTACGAGTTTGATGCCTAACTCTTTCATTCTATCCTTGAAATATTTGGATACAAAATTACTACCATTATCACTCTGTATAGTACGAGGCAGACCAAACTTAGAAAAATAATTCAACAATCGTTTAACTACGGTCCTCGCGTTACCGCTTCTTACAGGTACCGCCTTGGGATAGCGAGTTAGTCTATCAATGATTGTCAACAGATATATATTCCCTCCCTTACTTCTAGGCAAAGGTCCAACCATATCGATACCTACATTCTTAAAAGTTTCGCCTACCGAAGGAATATTACACAATGGAGCTCTGGGGATTACTTGATTCGGTTTCCCGGCAATTTGGCATTCATGACAGCTTAAAACCTACTTCTTTACATCAATTTTCATTTTAGGCCAAAAGTATGCCCTACTAATACACTTGAAAGTTTTATTTACTCCCAAATGTCCTTGCTCATCGTGTGCTAACCTCAAAACTAGTTCACGAAACTTCCTAGGAACTACTAATTGTTCTGTGACTTCCCCTTTACTACCTGACTTCGGTCGAACATAACGACACAAAACTTCATCCTTTAAACAAAAAGTTTCCTTACACACATCATCGAGATCATCATCCAGCTCACATTCAAAAATTCGGGTTAGAGTCTCATCTTCTCTCTGCAACTTGACCAGCTCATCCTTATCCAAAATGTTAGAGCCTAATTCATCATTGTAACTAGTACTAGATACTGGTACATTTACTACGTTACTCTCGACAGCTACACCTTCCGTTTGGCTATCATTGTCAACATCGATAGAGTCAGTTCTCTCAGCCACACTCATGCCAAGATCAACCTTGCTACCTCTATCACACTCGTTCGAATCCATGAACTTACTCACGTTCGAATCCACGAACTCACACTCGTTCGAATCTACGAACTCACTCTCGTTCGAATCCACGAACAAATTATGATCGTAGTCTATGTCTGTATCTAAACCCGACCTAGTTACTACCATTTCAGGCACCCGAATATTCCTCACAACAGGATTCACATTCTTGGATAAAGCTAAGTCATTACCGACAATAATGTCAATGCCATCGACGGGCAAACTGTCCACAACTGCAAGTTTCACTTCTCCTGACACTACCTGACTTTCTAAATTCAACTTCAACAAAGGACAAAGAACACAAGTGTTAGGAAATCCACCTAACATGACTTTCTCTTCCATATTGATTTCTGCCCCGTTTGGCACACACTCCCTCCTAATCAGTGAGACAGCAGCTCCTGTGTCTCGAAGCAAGACTACTTCTCTCGAATCTACTCCTCCAAGAGAGGAAACTATGCCTTCTGACAGAAATTCACCAAAAATTTTCCTAGTTTCTCTCATCACATCATTCCTATTTGATGAAAGGTTAACTAGAGACACTGGTTTCTTACCGTCCTTCCTTTCCACTGCACAATTTCTCGCTAAATGCCCTTTCCCATTACATCGGAAACAAGTTAATTCTGAGCCACTATATGCCACTTTACTCTTACAAACCTTAGACGTATGACCAGGTTTCCGCATGTATAACAGGAATAGTCACTTTTACTCGCATTGCTATTACTAGGACTGAAACCTTTACTGCTTTGTACTCTACCAGACGAAGGATCATTTCGTTTATTACTAACACTCAAATTATGAGTTAGACTATATTTGTCAGCTAGCCTAGTTGCTCCTGCAAAAGATACTTCCTGCCTATCCTCTATATAAAGCTTAATCTCAGGGGATACGTTATCTTTGAAGTTTTCTAACAACACTAAGTGCTTCAAACTATCAAAATCATCAACTTAGCAGAAGTTAACCAATCAAAACCAGCCTTTCTAACTTCTTACTGTATTCTACATACGTAATATTTTCATCCTTTCTCAAATTTCTAAATTTCTTACGGTACGCCTCCAGTACTAGCCTATACGCGCTAAGAACAGTTTCTTTCACAATATCATAATTCTCACATTCCTCCTTAGACATGCAACTATACACAGTAAGTGCCCTACCACTCAAAACCGATTGCAAATATAAAGTCCACATTTCTTTAGGAGAACCTACTCGTTCCATTAACTTCTCAAAACACATGAAATATGTCGTAACATCTTCCTCATCAAACTTTGGTACTAACTTTAGCACTGCACTCATACCTGACATATCAGTTTCGTTTTCGTTCTCACCAGACCGACTGTTATGAGTACTTTCCCTTAAACGAGCAATTTCCAACTCATGCATACGTTCTTTCTCTCTCTCTTCCTGCTCATGCATACGTTCTTTCTCTCTTTCTTGTTGCTGCATTTCTCTCTCAGCTGCTCTTTCCTCTCACTCAGCTGCTCTCTCCTCTCTCTCAGCCGCTCTTTCATCTCTCTCATACTTTTCCCTTTCTTTCTTTTCAACATACTCATGGAGATCATTCCCCTCTAAACCTAGGAGCTTGCCTGACTCAATAAACTCTTTCACCATCTCACTCATTCTGGCTCTTTCTATATCCTCCCTGTTTCAATCTGTTATGGTGTCGAAATATCCTGGCCAAAGGTCGCCACAATGTTACGGCCTCTGTTAGAGGTCCGCTTCAGGTTCGATATGAAATAAATAAAAAAAAAAATATTTTCAACACCAACAGTTGAAACTGGGGATACGAATATAGAAAGAAACACTAACACAACAAAGGTTTATTTACAAGCTTACTAACAAAGGTAAATGCAGAATGGTATCTCTTATTTACATAAAAAGGCAAAATCTTACACTGCATGAACTGGCGGAACAGCGAGGTAATTCAAATACTTGCGGGCCGGTTTAGTGACTCGAAGCGGTGGCTTCACAAAAGGAGAGCGGCAATTGCAGACGTCCTCTTGACTCTGTATTGCAGAAAATAAAGTCTACTCTTGATACTTGAAAGGCAGGAACTCCCCAAAACCTCTAGCAGGACATTTTGTTCTCTGAAGTCTTCTCAGCGTCACGATAACTCGGTCGTCCACTCCTGAAGATGGCTTGAAAAAAATCCAACCAACTCTCGAGCAACTTTTCTTCTGATCCTTCGTTGGTCCCTTTCTCTCTTATCTCTCACGGATGATCTCTGCTGCTGCTGATCTTTCACTGATAATCTGATCTGTGGCTCTTACTGAGGATATCTCTCTGTGACTAACTGGTGATCTCTCTTTTATGATCTCTGCTGCTGCTGCTACGACCGTCGTATTTATACGGCACTCTGGGGGCGGAGACTACGGCGAGCGTCACAGACTCCTGAGATTTCCAGAACTTCTTAGACGAATCTAGACGAGGTATTGCATCAGAAATCGCGGCATTTCTCACGTCACGACGGCGCCTGACGAGCTCCACAACACTCCTGCCGATTCTAGAACCATCATGAGGACAGGCACCTCCAACACAATGCGCTAATGCCTCCTTGCTGCCAAACTTCTCGTAAATGCGTTTTTCTTACCTTTATCTTTCTTTGCTAGGAAGCATTTACCATCACACCCTGGAACAGCTTCCAGAGGAAGTCGTGCAATTGGAACCTCAGAAGTTCAAGTGGAGGTGCAATGCGTCACTACCTTAATACTATTCTTCTTGTATTTTAATACATTTTGATCTATTTGTTATCTTTTTTTTATTTTTCAATTTATTTTTTCTTATTAAATACGTGGGGATTTTTTCTTTCTGTACTGCCCTTTACCTCGTCTTACTTCTTCCTGATAGTTCCTCGTTGGATGAGTGTTTTACGTGCTCGGCTACCGATTCGGTAGTCCGAATTCGATTACGCACTCTGCCAACGTGGAATCAGAGGAATTTATTTCTGGTGATTAGAAATTCATTTCTCGATATGTGGTTCGGATTCCACAATAAGCTGTAGGTCCCGTTGCTAGGTAACCAACTAAAAATATCTAATTCTTAAGGCAAGCCATAGGAGGGTTCATCTTATGAATAATAATAATAATAATAATAATAATAATAATAATAATAATAATAATAATAATAATAATAGGGATCAAGCTGAGAA
>NC_061108.1:102065646-102093146 GCF_015104395.2 Macrobrachium nipponense
ACGCATCACACACACACACACACACACACACACACATATATATATATATATATATATATATATATATATGTGTGTGTGTGTGTGTGTGTGTGTATATATATATATATATCATATATATATATATATATATATATATATATATATATATATAATATAAGTTCTATGGCCTAGTTTCACAGCACTTCGTAAAAAGAAAATTTCCGAGAGGAAGTACGAAACAAAAGCTGATAAGTGACATTTCGAAGGACCACTTTACTTCTGAGAAAAGAAAAAAGGGAAACTTGAGTCTGGAGAAGACATGTATCTCGCCAGTTTTGGCACAGCTGAATTTCAAGAAAGAATTCTTCCAAGATATAAAGATAACTGAGAGGCGGTTGTGGTGAGCCACGAAAAGGGTTTACGAAGTGACAATCTTAAAATAAACGAAATGTGGCGGAGTCTTCGTAAAGTGATTTTGACAGGATGGATCTGTAAAACTGGTGATAGAAAGACAACGGATGGGGAATGCAAATGGACTAGAATTTAAAGACCGACATGACTGAATTGAGATGACAATAAACAAAACAGCAAGGAGGTGTCTGGTGCGAGGAGCAATGAACCACAATAACAATAGAACAGATTACAGGATTTAGGCAAAAGGCCTAACGCTGAGACCTAAGAGGTCATCCAGCGCTGAAACTGAAATTGACAGTAAACAGGTTTGAAAGGAGTAACAGGAGGAAAACCTCGCAGTTGCGCTATGGAAAAACTGGCGGGAGAGGGTGAAAAG
Source organism: Macrobrachium nipponense (assembly GCF_015104395.2). Classification (NCBI taxonomy): domain Eukaryota; kingdom Metazoa; phylum Arthropoda; class Malacostraca; order Decapoda; family Palaemonidae; genus Macrobrachium; species Macrobrachium nipponense. Next base: position 102,066,416 of record NC_061108.1, read on the forward strand.
TAATATGGAAGAAAGAGAGTATGAAGGGAGGTACAGTAATAGCAATGAAAGGGGGGCCGACGGGACGCTTCAAAGATCCCTAAGTACTGCATACAGTGCACCGCATGAGGTGCACTGACGGCACTATCTCCCCTACTCGTTAACCACAGTAAGGTCCGCAAGCCTCTGAAGAAGGTTTCTGAGTTATTGTTGTTTTTGAAACTGAATACATCTCAGCAAACTTACCACTTCTCAGACATATGACTCCAGGAACTCTACGTAAATAAGAAATCCTTTCAAGCTGTGGAACTCTATTCACGCTGCTGATTTTTACTGTTTCCTATAAACTTTCCTCTTTTTAGGCTTGGGGTCATCTCTCTCTCTCTCTCTCTCTCTCTCTCTCTCTCTCTCGATATTTTTTCTCTAGCAGAATCTTTTATTTTCCTCTGTTCAAGATTCACAGAGTTTATTGCCTTTTGAAACATGAATGAGGATATTGAGACATAAAAGATAATAGAAACAGAACTAAAACTTATTCCTCTTTTGCACTTATTTGGCACTGAAGAATATGACTTACCGTTAACATTAATATATATTCAGAAAAATTATCACAGTTCGAGTCTTAAAACATTGGCCGAAGACAGTAATGTTCTATGAATTTTTATTTTAGGAAGAATATTTTCTGACGTATGACGGTCGATTTTATGTTAAAGCTCTTCGCGCACCAACATTATCGAATTTCAAAGCAAAATCACGGTAACAAAATAAAGGTCTAGAGAATACGAGCCTTTAACAATAGTTATAACCGTATTAATAATAACAATGATGATAAAAATGACGATGTACAACGGGTAAAACAAGTCAACGGTGCGAATAATTAAGATATAGTGTGTGTAATTGGAGCAAAACAGATTACGTCAATTGCTCACGTCTTCGTTATACGTGAAGGAAAACAGGCCTCTGAAACCCACTAACTGCATCTAAAGGAGGTTTATGTTACATTTGGGCAGTACTGGTTGGCCTTCCTTAATGAGGCTCTTTCTGCTTATTCAAGGACATTTGCTTTATTTAGGAAATCAAGAGCTATGTTTGATTTCTTTACACTTATATAAGCAAATCATTGGGAAAACAAAGTGTGTTTTGTATACTTAATTTTGTACTTGAGAGATAAAACATTAAAACAAAATAAGTAAATGAACATACATATATATATATATATATATATATATATATATATATATATATATATATATATATATATATATATATATATATATATATATATATATATATATATAGATATATATACACACATTTAAAATATGTTTATAATATATATTATGTTCATTTACACATTTTGTTTTAATGTTGTAGCTCAAGTACAAAATTAAGTATACAAAGAACATTTTGTTTTCCAAATGATTTTCTTATATGAGTGTGAACAAAATCAAACAGATCTTCATGTCCTTAAGCAAATGTCCTTATTTAAGCAGAAAACGCCTGATTAATGAAGGCTAGCCCAGTACTGCTCAAGTGTAACATAAACCTCACTTATATGCAGTACGATCGAATGTACTGTACATACCTAATACCGCCTCTTTATACAGTCGCATATGTGTTTGTTCTTAAAGAATTTTGCAGATGTCTCTACACAGATACTACGCCATTCACGTCCTTATCGCGAACACTCCGAGATATTAAGTTCATTTGTTTCGAGTGACTCTTCCACAGTCTCTAGCCCTTACTCTCCAAACGCTTCCAAATAACAGACTTTATTCACCTTCGAAAACCGTTTTGCCACTTGTGCGTATCGCCACATTTCTCACTATTTCATTAATTCTCACTCCCAATCTTTGCAATATATTCTTCTCAACAGCTTAACACTTCTTTCCTTTCATTTCCTCTAAACACCCATCTTTTTAGTTTGATTAATAAGAGTTATGGCTGAGCAATGATTCGACTCGAAAAGAATCGGTCTCTTGTGAAAGGTACGTAAAACAGATCAGTATTTGGGACGGCAAAGACGCTACACTTCTTGCTAACATACTTAAAGGATAATGTCTCCGAAATTAAAATATGCGCCAGTGATGCGGGTGAGGAAGAATCATAATTAAAGAAGTCATTAGCAATGGCTCTTTTTGCATGCTGTTCCACACTGGCATAAGAAAATCGAGAGCTTCCCTAAACCGAAAATCAGTTCCAGACAGCGGATCTGAACATGTAAGTGCAGAGAACATGAGGCATTCTGACCTGAAGTAAAGCTTTCAAAAGGGAGGTATTGCTAAGAGGCTAATAAGGACAGGGACCAGATAAAAAGATAGCAGACGTCCAAATTTGTGCCTCATGTTATCAAAATTTGATTGAAGGTAGAAGGATCTTGCAACAGGCGTGCTTAGACGTGCAGTCTATATTTAGCGTGGAAATGAGACAGAAGATCATCATGAGAAATTCTCGTCCATTAAAGACCAAGGTTCAGGCCTGGAGTAATTCTTGGAATCCTTTCTCCTACAGATCCTCTGTTGCAAGCTCTTTCTATCTAAGGATTCAAGTAGTCCATTCTTTCAGTCACTAATCAGTAATCCAGTCTGTCATCCTTGATTTCTCCATTCAATTCTAACGCTTCGATGCATCAATATATGCTTGAATTCATTACATGACTCAGAAGGTTAGAGTTGAATGAAGATCTATAATTATAGAAAATTGTCAATAATGAGAGGATTGGGTACAATTCTGCAATACTGTCAAGAGAATTCCCATGAAAACAGAATCTAAACGGATTTATAATAAAGTAGGATTACTCACGAATCTCACTTCATGTGAGTAACGTTACATAAAAGGAACCTTTCAGATATCATTCAAAAGAAGCCTATACGTAATTATGTCTTATTAGAAAACAACATACTCATGGTAAACATCTATAATTTCTTAGTCAAATAAAACTACTACTCATAAGTACGTAATGGCTTGGGTTATATTCATTCGCTGTAATTCGACCCTTTATTAAAGTTTCAGAGAGGAATTGTCAAAATATGGCAAGGAACTGAATTCAAAACTGGCTTGGTTCAGTCTTAAAGCAGAATGATTCCTCAGAGGAGCATGTTTTGCTTTTCCATGCAGTCACAAGTGTAATCCGCTGTTAAATCATGAAATTTGAAATGCATTAGAATATAATATAGAATTTAGGCCAAAGGCAAAGCACTGGGACGTATTGAGAGTGAAAAGGTCTGAAAGGTGTTAGGAGAGGGTAGAAAGTAAGATGGAGTCAAGAATATGAACGGACGCGCAGTGCAGTAAAAGGAATGAAAGGGGTTGCAGGTATGGGCCGAAGGGACGTTGCAAAGAACCTTAAGACGTAATGCCTGCAATGTACCGCATGAGGCGCACTGACGGCACTAAACCCGCCTCCTACCCGTACGGGGCGAAGTAAATATATATTACTTAAAGTTTACAAAATGCCTTTCTTTCATATTGTAATGTTTGTATGGTGTTTTTACGTTGCATGGAACCAGTGTTTATTCAGCAACGGGACCAGCGGCTTTACGTGACTTCAAAACCACGTCGAGAGTGAACTTCTATCACCAGAAATACACATCTCTCACACCTCAGTGGAATGACCGAGAATCGAACTCGCGGCCACCGAGGTGGCAGGCAAAGACCATACCAATCACGCCACTGAGGCGTTTCATATTGTAATGTGTCATATTGCTTGATGTTTTATAAGTCTTTTCGGTGAGTGCTTCAGTTTATAAACAGAAACGAAATTTCATTGCTTCCTTTACCCTGCCTTTCTTATATCTGGCCATTTCTCCGATCTCCAGTAATTCGGAGGAAGGACTAAGCAACGTTAAGAGAACGACTTTCTTTTCAAAGCCCTTCTTTTTTTTTCTAATTCAATCAAATACATTTTAACCTCCACACGTCTGCTCACCCAAGGTCATTTATATTCCAGAAGCTCCTTGCTTTTCCTTTATCTTCTTTTTCCATCATCTTTCTTCCTCAGTTCTGTACGAATAGACGGCCGCCATCTGTTAAGAACTCCCAGGGAAAGGTTTCCAGTCTTTAACTAACTTCTGAGATTTTCTTTAAAAGAAATATTTAAGACTTTTTGAGGCGGCGTTGGAGGAAGGACGGAGAATAGGGAAAAAGGTGAAACAAAATGGACCGAGATAAACAGCGAGAGGGGAAAAGGTGGATATAAATAGAGAGAAACGAAAGAGGAGTTACTTGAATCTAATGAGCAAAAGGAAAAAGGTTAGATAAATATAAAATAAAAGGGACCGAGGGAAACGTAATGAGAGGAAAAGACTAGATAAACGTAAGAAGATAAGTTATATAAATACGATGAGGGGAGGGAAATCTGAGATTAAACATAACGAAAGGAATTGAGGGAAATACTTCAAAGAGTAAAGCTGAAAAGACATGAAAATGGTAAATAATGAGAAGCGAAAAAAAAATCCAATATGACTTTGCAAGTATAAAAAAAAATGCACAACAGAAATCAAAAGGAATATGACTTATACACGACAATTCAGAATTCCAGCTAAAAATATACATAAATAAAAACAACCACCCGTACTAACAGCGAAGAAAATAAAACCAATACAGGATTCAGTAATAATTAAGGGAAAATATTTGTTAGCTGTTAAAATCTATTTCGAAATTATCTCATCAAATATCCAGCAGCCTCACTCTCACAGCGCTATAACTTGAATAATTTATGATATGTAAATATCATAGTTATTGGCTCTTTCGTATTTGCATAACATTTAGGATTAAATCGTTCTTTTCGGAAAATCGCGAATAAAGCCGGATGATCAAAAACTCCCAAAGGAGAAATCTTATTCTTTAATTTATGGAAATTAACAGATATGTATTTGAGAAGATGAAAGAATAAACGCGACAGTGATAAAATTTCTTAAAAAATTAATGATAGCGAGCGATTAAATACGTAAAGAAAAATATATAGAAAAAAATTAGAAGCTAAAATCACCGTAAAAGAGAAATAAATATGGAGTGAAGAATTCAAGAGAAGTCTGAGGAATTACTATAATAGAATGCAGTATCGGCGGCCCTTTTGTGTTCTATTTTTATTTTTTTCTTATTATTGTAAATCAATTAGATTTCGTCTTTCACCACAGCTCTCTTCACCAACGCTCATTTGTATTCTTGAAGCTCTTTGCTTTTCCTTTATCTTCTTTTTCCACCTTCCTCTTCCTCCTCCTCCTCCGGCAATTCTACACGAATAGACCGTCTCCATCCGTGAAGAAGAAGAAGAAGAAGAAGAAGAAGAAGAAGAAGAAGAAGAAGAAGTTTCCAATCCTGAACTAACCCGAAGGAGTTTCTCAAGAAAAGGAGTCAGACGTGGTGAGGCGGTGAAAGAGGAAAAACTGGAGTAAATGAACAGGTAAGAAAGAGAACTGGGATGAACGTAGTGAGAACAAAATATTTAGATAAATACAAGGAGAAGAGGGAATGAGTTAATTCATTGCAAGTTACGTTTTCTTTGCGTTTAACCTGACGAATTTAAAAGAGTTAAAATGGACAACGCGCAGAACCAAGAAGACGAGAGGAAAGTTTAGAGAATGTAACTGAAACAGAAAATACCTAACAGCAAAAAGAGAAAAGAATAGGTATACAGTATACAGTGAAAGGGGACACTCACAGACTAACAAATAAAGATGGGGAGTGACTTGCACGGAATGAACGTAAAAATTCAACTACAAAATGAGAAAAATGCTGAAGTGGCAGAAATGAAACATTTTCGCCAATCAAAGAAAAAGGACCGTTGCAGATTATATCCGTAATTAAGAGAAAATATTTGTTAGTTTTTACAATCTATTCTAGAATTATCTGGCCAAAAATCCGACGGCTTCATTTTCAAAATGTTATAATTTGAATAATCTATGATATGGAAATATCCCTGTATTGACTCATATTTGCATAATACTTAGGATTAAATATATCCTTTCTGAATATCGTAAATAAAACCTAATCATCCAAAAGCCTCAGAAATAAATTTCTTTTTATTGGTGCACTGCAAATATCTGTCTGAGTAATTGGAAGGAAGAGTGACCACTAGATAGAAGAAAATCATGACTCATTTCGTAAGACTGAAGCAAAATTTTGAACCTCAGTAATGATGCATACAAAGAAAATTATGGTTTTTCTTTATCAAAACACAAACAAATATAGGAATGATAAGACTGGAAAAGTAAAAATAAAGGTAATAAACCCAAGTAAAAACATAAATTATATTTATAATATATAGAACTGAGATGAGAAAGATAACAATTACAATACATTTCATCTCAGACGACTGTTTTCAGGCTAAAATTATAATAGAAAAATAATAAGTGAAATTAGTATTTAAAAACATGAATTCGTGAAATAAAAGACGGTTCACTGTATTATTCATAATAAACATTCATTCATAAGACGTGAAACAAAATGCATTGCTCCTGGGTAGCAACTCTTCTAGAGATAATAAGACAAAACAAAAACAATGAAGAAATGGGTAGACAATATATATATATATATATATATGTCTAATTCGCTCTACCTCGGAATTCATATGTTTCCATTTATGTTAACTGAAGGGGAATCTTTTAGTTGATAAGAAATTCGCCAGCTCATGGGCGGGAACCACGGAACCAAGAATTCAGGACGTGCAGTGAAGCTCTTTACCCACAAGACTATCACGAGCCCCGTGGGCAGAGAGCTTCACTGTACCACCTGAATTCTTGGTTCCTTGGTTCGCGCCCATGACCCGACGAATTTCTTATGCAGGGAGATGTGCTAAGACATATACATATATATGTATATAACATTTATATATATATATATATATATATATATATATATATATATATATATATATATAAGTCATATCACATTTCCGTGATTCATATACATATATCGAGCTACAATGTCCAAACCAACTAATTACCTGCGCGCGAAAGGTATATGAGGGTGAGAGGCGACATGAACTTTTAACCTCTCGCGGTGGTGTAGTAGGTAAAGCTTCACTGACGTTCCTGGGTTTGAAAGGATCCATAGGTTCGCGCCCTGGTCCAGGCAAATCTATTATCGAGAAAAAAATTCCCCTTCGGTTAAGCATATATGAAAATATATTAATTCCGAGGTAGAGCGAATTAGATATTAAAGGACATTGTAGCTCGATATATGTATATGAATCACGGAAATGTGATATGACTTATAGATTGGCTACGTGCTGTCAAAAGCACTAAAAACACTACCGGAGTCGAGGTGGGTTGATGTCTCCAAACCAACTAATTACCTGCGCGCGAAAGGTATATGAGGGTGAGAGGCGACATGAACTTTTAACCTCTCGCGGTGGTGTAGTAGGTAAAGCTTCACTGACGTTCCTGGGTTTGAAAGGATCCATAGGTTCGCGCCCTGGTCCAGGCAAATCTATTATCAGGAAAAAAAATTCCCCTTCGGTTAAGCATATATGAAAATATATTAATTCCGAGGTAGAGCGAATTAGATATTAAAGGACATTGTAGCTCGATATATATATATATATATATATATATATATATATATATATATATATATATATTGCTTTACTTGCTTTATCTTCCCGCCACTGGCCAGTGGCATAAGGCTGATACAGTTCCTCTCCATCTGTCTCTATCCCGAGCCATTTCCCTTGCTTCCTCTAGGTTTTGGATTTCATCCTCAAGATCCCTGACAATTATGTCTATCCACCTCGTTCTTGGTCTACCCAGCGGTCTTCTTCCTATTTGTACTGCTCTCAGTGCTCTCCTGGGGTCTCTATTCCCATCCATCCTCTCAACATGTCCAAACCATTTCAGCCTTCCCCTCTTCAACCTGGTACTGACTGGCCTTTGCCTCAATCTCACCCTGATGTCTTCATTTCTAACATAATCATCCCATTTAATGCCAAGTATCCTTCTCAGCAGCTTCATCTCAAAAGCATCCAACCTTTTCTCCTCTGTTCTGGTCAGTGCCCAGGTGGACGAGCCATACATCAGGACTGGTAGTACTACTACATTGAATATTCTCATCTTAGTTCTCAAGCTGATTTCATGCCTTGACCAAACGTTTTTTCTCAGAACCTCAAAAGCTCTTGCTGCTCCCAGTTTTCTTCTTTGTATATCTTCAATTTGCCTCCCGTCTGCTGTTACCACACTTCCCAAGTAAACAAACTTCTCAACTTGCTTGAGTTCCTGTCCTCTGATTGTCATATCCTCCATGTGCACCCAATCATCATCCTTACTCACAACCATGATCTCGCTCTTCTTTGTGCTGATGTTCAATCCAAAATTCTGTGTCTCTGTCTCCATCCTCATTACCATACCTACCAGCACCAGCCACGTATCAGCAACCAACGCAACATCATCAGCAAAGTCCAAATCCATAAAAACTTCTCCACCAATACTAGCCCCTCTGTTTTCGTTCTCCATCACTCTTCTCATTATATGGTCAATATATACATTAAACAAGGTGGGTGACATAACACATCCCTGTCTTAGCCCACTTCCAACTGGGAACCAGTCACTTTGCTGTCCATCCAGCTGTACACAGCTGCACACTCCTTGGTACCAGTTCTTTAATATCCTTATCACTTTCAGTGGTATACCATAGTGTTCTGCCACTCTCCACATTCCATCTCTCCATACTGAATCATACGCTTTCTCCAAGTCTATAAAAGCACAGAATATTGGCTTTGCATACTCCCATCTCTTCTCAATTATCTGCCTTAAGGTGAAAATTTGATCCACTGTTGACCTTCCACTTCTAAAACCACATTGCTGTTCTCTAAGTTTCTCTTCTACTATAGGTCTTATTCTGTTAAGTATTACTCTCATGAATATCTTCCCTGGCACTGACAGTAAACTTATGCCCCGATAGTTACCACACTCCCTTTTGCTTCCCTTATTTTTATATATTGGTATCATAATTGCCTTTTTCCAATCACTTGGTACCACCTCTGTTTTCCAAACTATGCTAAAAACAACTCTTAATACCTCTATCATCCTTCGTCCTCCTGCTTTTAGCATCTCTGCAGTTATCCTGCACACGCCAGCAGTTTTTCCATTTTTTACAGATTTTAAGGCCTCTTTCACCTCTTCTGCACTAATATCTTCTTCTTGTACCTCCAGAGCCTCGTTTAAATCCGCAATGCACTCATCCCTACCGGTAGTATCAACATTTAGGAGTCTTTCAAAATACCTTGCAAACAGATTCCTTTTCTCCATTTCGTCTGTGACCAAGTTCCCATCTTCATCCAACATGCCATCACTCCCTCCAAACTTTTTCTGGCTTGCGTTCCTCAAGAATCTCACAGCTGCAAACATAGCCCTGCTCTCGCCAATTTCCATAGCTGCTTCAACTTCGGTAGCTCTTTCTTTCCAAAACATGTTTTGGTCATGCTTCATCCTATCACTTAGTTCTCTCAGCTTTCTATTTCTTCGTCTTTTTAGTTGTTGTTTCTTCTCTAGGTCTTGTTCATCGTCCATTTGAACTCTCAACCTTTGTTGCTCTTCACTTAAAACTTTTGCTTCATCACTGAACCAAGGTTTGCTGTTACTTCTCTTATAACCTAACATATATAATATATATATATATATATATATATATATATATATATATATATATATATATATATAATTAAAAGGAGTCCATAAAAATGTCAAAATATAGAAAGTAAGTACTATATATCTCTTCAGGTTGGTAATCAATGAGAAAAGTTATTGAAAAGGCAGTATTTATACCAAGGGGTCCATCTACAGGTAAGCCGTTTAACTAGGTCATCCCGGTTGATAATTTCTATCTAATCTTCTTGAGCGATGGTTGAAAGAAGATTTTATCTATGATATCTGAATACCAGGCGCTGTTTGAGATGTTCATTACCTGCATTTGTTTAATCAAGGCATACGCTATCATCTGGCTTTTGAACCACATTTGCTGCTTTAAATTATAAGTGAAAAATTCCAGCTTATTCTGTGATTATGGTTATTTATATGGTTACAAATAGCTGAGCTCTGTTGTTCATACCTAACTGATTGTTCATGTTGTATTAATCTCTGGGGAAGTGATTTTCCTGTAAAAGCAATGTAAAATTGGAAACAGACAATAGTGCTTTTCTTGATGTTGTAATAATTAAAGACACGACAGAATACAAATTTACTATATTCAGAAAGCCAACATTATCACTTTCATACATTCACTCCTTTAGCTATCATGACACTCCTATCAAGAAAGGCGTAGCCAGCAACCTATTCTTAAAAGCTTTACGAATTTGTTCCCCAGATTTCCTAGAAAAGGAATTTGAAGGACATTTGCAGTGTAATGTGCACGCGCGCACGCACGCACACACATTAATATATATTATAATATATATATATATATAATATTAATATATTATATTAATATATATATATATATATAATATATTATATATATAAATATTATATATAGTTATATATATATATATATATGTATATATATATATATATATATATATATATATATATATATATATATATATATATATATATGTATGTATGTATAATATTGTGTGTGCGTGCGCGCACATTACACTACAAATGTCCTTCAAATTCCTTTTCCAGGAAATCTGGGGAACAAATTTTAATGTGTGTGTATATATATATATATATATATATATATATATATATATATATATATATATATATATATATAATATATATATTGCTCATGGATAGCAATTCTTCTACCGATAATGAGAAAAAATATAAAAACAATGAACAAATGAGTAGACAATAATTATATATATATATATATATATATATATATATATATATATATATATATATATATAATTATTGTCTACTCATTTGTTCATTGTATATATATATATATATATATATATATATATATATATATATATAGGTAGATAGATAGATAGTATATATATATATATAATTATTGTTTACTCACGTTGTTTCATTGTTTTTATATTTTTCCTCATTATTATCGGTAGAATAATTACTATCCAGGAGAAAAATATTATATATATATATATATATATATATATTATATATATATATATATATATATATATATTTTGCAACAAATCACTGTAGACGTGTGATGATCATATATGCATACAGCCAGGAGAAGGGTGAAATGAAATGACTTGAACCGAGCGCTTTCTTGTATTTCTACACCTCATCAGGATTCAGGTACAAGTGCCAAGAAAACAAATACAGAGTCACAAGAAGACTTCGGGGCAAGACAAATGATGCTAAAAAACAAACAATGCTAACAACTACCAGACTGTCCTAATAATAGCCTACTAGATTTAGAATACCCTTCGTTAAAATTTCATCAACTTTGTACAAACCTAGGCTGATATTCAATAAATTATCACTGTCATCTTTAATTATACATGATTCTATTAAATTTCTTTTCACTAAATCTCTACAAAACACAATTTCCTTGGAGTCTGTCCAGTTAATACCATGATCACTATTATTCATATGTACAAATAATGCATTTGACGTATACCAGTTCTTACATTATATTTGTGCTGTTTTAATCGAACTGCCAATGTCTTTCTACTTTGTCCCACGTAGGGTTTATTACAATTTTTACACGGAATCTTATAAATACAACCTGTTCCATTTCCAGGTGAATTTCTGATCAGCAAGTTTCTAATAGTTCCTAGCGTTTTGAACACAACATTAATACCTAGTGGTTTGACTTGTCTCAGGATGTTATTAAAGCAAGTATAAAAAGGAAGCACTAAAAGATTTTTGTTTTCGAACTTCTCAGTTTTTGTCAATCCATAAAACGTTTTTCGTGCCCTACAAAAGGTGTATTCAATAAAACTGTTTGGGTACCTCAAATTGCCAGCAATTTCACGTATCTTGTCAATTTCTTGATCTAAAAATTCCGGGCTGCTGACCCGCAGGGCCCTTAAAAACATAGCAGAAAAAACAGCAGTCTTAGTTCTAAAAGGATGGTTTGAATAAAAATGTACATAAGAACAGATATTTGTGGGTTTCCTATAAACAGAACATTTGAACTTTCTATCAAATCTATGTACCAGCACATCTAAAAATGGCAATTTTCCTTCTTCTTCTCTCTCAAGGGTGAACTTTATGGAAGGCATTAGTGCATTTAGTCTACTAAGAAAGTTGTTTACGTTCCTTTTCACTGGCCATGAACAAAAGATGTCATCCACATATCTTATCCATAACACACCTCTTGGCGATAAGTTCGGTAAATATTTTCTTTAAAAAAACTCCATATATAGATTGCTAAGTAGAGGAGAAAGAGGATTTCCCATGGCCATACCGAATTTCTGTTCATAATAATTACCATTAAAAGTAAACTTGCAACCTTTGATACACAATTTTATAAGTTCTATTAAAGTTTTGTGTGGCAATATGAACACATGTTTTTTCATCTCATCCTCCAGATACTCTAACAGGTCATCTATTGGCACCTTTGTAAAAAGAGAAGTAACGTCGAAACTCACCATTATAAAGTCATAATTTGGGTTAAAATTATTAAGACGACTGATAAAATCTACATTATTTTCGAGAGAACATCCCCAGACCGTCCCCACTAGTGGTGCAAGTATTTCAACAAGCCATTTTGACAGTTTATATGCAAAAGAACCAACAGAGCTTATAATAGGTCTTACTGGATTACCTTTTATGCGTTTTTATAGTACCATACAGATAAGGAGAAGTTGGGCAAATAGTTAGAAATTTTTGTACTAAATCCTTATGGTTATACAGGAGTTTCTTAATATTCTTGTCAAACTGAGCATTATCGTTTTCTAAAGTACTGTTTCTCAGTCGAATATAGGCACTATGATCGTCTAACAGTTCGTATATTTTTCTGTCATAGTCAGTTTTATCTAATATAACCAGAGCAAAAAATTTTGATAACATAACTATCTCAGCTCTGGGTTATGGTTTGTATTTTTCTGTTAACAATAATATTGATTGGTTGGAAATAGGTAATGCCTTCTGTCAATTGGAAAAATTCAGCAATATCCCTATTGACAAACTGAATATATGCAAGGGTATGATATATGGTATTGCTGGATTGGGTATATCACCTACTATTCCAAAGAGATTTTTTGAAACTTACAAGAAAATTAAGAAAGATAACACTCTCCACGTCACGAAAGCAGATAAGTCAAGTGCTCTGGTTATATTAGATAAAACTGAATATGACATGGGAAATCCTCTTTCTCCTCTACTTAGCAATCTATATATGGAGTTTTTTTAAAGAAAATATTTACCGAACTTATTGCCAAGAGGTGTGTTATGGATAAGATATGTGGATGACATCTTTTGTTCATGGCCAGTGAAAAGGAACGTAAACAACTTTCTTAGTAGACTAAATGCACTAATGCCTTCCATAAAGTTCACCCTTGAGAGAGAAGAAGAAGGAAAATTGCCATTTTTAGATGTGCTGGTACATAGATTTGATAGAAAGTTCAAATGTTCTGTTTATAGAAAACCCACAACTATCTGTTCTTATGTACATTTTTATTCAAACTATCCTTTTAGAACTAAGACTGCTGTTTTTTCTGCTATGTTTTTAAGGGCCCTGCAGGTCAGCAGCCCGGAATTTTTAGATCAAGAAATTGACAAGATACGTGAAATTGCTGGCAATTTGAGGTACCCAAACAGTTTTATTGAAAACACCTTTTGTAAGGCACGAAAAACGTTTTATGGATTGACAAAAACTGAGAAGTTCGAATACAAAAATCTTTTAGTGCTTCCTTTTTATACTTGCTTTAATAACATCCTGAGACAAGTCAAACCACTAGGTATTAATGTTGTGTTCAAAACGCTAGGAACTATTAGAAACTTGCTGATCAGAAATTCACCTGGAAATGGAACAAGTTGTATTTATAAGATTCCGTGTAAAAATTGTATTAACCCTACGTGGAACAAAGTGGAAAGACATGGCAGTTCGATTAAAACAGCACAAATATAATGTAAGAACTGGTAATATGTCAAATGCATTATTTGTACATATGAATAATAGTGATCATGGTATTAACTGAACAGACTCCAAGGAAATTATGTTTTGTAGAGATTTAGTGAAAAGAAATTTAATAGAATCATGTATAACTAAACATGACTGTGATAATTTATTGAATATCAGCCTAGGTTTGTACAAAGTTGGTGAAATTTTAACGAAGGGTATTCTAAAACAAGTAGGCTATTAAATATTAGGACTGTCCGGTAGTTGTTAGCGTTGTTTGTTTTTTAGCATCATTTGTCTTGCCACGAAGTCTTCTTGTGACTGTATTTGTTTTCTTGGCACTTGTACCTGAACCCTGATGAGGTGTAGAAATACATGAAAGTGCTCGGATCAAGTCATTTCATTTCACCCTTCTCCTGGCTGTATGCATATGCATATATATATATATATATATATATATATATATATATATATATATATATATATATATATATATATACGTTAAAATTAATAATAACACTTCAAGGCCAAAAGCTACGGACATCAGATTAAAACTGGAAAAGAAGACAATCGCAAATCGGCTTAAGACCGTCTAACCCAAGGTGGAAGAAGCAAGCTTCTTTCTATTTCTCGTGGATTATCTATGAAGAGACAATGGCGGTTTTATTTTACAGGAGTCACCGTTAGGGAAGTTTGTGAGGAGTTTGGGAGTAGGTTACACCAAGGTGGAAGAAAGTAAGAGGAGTTCGTTAGAGAACGAGTTTTGCGTTTTCCCGCGCAGTGACATCACTTGGAACTCAGCCGAGTAAGTGGCACGAGGTTCATTGACTCAGATTGGAGGGAATTCTCTAATCTTTTAACATTTCAATCAGTTGATAAGAGACAACAAAGATGGTGGTATGCACTGTGTTTGGTTGCAATATCATGATCACCATCGCCAAGAAAAAGGCATTTCATTTTACAGATTTCCAAAGGATCCATCTCTTTGCAAAACTTGGGTTAATCTGTTGAAAAGGAAAGATGATTTCAACGTGAAGAATGCAATCATATGCTCCATTCATTTTGTCCCTGGTGATTTTGGAGAAAGGCTTACGCATATATATACTTTTAAATCATCATCCTAAAGATGAACGCAAATTGAAAGATACTGCTGTGCCTACTCAACACGTATACTAAGGATAAAACCCCAGGTAAATATTGTTTATTTGCTATATCAATAGAAGAGTATTTGAGTTGGCTTAGCCTATTTTGGAATTGAAATGATCTATGTAAGACAGAGAGAGAGAGAGAGAGAGAGAGAGAGAGAGAGAGAGAGAGAGAGAGAGACCTTACTTACAGACCTTACATCTTGTTCGGGTTGCCCCAGGTCCCTCAGTGTGAGGCACCTCTAATGTCTACCAGAGAGTTGCTAGTGCATCTTCCGGTATATTTTGCATCTTCCAATCTTGGATGGTCTGGGATGCAGCTAAGATATTTGTCGAGCTTATTCTTAAACACATCTACGCTCACTCCTGATATATTCCTCAGATGAGCTGGCAACGCATTGAATAGACGCTGCATTGTCGATGCTGGTGCGTCGTGGATAATTTAATGTCCTGTGTGCTTTCCTTATTTTTCCTGGTATTGTTATGGGCACAATTAATCCACCTCTGCTTGCTCTTTCTGATATTTTTAGCTCCATGATGTTTTCGGCAATTTCTTCTATCTGTTTCCATGCCTGAATTATCATGTAGCATTCTCTTCTCCTTTCTAGACTATAAAATTTTAAGGATTGTAGTCTTTCCCACTAGTCAAGATCCTTAACTTTTATTCTAGCTGTAAAGGATCTTTGTACACTCTCTATTTGTCCAATATCCTTTTGATAGTGTGGTACCATATCATATTGCAATATTCAAGTGGACTACGAACATATGTTTTATAAAGCATAGTCACGTGTTCAACTTTTCTTGTTTTGAAGTGCCGTAACAACATTCCCATTTTTGCTTTACATTTTGCCAATAGAATTGCAATTTGATCATTGCATAACATGTTCCTATTCAACATCACACCAAGGTCTTTAACTGCTTCCTTATTTGTGATTGTCTCATTTTTAGGTCCCTTATATGCATATAGCTTTCCTTCTCTGTCTCCATAATTTATTGATTCAAATTTATCAGAGTTAAATACCATCCTATTTACCTCTGCCCAATCATATACTCCGTTAAGATCTCTTTGTAGCGCGTTCCTATCTTCATCACAAGTAATTTCTCTACTTATTCTTGTGTCATAGGCGAAACTACTCACTACCGAGTTCTTAACATTACTGTCTATGTCTGCAATCATAATAACAAACAGTAATGCAGCTAACACCGTATCTTGTGGCACACCGGATATTACCTTAGCTTCATCCGATTTCTCACTGTTTGCAATAGCTATGTTTTCTGTCGTGTAAAATTTTTTTTAACCATCTTCCTACTTTATCCACTGTATTATGTTTTCTAATTTTCTTTGCTAGTATATTATGATCTACCTTGTCAAAAGCTTTTGCAAAGTCTAGATAAACCACATCTGTTTCATTTCTGCTTTTCATATTTTTGTATATGTTCTCATGGTGGACTAACAGTTGGGTTTGTGTACTTTTTCCGGGTACAAAACCATATTGTCCTATATTAAACAAATTATTTTTTATTAAATGTTTCATATTTTTCTTCATTACCTCTCATACACTTTCATAATATGTGATGTTAGACTCACAGGCCTATAATTACTTGCCTCTAGTCTTGATCCACTTCTGAAAGTAGGGGTAATATATGCTAATTTGTGCTCATCATATCATAAATCTTGCCTGTATCTACACTTTGTCTTAATAATATTGCAAGTGGCTTTGTGATAGAATTAACTAATTTCTTTAACAAAATAGCAGGGACACCATCAGGCCCTGCTGCAGCTCCATTTGTAATTTCATTAATAGTCTGCACACTATCAGCTTCATTAATATCTATGTCTGCTAAATATTCACTATTTTCATCCCTTACTTTTATATTATGTTGCATATTTCCTTTTTTTCATTTGCCATTCTCCCTTCAATTCTTAGAGGGCCTATTTCTATTCTTCATTTATTCATCTTTTTTGCATACGAGTACAATAGTTTGGGGTTTTGCTTGATATTTACTAGGGTGTTTTCTTCCAAGTCCCATTTTTCATTTTCTTTTGATTGTATAATCTTTTGTTCTGCATTTTCTATCTTACTTTTTAGTTCGATCACTTTCCATGCATTTTTTTCTTTTGTAAGACCTTTTTTCCACTTTCTGATTTTCTGGAACAAGATCCTTCTGTCTCTTGGTATGCATGACTGATGTTTACTTTTCTTCTTCGGTATATATTTATCCACTATTTTATCTAATATTTTATATAATATCTCCGTGTTTACCTATATATCATCACTTACGAAAATGTTATCCCAATCTTTGTTTAATTCTTCATTTATTTCTGACCATTTTATATTTTTACTGTAGAAGTTGTATTTTCCATATCCTTCCCACTTTTTCATTTCTTGCTTATCTGTTTTCACTTGCTTTGGAATGGGCTGTTAATTCTATGACATTATGCTCTCAAATACTCGCATTATAAACTATTATTTCTTTAACATAATTCACCTCGTTCACAAATACTAAGTCTAAAGTATTTTCCTTTCTTGTTGGCAAGTGATTTATTTGTTGAATGTTGTATTGTAGTACCATATCTAATAGCTTTTCGAATTGCCTCTTATCTTCTGCACTACTATTACTCTTTTTTTTTATATGTACAACTACAACCACAATCTCCTATTCGTTCTTTCCAGTCAACGAAAGGAAAGTTAAAATCTCCGGATAGGAGAATAGTCCAGTCCTTGTGATTTCTACATATATCATCCAATTTTCCTATTATTGTGTCAAACTCTTTAGTATTAGGGGGTCTATATATTACTATGTTCATTAATTTTTCAGATTCAAATTCTACTGCTATTAGTTCACATTCTGAGTTACTATATTTCTCATACTTTTCCTTGATTTTTGTCTTTCCCATATATCGCGGTTCCCCCTTGATTCCTATTTTTTCTATTTGATCTATAAGTTTAGAACCCTTTTATTTGATCGTCATTACCAGTCTCTTGGGAATACCAGGTTTCACTTATATTCATTATATCTATTTTCTTTTCAATTTGGGTTAGTTCTTCTAAGTACTCTATTTTTCTTTTTGAGTTACTCGTAACTAAACCCTGCGCAATCATCACTATGATGGTTTGTGTGTTATCTGCTTCATTTAATATGGGTAATAATAAGGATTTTCCCATGTCTCTTTCCTGTTCTGGTATGTTGTTCTTTTCTTCATTTCCAGAAATTCTGACATTAAAAAATCCAACTTTTCCATAATATTTGATCTTCCTTCATCATAATTATTAATTTTGTGTCTGAATCTGCAATTTTCTCTGTATCTGCAATATCCTCTAGCATCGTACATATAGTATTTATCTCTTGAGCTGTAGTATCTTGGAGCTGAGGCTTGGAAATTATTTGCTGACACTCCATATCGTGGCGATAGCTTGCTTTTTTTTCCTTCACCTCATATTCTTTGTTCCTCTCTTTATTTGTTTCTTTCCTATTTTGGATTTTATTATTTAATTGATTATTTAATTGATTTTGATTCATGGCTACAGGGTGCATATTTTTACATTTTTTGTCGAACTTATATCCTTTTCCTTCTTTTAGGTTTTTGCATACTTTTGGATGTAGATATCTGCAATCATCCTCATAGCCGTCTAGGTATGCAAATTTACCATAGTTTCATAGTTGTGACATACCTTGGGATATTTGTAGTAACATCTTTTTCCGAATCTGCAATTCCCTCTTTTCAAAAGGGTGCAGATTTTGTCTTTCTTGTCTATTTTTTCCTCTTTCCCATCAGTGTGCAGATCTGGGTAGAGCCTCTTCGGGATTTTATTTTGTGTTATCACGTCGTAATTTATTTCTTCATATGTATTCTGCTTGATTGCCTCATATGTAGTATCAATGAGTATCTCTGCATCCATACTCTTATCTTGTTCTTTGTTTTCCTTATTTTTTTCTGTCATTTCAGTTTTCTTTTCTTCTCTTCCTTTTTCCTCTTCTTCTTTCTCTTCCTCTTCTTCTTCATCCTCAACTATTTGTACATTAAGTCTTGATTTAATAACACTGTCTATCCATGATAGACATGTTGAGCAAAATATTCTGGTATCGTTACTCATATTTTTCATTACTTCAGCACATTGAGGTTGCGTTGGAATGTTGCATGCAGAGCATTTTTTGATCAGGTTTTGTGGATTGACTGACTATGCTATACCACACCTTACACAGTTTGCATGCTTTTGGCATTCTTTTTCCTATTGCATCAATTAGTATATTCACAATGTTCACCTTATTCATTTTCTTTGTCGGAATATGTTGATTGATGTAAATTTTCTTTATGAGTCTCTTGACCATTTGGATTTCATTTGGAACTTCTTCAATTATTTTCAAGATGTTTTCTGCTGATTTGTTCCAGTTTGAATGATCATATCCTTCTAATACGTCTATGAATGCTTTTGTATCTTTTTGATTAGGGCTGTTGTTGATCTCACAGATGAGAAATGCCAGCTCCCTTCCTGCTACCTCATCATATTGCGAATCTGCTAGACACGCAAGATTACGCCATTTCTTTCCACAGTTGGAATTTACTGCCATCTTGATCTGATTTACAATATTTCACTTGATAAACTAACTTAGAAGACGCTTTATCCTACTATTTTAACACTAATCTTATCACCGACAGTTCACGAGCACTTCTAGATATTTTTCAATTTCCAGACGTATGTTAAAAGCATGATATCTGTTGATTAATCAAACTGTGCGCAGGTACGTCTCACCAAGCAAAATGGCACTTAGAGAGAGAGAGAGAGAGAGAGAGAGAGAGAGAGAGAGAGAGAGAGAGAGAGAGAGAGAGAGAGAGAGAGAGAGAGAGAGACACGCTCCGTTCAATATTTCTCAAATGAAAATGGTTTGGTTTATTATCAATTGACTTTGAATACAAAAATGTTGATTAATCTACTTATAAGGAATGTTTACAAAGCTTACAATTCAGATCTTTGTATGCCTTCTTTTTGTGTAATTATTCTATCTTGAAAGCCTATATCTATGCAACACTTTTGCTTGATGGTTGATATAATTTTCATGAAAGTGATTTTGCTTAAGCCTATTATCAACTCTCTCATATTGTTTGTTCTCTTTGTTGTTATTAGGCCCATTGCTATAATATAAAATACCTCACGAATTCACAAAAATACAGAGAGAGAGAGAGAGAGAGAGAGAGAGAGAGAGAGAGAGAGAGAGAGAGAGAGAGAGAGAGAGAGAGAGAGAGAGAGAATTATGTCATGAATTTTCCTTGTCCCATAAAAAAATCTAGGCTAGACCTATGAGCCTATATGCTGTAAGCCTAGGTATTTTAGTTTGTAGCAATGGGCAACAAAGAGTTAACAAACAATACGAGTGAGATGATAATAGGCTTAAGCAAAATCAGTTTCATGAAAATTATATCAACCATCAAGCAAAAGTGTTGCATAGAAATAGGCTTATAAGATAGAATAATTACACAAAAAGAAGGTATACAAAGATCTGAATTGTAAGCTTTATAAACATTCCTTATAAATAGATTAATAAAAATTTTTGTATTAAAAGTCAATTGATAATAAACCAAACCATTTTCATTTGAGAAATACTGAACGGAGTGTGTGTGTGTGTGTCTCACTCTCTCCCTCTCTGTCTTACAAAGGTCATTTCAATTCCAAAATAGGCTAAGCCAACTCAAATACTCCTCTATTGATATGGCAAATAAACAATATTTACCTGGGGTTTTATCCTTAGTATACGTGTTGAGTAGGCACAGCAGTATCTTTCAATTTGCGTTCATCTTTAGGATGATGATTTAAAAGTATATATATGTGTAATCCTTTCTCCAAAATCACCAGGGACAAAATGAATGGAGCATATGATTGCATTCTTCACGTTGAAATCATCTTTCCTTTTGCACAGATTAACCCAAGTTTTGCAAAGAAATGGATCCTTTGGAAATCTGTAAAATGAAATGCCTTTTTCTTGGCGATGGCGATCATGATATTGCAACCAAACACAGTGCATACCACCATCTTTGTTGTCTCTTATCACCCGATTGAATGTTAAAAGATTGGCGAATTCCCTCCAATCTGAGTCAATGCACCTCTTGCCACTTACTCGGCTGAGTTCCAAGTGATGTCACTGCGCGGGAAAACGCAAAAATCGTTCTCCCACGAACTCCTCTTTCTCTTCTTCCACCTTGGTCTAACCTACTCCCAAACTCTTCCCTAACGGTGACTCCTGTAAAATAAAAATGCCATTGTCTCTTCACAGATAATCCACGAGAAATGGAACGAAGCTTGCCTTCGGCCGAAATAATGAGGTGACAACAGATTAATAAAGTTGTCAATGGATTTAACACGGCTGCCATCTGTGACTGCCCAGTAACTAGTCCAGATAATCCAGTTACCCTCGGTACTGATGCTTTGAGGTCATGACAACGTGGCCTGTAGTCAATTTTAGAAGTTTCAGTCAGGACCTATAAAACATTAGACTTTACCAATTAAATTCCTGTTCTCCTTAGGCCCTTCTTCGGCTTTAAAGGCTTCGAGACTTGTGAAGAAAACGTTAAGACGGAGATATCTGTCATAAACAGAGATCTTAAGATGAGGAGGGTTAACGACCTAAAGATTCCAGTAAGAGACTGAGAAGTTCAGAGGGTGACCCACTCCGATACCAAGCAAAGCGACCTTAGTTCCATACACCTTCAACAGACATTAGAGACCTGCTGACCATACCCTTCCACCCGACCTGACTCCTCTCTATGCCCTTTCTAGCCATGAGAAAATTAGAAGACTGTACTAAGCTGTACTGCCGCGAGGGTACTTGTAATCACAAAAGAAAAAAAAATAAGTTCTGAGTTGACAAAGGGACAAAGTGAAATGAAAATCACTGGTTCAGAAAAGGGGCAAGTAACCAATTCATATAAATTTTTTAAGGTAACAAGCTAAAAAGGAAGTAAATTGTGTTTGGGGAACTGTTATTGGAATTCCTATCTTTGTTTTTATACATCTATTGTTGAAATTGTGTCCATGAAACGATTGTTCGTTGTAATCTATAGTAATTACGGTCATTGTTGCTAAGTATTTTACTTGAGATATAACTTGAGTCTGTGTAAGTGCTTGTAAAGGAAGTGTTATTGTGTAAAATAATGTTCCTAAAAGTTTAAAAATCACTACGTTGTTTTGAAATGTTTTTGTGGTTTTTGTCAAGATAAAGTCGTGAGGCTTTTTGTCAAATACTGAGCATCATTATATTAGCCCATTCATGAGAGTTCTGATCAGCTGATGTCTTAGAGTTCTGTAGCTTTGTTTAAATGTTGAATTAATGAGTCTTTAACAAATAAATACTGTGTTATCATTTGTTGTGGAGAAAGCATATTTATGTATATTATCACACTGCAACGGAAAGTGCTCAAATCTGTGCATACTAGTGTTAACCCTAGTATGCTATACTACTCTTTGCTTTTACTCAAGTTTTTCGTTTATGAGCCCAGATCTTAGCCCTTCTTTGTAAAAAGTCATGATGGCCACAACCGTATCTCTTTCCAGTTGTTTGCCTGGAGCCATGGGACTCGAGAAAAAACAGCAATGAATGTCAGAAATCAAGCTCAAACGCGTCCGACTTGGTAAACAGAAGATCGCATACTGACGCTCGTTTTAGTACTCCAGGGTGATAGTAATAAATGCCACTTGTTCATTTTTGTCTAGAAGAAACATCAATTAAGTGCTAAGCAGTCAAACATTTAATTTTCTTTCCTTTGAAAACAATGGGCGGGGATCTTTAAGAAATAGCGACAAGTTCCTGCATTTCTCGTCACCCTGTAGGAACTTTCCACTTCTACTGTATGTATGTATATGTGTTTGTATATATATATATATATATATATATATATATATATATATATATATATATATATATATATATTTATATATATATATGACATGTATATATAAATAACTTTATCACGAAATATATAAAACGTGATGCTATGTATAAGTAAAGGTAATGCCTTCGTGGCATTACATTATATATATATATATATAAATATATATATATATATATATATTAATTATATATATTATATATATATATATATATATATATATGTGTGTGTGTGTGTGTGTGTGTGTGTGTGTGTGTGTGTGTGTGTGTGTATGTGTGTATATATATATATATATATATATATATATATATATATATATATATATATATATATATATATATATATATATACGTATCCATTTGCGTAATTATCAGCGTAGGAGATCTAGAGCATACGATATATACTAATATCACAAATGAACGGTAACACAATCAACACCGAGCGACTACTTCTCCTTTAAAAAGAGCTGTCGAGCCGTGGTCAGGGACATCACTGCATTATTTCCAAATTAATCGGGTTAACGTCGAGCTAATAATGTGTAACAGGATGCTGTTTACTACTCTCTCTCTCTCTCTCTCCGTCGCTTTTGCTGAAGCCCTAAAATATCAATGAATGTTGAAGGTTGAAACATCACTGATTTTACTGAGAGTTAAAGAGATTTAATCATCTCCTATTATGTTTTATGCCCTAAAGGTTTCTGCAGCGAAAACATCCGGTATCAAGTATTAATATTACTATACTCAGTTCATGAAAAGGATTAGCTCCGCACTTCTGCTCAGTGAATAAAAGACTTTAGTAGATCTGGTGACTGGAATATGACAATGTCACCACCAGTTCGTTTCACACTTCATTGCCTTATTTTCTGAAGGTAAAGAAATAACTGATGAAAATCCTTTAGGTCAAAATCCAATTTTCTTGGGACACGGTAAATCCAACCTTACTCCGATCGAAGTTTAAACTTATCACCTTTTAAAACTCATTTTCTGCAAGGAAAACACTTCTAAGAAATTTGCAGATAAAGGTACTGAACGAAGAGAGAAAATGAATAATCTCTATCTGTCGTAAGTATATTTACAACATTTCATAACACAAACCATCATCCTAAAGTGAACGATACAAAACTGTATGCAGAAATATAACATCAAAAGCAGTCAAGGTTCCGGCGCATATTCGACCACCCTAATTCCTCACGCCTAGATTCGGATTGCCAATTAGCAGTCCTCCGGAGTCGGCGGTCAATAATAACTGAAGCTGTTTATGGCTACGTCAATCAGTTTTCATTCAGGCGGTCGTCTACCCACTCATATCCTCCTTGGAAATTTCTCAACTGCTTCTCAATCACCATTTCTGGAACTCATATCAGTGGCGCTGGAAGGAAATTTTAACGACTTCTAGGCATTTCATTACCCATCGTAATCAGGATGGTCTTCAAGTTCAGTAAACTTTCTGAAATATTTGGTAAACACGATAGAAATAAATGAAAGCTATTTATGAAGGAGTATCAAATGAATAAAATAAAGGATAATAATGTAAAGTATACGAACAAGGCTGTAAATGTACAGTAAATGAAGGATGGTTAATGGACATAAGAGGTCGATACAAAGATTAGGAGGTTAACCGTACTTTGAAGAAGCAGTAAAGAATGAGGCAGGATCGCCTTTGCTTAATAGTAAGAAAACACTAGTATAGGCATTAGGACTGCGTGAATATTCACTAAGTTCCCTCTCTAAATATGCCGAGGCTCCAAAAAATCTTAGCGGTGAATCTGTCTACGACTTCCAGAAAAGTTTTGGTAGTTGAAGTAGGAACGATTGCATTATCATACCGAGAATTTATTATGTTGATCATTGCATAATCGGCAACTAAAAATAAGAAAAAAATGGCTTATCATTCGTCGCAGAGACGGAAAGAAGAAATCTGTGACAATGTCTAATGCAGTTTCTTAATATGTTAAGGATTAGTAATAATTTTGTGCACCTTTCTACCGGACAATCATATTACACTGTTTTCGTTGGCCACAAGGTTATCTATCCACCTTTAGCAACTGATGTAACAGGAATATGCAAAGTTGCTGGGATGGCCATTGCTAGGGGCAGGATTGCCATGCTTGGAGACAAAAGCCTTAATTACGGAATAAACAGTTATTAGCAGTAGGAGGAGGTGATTCACTACTTACCATAAAAATGATTTGTTTCCTTATCAGCTGGAGACATCAAGAAAATTAAGAGGAATTATTATTATACGTCAAAAAATCTTTCTTTTGAATTTGAATTTAATAGAAGTGATCAGTAGCACTTAGAGGTAAGCTGACCTCTTTGTTCAACTCTGAAGTCACCCAAAAAAAAATAATATGTTCTATCAAAAGTAATTGCTGCCTCAACTGCGTTAATTTTATAATTAGAAAAATAGAGAAGAACCTTTATAAATTTAACGCAGCTAAGGCAGCAATTACTTTTAATAAAACACTTTTAAAAGAGGGTGCACTTTTCTTAGCAATATAACTAATAATAATAATAATAATAATAATAATAATAATAATAATAATAATAATAATAATAATAATAATAATAATAATAATAATAATTAGCAGTAGGAGAAGGTGATTCACTACTTACCATAAAAATGATTTGTTTCCTTATCAGCTGGAGACATCAAGAAAATAAACCCCCCAAACAGAGCAGAGGCTGGCAGACCAAGTAAGAAACATAAAGAAAAAGAACTGGCTCTCCCCAACAGAAAGAGAAGAACTGGAAAGGGAAATGTCACACGACAACGAATTACACGAAGACGAACTGAGAGACGATGCCACAGAAGACGACAGGGATGATGAGCTATCAAACAACGACACACGAAGAAACACCGACGAAGTAACAGAGAGGACAGAATGGGTAGAAAAGATTAGACAATGGATGGAACCAGATACAGAGAGAACAAAGATCCCCTCCATGAAAGCCTACAACGCCAAGAAATTAAGGGAGAAAATAAGTGAGGTCAATGAAATAATGGGCATAATACACACCACCAGTATCACAGAAACAAATAACTTGGCATATGCAGGAGCAAGATTAGTAGCAGAACTGATGGGGATACGAACACCAACACCACCAGCACAACCAACCCAACAGAAACCAAAACAGCAACCTCCTTGGAAAAGGCGCCTGGAAAAGCAAATCATGGTGATGAGATCTGACTTGAGTAAACTGAAAGAGATGGCAGAAAAAAGGCTAAGAAGCAAGAAAACAAGGGAGGAACTCAACGAGAAATACAAAGTACAAGAGAGGGGACTAAACAACACAATAGAAGGTGTAAAACAGAGGCTTAAGGCCAAAGCACATAAGATCCAACGGTACATGAACAGGAATAAGGGATACCAACAGAACAAACTATTCGGAACTAACCAGAAAAGACTATACAGCCAACTAAGAGGGGAAGACAACCACCAAGAAATTCCTGAAGCCAAACCAAGTAAGAGACTCTGGGAAAACATATGGAGCAATCCAGTATCACACAACAAACATGCAACATGGCTCCAGGAAGTCAAGGAAGAAGAAACAGGGAGAATAAAACGAAGATTCACAGAGATCACGACAGACACAGTCAGACACCAACTATAGAAAATGCCAAACTGGAAAGCCCCAGGTCCCGATGAAGTCCATGGATACTGGCTCAAAAACTTCAAGGCCCTACACCCACGAATAGCAGAACAACTCCAGCAGTGTATCTCAAATCACCATGCACC
>NC_061108.1:102098146-102100646 GCF_015104395.2 Macrobrachium nipponense
AGAGAGAGAGAGAGACGAGAGAGAGAGAGAGAGAGAGAGAGAGAGAGAGAGAGAGAGAGGAGAGAGAGAGAGAGAAGAGAGAGAGAGTGATTAAGTATATCTTAGTTTAACCAGACCACTTGAACTGATTAACAGATCTCCTAGGGTTGGCCCGAAGGATTACATATCTTTACGTGGCCAGGAACCAATTGGTTACCTAGCAACGGGACCTAAAGCTTATTGCGGGATCCGAACATTATACCGAGAAATGAATTTCTAATCACCAGAAATGAATTTCTAATCACCAGAAATGAATTCCTCTGATTTCGCGCTGGCAAACGAACTCAGACTGCCAAATCTGTGGGTGAGCAAGTACAACACTCGTCCAATGAGGAGCAAGAGAGAGAGAGAGAGAGAGAGAGAGAGAGAGAGAGAGAGAGAGAGTTTTAGGCAAAACGGACGTGGAATTGAGTTATAACAACCCAAAGTTTCATGCGGAACGACATATGCAAAGGTTTCTAATTAATTCACTTATTCTGCCCTCTGCTTATTATCTTCATCTGTAGAAATTTACTGATTTACACACAGAGACACATATATTATAATATGTACACACACACACACACACACACCACACACACACACACACACACACATATATATATATATATATATATATATATATATATATATATATATATATATACACACACACACACACAGGGTTTAACATGAGTTTATGCAAATATTTGGAGAAATGAAAGAAAAAGTCATTCTGAGCAGAAAATGTTCTATAAATATTTGCATTTTAAAGCTTTCTTTTAGGTGAGGGGAATTTTTAAAATAACTGTTATTAAATGGCCAAATAAGATGGCGCGCATGGCATGTCGGAGCACACGCGACTAACGGGAGGGGAGGGAACATGGAGTTGATCTCTTCACTTGTTACTCTAAAGTCTAAATAGCCTCGCTTTTCCGCCAAGAGCGTGTTCGGGTTACAAGTGTCAGATTCCTTATTCATTTTATGAGCAAGAAATTGGAGACAACTCCTTACCGTTCCAGTAATGTGGAATGTGCAGATATGATGTTTATTTATGGGTTTTGCAACAATGAACTCCACTGTTATAAAAAAAAGGAAAGGAATTCGGCAATAGGCCAAAGTGATTAAAATACTTGCAAATCAAATGTATTCTTTAGATACTGAACAAAGGGGAGAAATGCAAGTATCATTGAAACCTTCTCCCTCTCCGTCAATGGTATTCACTAGATCCAATAAAGGAAAGAAAAGCAAGCCGAATAGAAACTCCCCCCCCCCCCCCCCACCGCCCCCCCCATCAAAGATAGGCCTATTCGTTAAACAAAGATTTAAAACTTTTATCATAAAAATCTGTCGTTCTCCATCAAAAGTATTCATCATACACCAGTCGAAGAGAAAAACCCACTTAATTAAGAAAATGCTTTCGTCGCTGTCAGATGAAAAAGAATGGGAAAATTATGGAAAATTCGCTTTCTTCAGTCTTTCCTGAAAAAGGTATATTACACAGTATATTCATACAGTCATCGAAAGAGGTGGAAAAGCTGGCGTTGTTCAAATTGCAGTAACCTCCCTACCTGCATTCCTTCGTCATCGTGATTACTGTCATTATCACTCATTCAGAATAGGCCTCGTCCTGATTGCTGATTCAACAATTCCGTGACATTTACACTACTTTCTTGATACGTAAACATTAAAATTATATACCAGTGAAGTCTGTTCACAGGTGATTTAGTAAATGAAGGGACTGTAATGTTACATTTTTCAAAAACCTGAGAGAAAAGACTCATATTTGAAAGACTAACAATCCAGTTGCCCAATGCAGTGGTTCCCAACCTTTTCAACTTCACGGACCAGTCAAGAGAGTACACAAAATTCTGCAGACCGGCACATACATCCAGGCATACACTAGCATTTAATTAGTCCACATAATCATCAAAAACAACCAAAGGCATAACAAATGCACGAATCCTTAACATACTTTTATTTATTTTTTTAGCAATTCAAATTTCTATGGGAGAATGTATATTATACGTTTCACGTTATAAAAAGTAAATTGATTAAAAAAAACTCCAAATCAAATGCATGCCATGGTGGTAAAAAAACCACTACTGTAGAAATGAGAGTCATGGTGACAGATTCATGTATTCAATGGTATTGCAAGAAACTATCAAAACACCAAAATGTAATATTTCCTATTTAACAAATGAAATGAGAAATAGGCCTACATATACAAGCAATAAAAAATACACTTATGCAAATCATGCTTCATATTTTACAATTCAAATTTCATATAATTTCAAGTTTGTGCAAAACTATTATAATTCATAATTTGACCGATTCTTGAGTGTATTTAAGACTCAGAAATCCAAGAGGGTCTAAATATAAAGGCAATCAAAAACACTTTTAAGCTAGCTTAATCAGGGTGGCTAAATTAGTGAGATTTCTGTGCTTACTTTGGTGAAACAAGGTTCTCAAGACGTGGTTC